>NC_064409.1:49271457-49593540 GCF_023375975.1 Astyanax mexicanus
TGATTCGTTTATTATTTTTATGTTGGAAATGCAGTAGAAACGTAGAAATTGTCATGTACAAAAAAAAGTGAGTTATATAAGTTAAGTGAAATAGAGAACTTTGTGCTTCTGGAAATGGTTGGTTACACATTTGGTCTATTTATAAGTACGTAAATCATTAATTTCAATCATTTATCATCTTAATACAGCATTCCACTCAATCCAGCACTCTGTCTTTGAACTTCCAGAGCACAGGGTTAATTGTTTGTGGTTTTAAACGGAATTGTGGGTGTTAATACAGTGTTTAGGCTCCAGTTCACATTTTCAAAATCTTGTTTGCTACTCGTTGCTATGGTGCATTGTTAGAGTACAGGCAAACAAGAAAAAACAACCGTTAAACAGTAAACAAAAACACAAACACAAAAGGCCAGTGGGTGTGGTAGGTGACAGGGTGGGGTTGTTTTGGAGGGCGTGTTGCGCTGGAGTCAGGAAGGGACGTGTGTGTGTGTGATTATGAACGCGGGCGCTGTGTTTTTCCTCGCAGCAGCTGTCCTGTCCCCCGAGCCAAGAGGACACAAAGGGACAGCCCAGGGACATCCACCACTAATCCCAGTCTGACACGCAAATGAGCAAAAAAGACGTGCGGCGCTCCGCTGATAAACTTTTCTTCGAGAATTTACAACTTTGAACAACTTAACAATTTTATTAGTTTAGTCGTGATTAGAGCAAATAGGCATAGTTATTGTGTACTAGCGTTGGGTAATTTAAAGTGCTGTTGTGTTAGTTGTGTTAAAGTGCTGTTGTGTTAGTGTGTGTGTGTGTGTGTGGTGGGGGGGTGGTGGGGGTTTGTCAGGGCAGTCGCTGTGTCCACAGTTCTTTACCATGTGTTAAAGGACAGCTGGGGGGTCACCTGTCTTTGTATCATGTGTCCCCAAACATTCAAACTGCCAAAACTTCACCACAACCAGCCACGCTGGCTCACTCACACGCACGGCCGCTTCACTCCGATGGCCGTTTTATGTCAAACTGTAGCACCAAGCCTGAATTTCAGGTCCAGTTCTTTGTTGTAAAGCTGTGAATGGTGGCTGTAGGCGTGTGTATGTGCTACCATATAATGGCTTCCTTTGCATTTTTATTGCCTACTGTGGAAGAGACAAAAAGATGTGTTTAAAAATAAAAAATGCGTTCAACGGTCACTGGCAATGCATTGTGAAGTCTGTACGGGACTGAGTAGTAATGCAGTTTGTTGCTTGCTGGTCATGGCTTGTCTGTTTGTGATGGTGTAGGGATGTCCGTGGGTCAGAGAGCTGTGGGTCATACGTCAGGAGGAATTCCTAATCTGAGTAAAAGCCACGACACTGGAATGCTGATAATGCAGTAGATTACTGAGAGCATGTTTATGATACAGATTTATACTTCCCCCTTAAGCAGGCAGGGAATGTTCTCCCTCTTTATGAACTTATATTTATGTCAGCCCGTCGTTAATGGAGTCTGGCTCGACTCAGGCCTTTTTGAGGGCCGAGGGCTTTTTTTCAAGACACACTGTTTGTTTTCTTTTTTTAGTGTGTGTGTGTGTGTGTTTCAGCAGTGTGACTGATGGCAGGAGAACACCCTGATATGGTGGCATAAACAGAGTTCAGTTATCTGCTATAAATGTCCCGGTCTAGCTGGATTTATGGAAGAAAAACACTTCAGTATTATTAAGACAGTCTGGGCTGAGTGTAATTCTTACGAAAGAAGAATCACACAGTGGTTTTTAGCTGCGTTATGTTTGATTATTTAGACACACAGCAGAGCCGTGCATTAACCCCAGCACTTTTTTTTAGCTTACAGTCCTGTATCTTGGAAAACCACAAAATTTGATGTAGTGTTTAAACACTGTTACAATAATCTCACATACGGTCCCAGTTTATACAGTCCATGTATGGAAAATACTCTGCAAAAGCCGTCAATTCATGTCAGGAAAAAGTATATACTGTATGTCCAAATATTTATGGATACCCCTTGTAATTAATGCATTCGACTAAGTTACAACTTAAGTTGCACCCTCTGTTGATACAGATGTGAAAGCTACATGGTCATCTGGGAAATGGGGAACTTAGTAAAAGTCTGTCAAAGAAATATTTCAATTGTCTGAAACTGCCTAATGGAAAAGTATATTTTGATGTGGTTGGTGTGGTGCCGTGGATAACACCACCGGCTGCCAGTGAGCTACCATGTGGGAGACTGGGGTTCAATTCCAGCTCTGGGTGATTAAGCTATGCTACATCAATAAGAGTCCTTGGGCAAGACTCCTAAAGGCCTTGGCATAATTAATGCTAAGACTTTTTTCGCAAGGCTTTAGTGAAAAATGTGACGTAATTGCAGAGAAAATGAACAGTTGCCGACGTCGCACAGGGACTCTGTTTGCCGTGTCGTACACATGGAAGCTGGACTAACTCCATGGCTGAAGACATTATGCGACAACACCTGTGATTGGTTGTTAAAAAAGAGGCGTGTTGGCGACGAGTGGTCCAGCGTTCTAAAGCGCTGCCACTATGAGCAGGAGGTCGCAAATTCGAACCCCGGCTCATCCAGCTTTGCCATCAAGCTGCCGGCGCTCAGAGGGAGCAAAATTGACCCTGCTCCCTCCGTATGGGTAGATGGCGCTCTTTCCCCACATCATTCCTACAGTGATGTCCACAGCACAGGGCGTCTGTGAGCTGATGTATCGGAACCGAGCCGCTGCGCTTTCTTCCAAGCGTGCTGGCTGCTCGGCAATGCTGCATCAGCAGCAGCTCGAAAAGAAGTGATGGCTGACTTCACATGTATCGGAGAAAGCATGTGCTAGTCTTCACTTTCCTGGTGTGTTGGGGCATCACTAGTGATAGGGGACTCTTAAAGAGTGGGTTAGGTAATTGGCTGTGTAAGTTGGGGAGAAAAGTGCAGAGAAGCCACAGAAAGTATATCAGATCGAAAGCTCGTAAAAGCCTGCTCGACTTTGTGCAATGCTCACACACTTCGTTTCGCTGGAAGTATGCAGAGGCCTTAACACTATACTGGCCCACCTCTGTAACAGGAATAACCTTGTAAGTCACTCTGGATAAGAGTGTTAGCTAAACGCTGTAAATGAGATGTGCTGAATTGCACACACACAGCTTGCCTAGTCCCTGTAGAGTATGTATTGCCAATAGAATAGGACTCTTTACAGCAAACAAACTGAAAAAGTGCATTCGGCTGTGGAGCAGTGGGACTGTGTAAAGACTCTTTTGGAAAGAGCTGGGAAGTTGGATGATGAGGAGAGGTGGTAACATAACAAGTCCCAAAAAAACTGTCATGTTGAGGCGGCATTAACTTAAAAGTAACTTAAACATAACTTAAACATAAACCAAGCAATCCATGAAGTAACTTTTAAAGTTACATTTTAAAGGAGTAATTTGTAATCAGTAGTCAGATTACTTTTTTAAAGTAACTATGCCATCACTGATTATCACTATATTAAATTACATTACATTAATCATGCACAAAGGAGTCATAAGTGAACCTCAGCAAGCAAAAATATAGGATGTGGGTCTTTTAAATCTTGGCTGGATAACTTTTCCAGTAATGTATTTATAAGCAGGGTGGGCAGTTAAAGTATCCACAGGCTTTATAAAGTGGGCTATAACTACATGCTATGGGAGGAATAAAACCTGTATAGAGTTTTATAGCTCTATAGAACCTGGATAATTATTTTCTCAGTGTTGTGACTCAACACTTCCCTAACAGTTGGATTTCTTTTATGTCTCTGTTCTGCAGGTCCTTCAGATGGACCAGAAAGTGGAAAACATCCTGAAGATCCTGGTGGAGCAATTCCAGCCCAAACCCGAGCTGCTTCAGAAACCCAGCCACTCCCGCGTGACGGTTATGAAGCGCCTGGGCGTCAGCATGGACGAAGGACAATGAAAAAGAAAGCAGAAACGCTGGGTGAAGATAAGGACACATCTTTGGACTGTGGTTGTGGAAACTGCATGTCCAGGAGAAAAGACTCCACCTCATCTCTCTCCTTCAGGTTTTAGCATTTTATAAAGGAATAGAAATGTGAAACAGCAGTAGTGAGGGGTGGTGAGAAGTTGTGGAGATGGTCAGGATAATAAAGGACTGCAGGAAAGGCAGGAAGAGCTTCCAAAGAAAACAAGCTATACGTTTGACACCTTAATAGCTTTCAGCAAAGGGCAGCCGCTCATGCATTTCTCTCTTTGTTTGACTGTCGTTAGTTTACTACAGCGCTGAAGGGGCAGCACTAAAGATACGGTTATTTGAGCTGTAAATCCTGGTGTGATTTGGAACCACTGCTCCGCTCCGCAGAAATGCAACAACGGGCAAAAGATCCATAGTCACATATCCATCAGGAGCGTTATTAAACTCCTAAACCACCGGCTCGGCTCACGTAACGCAGGGGAAGCACGACACAGATTATCCGTGGCCCGTGTTAATCTACACTCCGCGTTTAGTGAGTGTGAACACATTTTCTGTGCGTTAAATCCGCCGCTGATAAATAGCTACAGCAGAGCTAATCAAAACAGCAAAACACCGCTGATGGGGTTTAATGGACTTAAATGGAATATTAGAAAGGAAGGGGGGAGAGCTATTTGAGGTTGGGGACTCGGTGAGGAGTGCCAAGGGTTTTTTAACAGCGGGTTCATTTTCAGAGAGGTTTTGGAGAACCTTCTTCCATTAAATCTGTGATTATTTTTTCTCACTCCAGCTAATTCAATTCAAACTCCGTGCTAAGATGAGTTGGCTCAGCGCCAGGGTTTGATGAAAGGAAACTGCAGTGCAAAATAATAAAATGGAGATTTGTTTTCAGAAGCGCGGGGTGGCGTGTGTACAGAGCAGGGCGAGGGGGAACGGGGAGATGCATGTCGAACTCGGATGGCTGCGCTCCATTCACCGCACGCACTCAGCTGCTGGCACTCTGCCAAGCGCAGAACAAATTGCTAGGTGGTTTTCTTTTTTAGCATGTTAATTTAACATTTACTATAGTGTGCTGAGAGAGAGAGAGAGAGAGAGAGAGCGATTAGGGTTCAGAGGAGAGAGAGAGAGAGAATTAGGAATTAGTGAAGGAGAACTAGGTCTAAACCCTTTTTCCTCCCATCATTTCATCATTTGCTGTGACTGGAGTCTCCCACAGTTGAAGTGTGGTGAGAGAAAATGGAACGGTGTGAAAGACTGACCGATTATTATTACTCTGTACAGTTTTATAAGACGTGTACGTATAGTAGCAATGCCTTATATGTATGTTTATGCAGCACGGACTACATTGATTATGAATGAGAATGACAAGGATATGTAATATATTCAGTATCTTATCAGAGACTTCTGTAAATAAAAAAGGCGCCTTTACATTTTAAATGGTGTTATTTTTGCTACTGTGAATAAGGTTTTTTGATTCCATTTACTGAATCTATAACATCTAGATTTTGGCAGCCCTTTCTAACAAATACATTTAGCTACTTTAGGTTGTACTTACTTCTGATATAGAGTGACGCTTTGAGCTGTGGAGCAGTGGGACGGTGTTCTCTGGACTGATGGTGCTCCATCCAATGCTTTTGGAAAAAGTTGTGGATCAGGTGGGTTGGTGTTAAGGCTGCACAATAATGGAACATTTTGACATTGCAATGTTTTTTTTCCCGACAAAATATACTGTAATATTAAACAATGCAGGAAACCGTTACGTCACCAGCCCCGCCCCCACCTACGCACTGACTCGCGTCAGAGATTTGGAGCGACGGAAAGCTGAGTCAGTGCTTTAGTGTCAGTCGTTCAATCAAAACTCGAAGAAAACAGCAAAACAACAATAATCGGCCCTTTAATTGAGCATGTAAAAGGTAAATAAGAGATTTTTTTTGGGATTAAAAGCTTGATTGCGACTGTAACTGGAAATATCTGCGCAAAACTGTGCCGGACTGAGGTGCACAGCTTTCAACAAGACATCAGACGCTACTTACAACACATGCCCAGACATGTGGAAGCCATGCGGTACAATCGCTCCTCCTCCCTCTTGCCCTTGCACTTCTCGGGCAGCAGCAGCCTCTCACTCACACTGACACAGAGACAGTGCTGTTCACTCAAAAAAATTACAACACTGTATCTTCTTCTTGTATAAAGAATCAAAACACTGCAACATGATGTGTTGAGTTGAGTTGATATTGCACGTCCTGAGATGTGAATATTGCACAACACAGTGAAAATGCTTAAACAATATATCGTGCAGCCTTAATTGGTGATTATCCAAAATCCAGACCTCATTAACTCTCTTGTTGCTGCTGAATGCAACCAAATCCTAAAGGCAATGTTCCAAAAATCTATTTGAGAGCCTTACTTGGACAGTCAAGACAGTTAATCCCACAAAAGCAGGATACAAGATACAATGAATGAGCAGGTGCCCCAGTACTTCTGATGATCATTCAACCTTGTTTTGTTGTTTTGTCAAATTCTTGATAAAGTGTTCCACTTGAAAAGGGCTCTTCGACTTACAATGGAGAATAATGGAACTCTTTCTTATGCTATGTTCACTCTATACAAGAAAGCTTCTGTTTCAAACTGAGAAGAGATTCTAACAGAGTTGTACTAGAGTGATGTATCCTCTTTTATGCTGTATAAAACCATTTTAATGGTTTAAGTTTAACTACAATTGAAATGTTTTAAAAACAATGTTTTTCAAAAAAGGTTAAGGAAGGGGCTTACAAACAGTATTTACAGTTCTGTAGCACAGATTTCTCTTGTTTTTGTTTTTATCATGCTTACATTTTTCTGATTAACAAACACATTTTAATACCAGACAAATATAACCTTAGTAAATATAAAAGCAGTTTTGTAATTTATTAAAGGGGCACTAAATGGATTTTTTGGGAGGAGCACTGGGTGATGTATGGGTTTAGAGGCGGGGCTGAAGGGAGAGCTGATTGGCTGAGCTACAGCAGCAGCAGTGTGCCTCTGATAGTGGTGAGACCCAGAGGGTTGATTGCCAGCATGGGGCGATATTATTGATTGATTGATTGATTGATTGATCTACATATTGTGATGTGTCTGTGTACCAAAGTCATCCTCGCCTATAACACAGTTGAAACTGTGAGGGTGCTACAGAAGCAGAAATAACAGCGATAAAAGTTAGTTTTTTTAATGGAAAAATATGTTTTAGGGTTTAGTGACTCTTTAAGGGAAAAATCCATCCAAACAAACCTGGTCCTGTGTTAAAAAAAAGTATTTGCCCCCTACAACTACTAACTTAGTTGTGCCACCCTTGGATCAAGCTTTACCGATAACTGGCAATGAGTCTTTCATATCTCATAATATCATTACACGATTCAAGAAACAACAGAATTGTAATGCATATTAAGCAAGGTCACAAGCCTAAGCTGAAGCTGCTGTTTCAGACAGCATTGCATTAGGATCTAGCATTTATAAATAAGTGATATAACCACATGGGCAAGTGATTACTTTTGCAAACCTAAAAAACAAAAATAATTTACTTGACAGATAAGAAGCTTTTTGTTAACCATGTCCATAAGTGGTGCTGACTTTGCTGGGCTCTGAGGCATCTATGATAAATTATTGCACGGTTAAGAAGGTTTTTTTTATATATATACCGTCCATGTTTTTGCTGATTTTGGGTTGGATTTGTGGTCCTCTGCACAATCTTTCAGTTGATTTTTGTGAACAGAAAGTGAAAATGCTTCTTTAAATTGTAAAGAATCTCCAGACTAGTACAGTTCCCTGTATATACATCATGTTCTGTGTATGTTCTCTGTACCTATGTTCAGTTGTGCACTGCTAAACCGCCGAACAGAGTTTTACAGTGAAGCGCAAGTGGAGAAAGAATGGCTCTCAGGTTTCCACGCAATTATATTTGTCTTCAAAAGCCAAAAAATACGATGGATGTCCCAAGATCAACAAGGCCAGGCAAGGAGTGGGATAGAGAGGAGGGGTGAATGGGGGAAGGGATGGAGTGAGGGAGGAGGAAGTCTGGTCTGGAGCCATGTTCAATTACAGAGGGCTGTGGCTCCACATCTATAGGAACGCTGTTATTCTGCTTTTGTCTCCTGTTTTATGTCTCTGACCGAGACCTCTGCTCATGTTTACAGAGTCAGCGCTGTGTGATCAAGACACTGCGCTACTTTCATGTGGAGAGTTAAGAGAGACTCCCCCAGTTTCAGACACCGTTTGATGGCAGAAGAGCTCGCTCGTGACTCACTATTGGAGATCAGGCTTCTGGAGAGACATTAAGGAGGAACAATAAAATCCTGACATCAATGAGAAACCAATTCCAAACTCTCTTTACCCTGTCGAAGAGTCTTGATTCATTGTGTTTTGGTCTTTGGTGCCGACAGGAAGAGGATTAAGTCGATCAATGAATAAAGTCAAAGATAACACAATCTCATCCTTGATGGTGTAACTGCTCGGAGGTGTTGGGCCGTGTGCAGGTTAAGTACAGTGCATATACAGCTCTGGAAAAAAATAAGAGATCACCTTAAAATAAAGAGTTTCTTTGATTTTAACAAATTGAAAACCCCTAGAATATAATTAAGAGGAAGATGGATGATCACAAGCCATCAATCCAAGCTGAACTGCTTTATTTTTTGTTTATCCAAAAGCAGTGTGTAAGACTGGTGGAGGAAAACATGCCAAGATGCATGAAAAAACTGTGATTAAAAACCAGGGTAAAACTTTAGGAATATGAACTTGTTTTCTTTGCAATTATTTTTTGTTATTTCATCCATTTCTCATTTTCTGCAAATAAATGCTCTAAATGACAATATTTTTATTTGGAATTTGGGAGAAATCCTGTCTGTAGTTTACCTAATAAAACAACAAGGTTCATTTTACTCATACATGTACCTATAAATAGGTATGGCTTGAAGTCAATCTAAAACCCTTTTAAAGACCATTTGTACTTTATTTAAGTATTATTTGTTTAAATTGTTTATATTCCCATTCAAATTTCTGGTTACTCATAATAATTAAAATTGAATTGCTCTTTTAACTAAAGGGGTGTAGGTGTATTATTCTGCTCTTACCCTGCGTTCACACTGGCAGTCGACAAGTTGCTTGTGTCGGCCCACGTTTGTTTCTTGCAGGCGTGTTGGAGGCTGTTCACGCTGTCGCCAATAAATTCATATTTATATATCCACAGGGACTACAAAGCTTTTAAAAAAATTATATTTTTCATCCCAAAAAATATCATTCATGGCGTAGAGATTTAATAAAATCTCAGCTTTAATTGTTGCTCTGTCGCTTTGCTGCCTATAGGAAATTAATTGTCTTCTGTCACTCAGTCTTCTACCAGTGTGAACCCAGGGTTTCATTATCATATCATTATAGTGGCATGAAATGCACTATACAAAAAATATATCAACTAAAAAAATACATTGTGATCTAGCAGCATCTATAAAATTAATCCTCAAGAAAAAAAGTGTTTTATATACATATACAGCTCTGGAAAAAATTAAGAGAGCACTTTAGTTTCTGAATCAGTTTCTCTGATTTTGCTATTTATAGGTATATGTTTGAGTAAAATGAACATTGCTGTTTTATTCTACAAATAACAGACAACATTTCTCCCAAATTCCAAATAAAAATATTGTCATTTAGAGCATTTATTTGCAGAAAATAAGAAATGGCTGAAATGATAAAAAGATGCAGAGCTTTCACCTCAAATAATGCAAAGAAAACAAGTTCATATTCATAAAGTTTTAAGTGTTCAGAAATCAATATTTGTGCTTAAATAACCCTGTTTTTAATCAATGTTTTCATGCATCTTGGCATGTTCTCCTCCACCAGTCTTACACACTGCTTTTGGATAAATGTATGCTTCTCCTGGTTTATAAACATTTGTGTTTGTTTGAGGAAAGTCACAAAAACACCAAAAACATATTTCTGCTCATAATATTTAGCAGTCTCATGAAAGTCTCACCAGTATGTACACAGTTAGCAAAAAATAATAAACTTTATATTTGTTTCAGGCCTCCCGCCGAGTTCAGTAAGCCGCGCTGTAGCCGGGACACCTCTTTGCCGTTGGAGTCTGCATGACCTGATGACAAGCCGGAGCTGTGTGTCCATTACTGAGACCACCTGTGGCTCAGGGCACTGTGAAGGACCAGTGGTCCCCTATGAAAGCAGATATGAGTAAGAACAGGTGTGTGTGCGGCGCGGGTGCTGCGCTCTAGCAGCTGACGCCCTGCGCTCCTGCGCTCTCTAAATAGCAGCAGGCCCCCAACAGTTGTCTTGGGGACCACTGTGACCCATCCACAAACAGCACATTCCTCACCCGCTCTTTAGTGTTTTACATTCAGGAGTTACTAGCAGTTGATGATTTTTCATGGACTAGCCACAGGAATAGCCACTCAATACTTTATAGGGATTTAAACAGTTACAGAGTTGCTAATTATAGTAAAATCACAAGAACATACAGGTTCTAGTGGCTTTTTGTTGTTGTTGAAATCAGACATGCAATAAAATGATACAATTATGATTACACTCCTGTTCAATTTCTTTAAAAATTACTTCTGCTAAGCAGTTTAATTTATTAATAGTAGAATATTGCCGCCAAATATCCAAACAGTCCGAGACTTTCTGTGAATAGCAGTTATATGTGTGCATTCTGTTTTTTTTTCTTATTTAAACCCTGGATTTTATAAGAGGTTTTTAAGCTTATGTTCAATCTGAATGACAGACAATACATTTTTATGTGTGGATTATATAAAGGTATCCCCTCCCAAAAAAATAAAAGAACAGATCAGCCCCAACTTTTCATTTTCAGATGGTCTAAGCTGGTCAGAGAAGGGATATATACTCTATACCTGCGCTGTAAGTTGAATTTACTTTAAAAAAAATTGAGGAAACCGGTTGCCTTAAAAAAGTTAAGTAATGGGTAATGAAAATTTAAGTTAGCATAACTTAGAACATCAAGTTATTACAACTAAAGGGGAAGCTGATTTAACGTTTTTTTGTTATACTGTAAGACCGGATAAGTTGAGTTTAATTAACTTTTTTAAGGCAGCCGGTGTTCAATTTTTTTAAGTAATGGGGAATGAAAACTTGAGTTAGCATATATTAAAACTCAACTTAAATCAAGTTTTTACAACTAAAGGGGAAGTTGATTTATTTTCTAAAGTAGCCAAGGGGGAATCACTACACACTGATGGTGAGTGTTGGTCAGAAACGGTTGGACACACCCAGTATGCAAATAGATTGTGACAGAAGCAAATGGAAAAGAAGCTGTTAAAGACAACACACTAAACTCAGTTATTATAAGTTGGTTCAACTCAAAAATCTCTGTTTGAATGTGTATATGTGCCCACAAACCTTCAACTAAATCAAAATAGTTGAGTACTGTTTAGAAATATCCAATTTTATGTAAAACAGACTTGAATCATTTGAGTTCAAACAATGTTTAGGTTTACAGTGTGTAAGCTAACTGGTTAACCAGCTCTTGACCAGCTTATTGTACACGGATTTAAATTGGGTCTTACTGGTTACCCAGCTTGGTCATGCTGGTCATGCTGGTTGGCATTTTCTTGGCTACAAAGGGGACTTTTTAAGCTCTTAAGCCTAAAGCCTACACACCAGAAGCCAGCTAGAACCAGCTCAAAATATGTGTCCAAGCTGAAATGTTTAAAACATTTAACATGCCTAAAATTTTGCTAAATATTATTTTTTTATATGTAAAATATCAGCTATACTATAGTATTTTAAGATATTAATTATGTCATTCTTTTTTTTCTGCATCTCTTTTTTACAGGTTCTTCAACACCAGGTTTGCATAGGTTTAGATTTGTTGGGCACATTTAAAGATTTAACATTTAGAAATTATTTTATAAAAAGTACCATAACAAATGTTATCATAAGAGAGTGTGTGTGGTAAATGCTTGGGTTTGGTAACTTGTAAAATACATTAGAATATTCTATTGTAGAGTTTCAATGTTGCTTAATAATTTCCATCATGTGATGTGTCACATGATGTGTCACATCAGTTGTCTCTTCCTCATCTGTTTATTATAGCAGTCTGAGTCACAGATACAATACCAGTCAAATGTTTAGAGACACGTGTTTGTTTGCAACAGTTTATCACATTAAAGACTAACCAGTTGTTTATTACATGTGTAATAGTGTACATTTTAGCTGCTTAACCCCTCAAAATGCCTTGTCCCGTATACAGGCTACAGATGTAGGTGATATAAAACCCTTTTTCTGCAGTAAAATTTAAAAGTTATTTACATTCTGAATATTTCAGGGCTTCGAAATCTTCTACAGGAAACTTGGAGAAGCTGCCTGTTGACTCTCTACTCCACTTAATAATTCCAGATCAGTAACAGGAATTAACCCAAATTCTGCAGGTTTAAAAATAGACATAAAAATTAGACAAACATAATGAAACTGAAGGAAAACTGAACTTTTTGATTTGTATTTAGGAAGATATTAATTTTAAAATGAAGTTCAGGAAAGAGCCAATTTTATGATTTTATTCATTATATTTTGACATTAGCAGATTTACTTTTTTTTTTATTATTATTATTACAATTACAATTGTGCTTTTCAGTAACGTTCCTTATCAAACGTGAAAGCTTTTAATGTAGTGCTTGAATAGAAATTCTCAAGATTTAGTGGTGTAATGTCAGGCAGACAATTGACAAAAACCCTTGCCTGTTCAGGGATTAAACCACCTTTTTTAATATAAATTATAGCTTTTTAATAATACTTGAGAAAAAATATTATTCTCAAAAGTACTACTTACAAAAGTAAGTTTAAAATGTGTCCTCAAACACATTCTCAGTTAAGACAGTTTAGGCTGTGTTGTTCCTCCATCTGTTAAATGAAGCTCAGTTTTGCACAGCTCTTTTTTTTAAAGCACCTGTGAATGAAACAAGTACTTGTACCCATGTTGTGTCTGGATTTAATTCCTTTTCTTTTTTATGTAGAAGACAAGATGATGGCATGAAATGGGTCACATTGCTGGGGACTTTTCTCCCAGACAGAGGGAGAATTCCGGGACAGTGTTGGAAGCACTTCAGTGACTAGCGCTTGGTTTGTGAAGCTTGAGGAGAGACAGCTGCAGCAGAGCCGCGACTGCAGCACCACGCCACGTCACGCCTGGGCTGGGCACACGTTACACACACATACACACACAAACACAAAAAACATATGCTTGCATTGACTGACACTCACACACACACACACTTAGCAGTGTTGTGGGCCCCATCTGCTGTATCTAAAGCTGTTTAAAGCTCCACGGGTTGTCCAGGCGTCCTCCAGTTTTAAAGGCCACATGCCATATATGTCTTATGTAGCCCTAGAAGACTACAGCACTAGCTGTGTGTTCTTAGCATTTTGCAGATAAAGACGAGGGTTAAAAATTGTTTTACAGTTTTTTTCAATTGCTAACACAAAAATGACAGTTATAGTATAGCATAGTATAGCACAGTTATTTAAACTGACACACAGCTGTTATAACCTCTTCTTAAGTCTCCAAAACTCACATTTTGCCATTCAAAATGACACTTTTTTAAATGCACTGAACACGGTTCTTTGCACAAGACACAACAATCTCACTTAAAGTCACATGTTTTCATATCAAAACGCTTCCATTCAAAATAACACATGAGGTAATTGGCCAATATGTGAGCAGCCTGGCTCCTGAATGCTTAATTGTTAGAGCTTTAATCAGGAATCAGCACTATAAAATGAGCACAGGTGAGCGTTATATTCACAGTAACGGTGAAAGCTGCTGAGAGAGGAAGAGTAGACACCAGAACAACAAAGTTACGTTTGTGCTAAACAGTATTTTTAACTGTATTGTAATGTTGGGACCGAAACAGCATGAACCCAGTATATTTCAGTATGTTTTGTCTGGTCAATTTTAATCTACTTCTGTGTTGATATTTATCTTTCAGCCATGAACACATGGAAAAGTGAAACTTTTATAATTTTGCAAAGATATGAAAAGTATTCACATTCATTACTCAGGTAGAGGTGTAGATTCTAGGGTTTGAAAATACTTCTAAAGAAGTTGGAGTGTGAACTCAAGCTTAATACTCCAGGAAAAGTATAAAAGTACTGGTTTTAAAACTACTTAAAGTATAAAAGTAAAAGTAATGTAAGGGGAAAAATGGTATTAAGGGCAAAAACTTAGGCTGCTCCACAGGGTCTTATAGTGCACTAACCACTTTCCCCAAAACACAATTTTCTAGAAGCCATAATCACATTTTAATAATTACATTTATTGAACATTTTCTTATTTGAGGTTGTAATAATGCATACACTTATTTTGCAGGCTGTCTTATCTGCTTATGGGAAATTCAAATTCAGAGCCCCTGTTACCTCTAAAAAAAGAGATCAGTAAGAAATGTGACGTTGTTTGAGGCAGTGTGTGATGATGCATGTTAATTTCACAGTGCTACTTGGTGTAACTTAAGTTTACGTACGCTTACTTTGTACTTCCAATGCAAATCTGATCAGCTTCGTTGATCAGTGTTTTTGACCAAATCATGCTTTAACTCAGAAAAAAGTACTCAAAAGCTTCTTTATTAAACAGTTAATGACATTGTTTACCTCAGAAGAGTTGACCTTTCAGAAATGCACCATCTCAGCCCCGCTGGTTTGCAGGTATCTGGTGTGCGGGTCGTGCTCGGTGGCCTCATGCATAGCTGAACAGATTAGAGGAGGGCAGGATAATGAGGAGTGAGGGGCTGCTGTCGATGTTTTGCTGTGCGGGCTTCAGGAGAGCCCGACTGATAACTGATAAAGAGCTTTTGACTGGCTGCAGGTGGGCCCACCTAATGAGTGCTATACCGGACCAAAGCAAACACGCAGCCCAGGCCACATCACACACTGCTCAACTGCTGCTATCTGAGGATGCCAGTTCTCTTCTAGTAATAAGATGATAAGCAAACAAAGAACTGCATCTCCACCGCATTCCTGTCAGACAGGAGTAGGCTTTACTAAAAGTGGGGTAAAGAACCCCCTTTTCCAGATGTGAGGATTTTTTTTTGTACAAAAATGACATTTATAATCAATCATAGCGTTTTATCTACTTGCCTAATATTGTTTAGGTCCTCTTTGAATCATCAGATCTAATCAATTGAAGCATGGACCACACAAGACCTTAAAAGGTGTCCCGTGATATCTGGCACCAAGACAATTAGCAGCAGATGCTTCAGGTCCTGTCCAGACAGACTACCTTCACAAAACCTTGGGCTCCCATTCCTTGGAGCATTTCCTTTGGTATCAATCACCCAAAAAAAAAAATTCCTGAAGGTTTTTGTAGATGTTTTGACCAAGTTGTCTATCCATCAGTTTGGTCCCTGCCAAAGTTTCTCAGATTTTTCTCAGTTCAAGGACTAAATGTTCACTTGCTGTCTAAAGCCCTATATGGACAGGATTAGTTTTTCAGGGGAACATCTGTGAAAAATATTTCACACTTTTACTCAGTGATAAAACTTGCATCTGAACTGAAATTAAACAAAAACGGGGATTTTTTGCTTTCTCGGTCATGTGACATCGCGTTCAGTAGCTCCTCCATTTTCACTCGCTGTTGTGTTTACATGGATCTCTGTGTAAACACTCGCCCAAAGTGTAATTATGGTGCGTGGCAGTGAATAAATAACCATTTTATTAAACGCGAGGAGAAGAAATTCAGAGATAGGCGTCTGGATGGGACTAAAATTACCAGAGGACCACAAAGTTCAGCGAAAAACAGCAGGTAATTCATCCTGTAATTTTCTCAGAGGACGTCTGAGAAAAACACGAACATGGTTGTTACAGATAGGAATAAAATCACAGAAGACACCCCCCCCCCCCATAAAAAAAGAGAAAATTACCCCAGGACCCCCTGAGGAACTACTACCATCAGGACAGGGCTTAATTTACCCCACGTCTTTTTAATTGCCACTGTATTGAGATACTGCATGTAATTTATGTATCAGTGGTTTTAATGTTGTGCCTGATCTGTTTAGTAACAAAATACAGAAAGATGATAAATCCTGCACCTAACAACTGGAGTTAGCTCTTCTTTGCCACAACCATTTACAGGATCCCTCGACTACCTTTGACAACTCCTTCACTTTCGCCCTCAGCACTCTCAGTCTCTAACTCCAAATTCAGCCACCAATTTTGTGGGAGACTTTGCTGCGAAACCTCTAGCATGTACCTCTACTGATTTATTATACAGGCTTCTCTATACATGCTTCCCTCTGCTGACAACTTCGTCTCAAACAGAACAAATAGCTCTATAAACACTCTCTATAGCGCCCCTGCTTTAGCATCGCACTTCCCGCACACAGCTTACAACTTGGACCTTTACCCAACCCTGTCCTAAGGTTTTGTGGCATTGAAAGAACATTATAAGAAAAGATGCCCATAACTCTTGCCAAGTGATTCTCCCCTTCAACACACTTTCCCATCTCGTCCACTGCCCTGTTTACTAGACCCTGCTGATTTTGCTCATTTTACTACCTCCTCTTGTTCTTGAATAAACCTGTAACCATCTTCTCTCAGGTGATGTGACCTTTCTAAATGCTTTCCACAAATCATCTTACCCTATTTAATACAGTACATTAAAGTGCTCTGATGTTTCTATTTAGCCCTGATTTATTTCACAGAATTAGTGGTCTCTGAAGTAAGACAGAATTTGGGATCTTGCTCATGAATATTCATACATGCAAACATATCGCCTCTGATTGGTTAACAGCACTGCAGCAGAGAACGCCTACCTTCCCACAACCCCCGCCCCCCTTATTCCTGAGCTGAGGTGGGCGAGGCCATAAAGCCATTGGTGTATGTTGACACCTAACGTCTCACTGATCAACTCGTATTTCTGAGGATTTTCTTGTCTTACCTACTGCAGACAATGGAGGCTGAGAAACAGTTCCATATGCAGCATCATATACAACTCAGAGAGACCTATAGTATTTCACAAGCAACAAAAAAAAGTGGATTTTAGTGAAAGGAGACCTTTAACTTCTTTACTTCATAAGACTTGACTTTTCTTTTTTGAAATACACCCACTCCATTTAACATAAATAAAAAACAGTTTAACTACTCTTTACCACACTGTCCGTACAGGTATTTGCTTCAGGGTAACAATTTAAAAACATATATATATATATATTTCTTTTTTTTTTAGAATGCAGTGCAGTGTGCCTGAATTAGTGCAGAGATGGCACTGTGCTCATCAGTCTCTACTTTCACATACCCACTGATTCATCCTAACTCTTGTCATTTATTGAGAATTTCACTAGTGACGTGCATTGTGGTCATTAGCAGAAATGAAGGGAGGAACTCAGAGATTTCAATGAACTGCTTGACTGTCATTTACAGGAAAGGGTGCAGTTCTGCGGTCACTGATAGACAGACTAACACGGAAATGTGAACCTGCTGGTTTAGGTGAATACAGTAGAAGGAAACAGTGAGCACGACCACGGACTGGTTTGGTTTTGAATGTACTGTATTTTGACACGTAGATCCCAGACTCACTTTCAGCGCTTGAGTTGAACTGTCACTGTTCATTTATAATATAGTTGGTGTTTTAGGGCTTTGGTACTAGACCAAACATATTATTATAGTTTCTTTTATCTGCTGTTTTTCCTTCCTCCAATTATTTTTGTTTTTTGTTGAAGGTGTCAACGGTTTATCACATAAAGTCATTCTAATTATTTATTATTAGTACTAAAAATGCATCACGGGCTCCGAATGGTCCAGCAGGCTAGGCGCGGCCACTATGATCAGGAGATCGCTGGTTCGAATCCTGTTCATGTAGCTTGCCATCGGCTGCTGGAGCCCTAAGGGAGCACAACTGGTCGTACTCTCTCCCCCCACATTACTCCAAAGGGTGATGTCGATCAGCACAAGGCGTCTGTGAGCTGATGTATCGGAATTGAGTCTTTGCGCTTTCCTCCAAGTGCGCTGTGATGCTACTCAGTATTGCTGCATCAGCATCAGTTTGAGTCTGATTTCACATGTGTCGGAGGAGGCTTGTGCTAGTCTTCACCCTCCTGGGGTGTTGGGGCATCACTAGTGATAGGGGGAGTCCTAATGAGTGGGTTGGGTAATTGGCCGTGTAAATTGGGTAGAAAATGGAAAAAAAATGAAAAATATATTACTGCTATGCATACTTCTTGAAATAGTGTGAATCCAATGGTTGATCTTTATATTGTGTCACAACTTTATGATGAATGGACCAATAGAAATGCCCCAAATATAAAATCTTTTTATATTTATTTCCATTAAAAAGAAAAGAAATGTGATTTTTCCTTTTCATGTAAAGTTGCGGATTTTTGAGGATTTTGAACAAAGTTTATTTTTTTATTATAAGTGTGTTAAATTCCATGTGAAACTGCTGCTAGACAGATACATTCAGACTTCCCCAAACCCCCATCTCCACCCCACCCTCCACCCCTATGTTAAGAGACTATAATGAAAAATAAATACATTTACAATAAAAGAGGATTACAAGAGGATTTACAAAAAAAGGATTTTGGGTGACATTGACAGTATGTATCCAGGCAAAGCTGAACAAACATTTCGGAGCACTCACACACATCATCACACTGCTCTAGAAACCGTCCAATAAACAGCCCAAAACAAACCAGCGTGTCAACAGCATTTGTGTACACTAATGAGCCGAGGATTTGGGCCGACAGCAGCCTCAAGTTACATCTGAGCAAAACAGCAGCGACTCCCGACTCACACGGGCAGAAATATCAGAAATAAACAGAGCGAATCGCTCGCGTCTTAGAGAGAGGGATAACAGTATGAGTCACGTTTCAGGTCGTCTTCAGTGCTGTGGTTTTGGTTTTGGTTTGAATTGTTGCAGATTTCAGCTAATTTCACATTTTCAACTAAACTATTTACATATTTACTATTTAGAAGTTTGTTGTTATTAACACTTTCACAGCGTAGTAGTGTCCTAAACTCTGAGTTACTCCTTAAGCGTATTTGCTACACTTTTGATCAGATCAGCATTGTGCAAATACTGAGGGCCAGACACACTGAGGTAGAGGTCTGCACTCCTGTGGGACTCACGGGACCCGTCAGAATGTTTTGCGGCGCGGGACAGAATTAAATAGTTATTGGCGGGAGCAGGACCACATATATATGTAAAAAAAATCTCACAGATTAATAAAAAGTCTTGAAAATGATAATAATCAGCAATGATTTTCGTGCATAACCAACAGAAGGAAAACAAGTTTAATAATAATTCATATATTCATTTATTTAATTGAATTATTTTTTTTTTTTATTCCTGAATCAATTCCTGAATCATTCAGTGTACAGGGCTAAATCTACGGTGGCCGAGAAAGCCCAACGCAGTGCAAATTGAAAAGCGCTGCAAAAGCACAAAACACATCCATCAAAATTACAACACAGGCGCAGCAAATAGAAAAACGCGCTGCAACTAGAACCACAACACAACGGAAGTGAGTCACAACACAACGGAATTTTCCCGGGGGACCTTAAAAGATACTGTACCAGCTAAGCTGCGTCTTCAGTAACGTCTCGGACTTCACTATGTGTACAAAGGACAATAAGTGGCAAACAAGGCGTTTTGTGAAGCAGAACTTTTAATAATATGCACACAACCGTGGTAATCACAGGTAATAAACATAACTTACTTTTCAGAAGCTTGTTTGCCACTTATTGTCCTTTGTATACAGCTGGTACAGCATCTTTTAAGGTCCCCCGGGAAAATTCCGTTGTGTTGTGACTCACTTCCGTTGTGTTGTGGTTCTATTTGCAGCGCGTTTTTCTATTTGCAGCGCGTTTTTCTATTTGCTGCGCCTGTGTTGTAATTTTGATGAATGTGTTTTGTGCTTTTGCAGCGCATTTCAATTTGCACTGCGCTGGGCTTTCTCGGCCACCGTATAAATCCATTTCTACTACAAGATTCTTGATCTGGCGGCAATCAATGCTTAAATCTTGATCAGTGCATTTATTCAGCACTGAAAATAACTCAAATAAACCTTATTCAAAAACAAACTTTATGAGTATAACAAACACACGACTGGCCCTCAAGGAACAGAAATTAGAAAGCGGTCTCAAGTTAAGAGCTAATGCAAGCAACAAAAATACCTTCGAGATATTAATGATAAATATCAAAGCGGAGGATGGATCAACAAACACACACATACACACAAACACACACATACACACAAACACACACTGACAGAACAATTTCAGCCTCTCCAATTCACCTGACGGCATGTCCAGCGCTATACTGCTGTTTAAAAAAAACATAAGTAAATTTCAAGCACTAAATTTAATTAATTCTATTCATATTAAAACTGCAGGCGGGAGCAGCATAAATGTGATATTGCAGAAGGGCACAGGATTAAAACAAGTGATTTTTGGCTGAAGCGGGCGGTAACGGGACTAAAACAAGCGGGAGCAGGTTTAAAAAAGCAGTCCCACTCAGATCTCTACACTGAGGGTACTGGTTTTAAAAGAATGCATATGGATAACTGTTGTGACATATCATCAGCTATACTTAATAGAATTCATCAATCTTTCTTATTGTCTTCTTCCTGGTCAGGGTCTGGAGCGTGCTTGGAATCACTGGGCTCCTTAGCAGCGCAGCAGTTCATCACAAGGTACCACATTCACCCATTCACACAAAGAGAACACAGACTATGTTCTTGATTTTATTTATTAATTGATATATTTTTAAGTAAGCTAATTTGCTTGTCTGTAGTGCCCTAATGAACGATTACAAGCATAATGAACAAATGCATTTTAATTAACGTATAAAATCCCCTATCCTCTCTGATTGGTCCTCAGCTGTAGGTTAATTTATTTTGGGTTGATGTGATCTATAGACCGGACCACAGTAAGAGCAGATATTTACATATTTACCTACAGAGGATGTTCATGAGTGCCCCTTTAATTGCCTAAACTCATTTTTGTACATTTTTATTCCCTAAAGTGTAAACGACCTAAGCTCCTATTTATCTCTTTGCGAAATTTCACGGACATGCCAAAAGTCATGGGAAAGCAGTATGTAAATTGATCCAAAAGTAATCCAAAGGTAAAGCCGTCCCACCAGACCAACCTAGGTTAGGTATTGTTTACATTTTAGGTCAGGTTTACAATAAATTTAAAATAACCACCTGTGTACCACTTACAAACTACAATTAGATGATGAGAATCTGATTCTACGTTTGTTGACACTGAAATGCTGTAAACATTCCTATATATATATATATATATATATATATATATATATATATATATATATATATATATATATATATATATATATATAATTATTATAATAATATAGCCTAAATAAAAACAGTTTTTTAGATATTTACATGGTCTTTACTTTTTTGGTGGGAATGCCCTCACTCTCCTTGCATCCATCCATCTCTCTGATTTGTTGTTCCAGGGTTGTTCCCGCTAACCTAAGAACTGCCACTTGCAGCAGGCCTGGTGGCAGTTCTCACAAGGTTAATGACATTTCATTTTGGAGAGGCACAGAAATGTTTTTTTATTATAATAGAATAAAAAAAATACGGGAAAATACTAATACTGGAGGACGGCGGGAAAGAGGGGTAGAATACGATAGTTACCCAGCCAAAACAAGAGACTTGACAGGTATGAATAATCATGACTTGCAGCATCTGGCTAGAATTGTCTTTGTGAACAGACAAGTGTTTTTGCACAGCGTTTCTATGAGAAAATAACTTTTCCACTTTTTGACATAATTTAAGTGTCTTTTCATTTTTTTTCCTGTTAAGTTGCCATTTTGGATATAAAAGGTTTTTGCGTGACAGTGACTATATGCTACAAGAGACAAAATCTATTAGTTCATTAACATTAGGCTTACTTTTAAAAAAAAAGCCTATTTTTTTTACTTCATTGTCATTTTCATTCTAGTTTTGAGCTTTTAGTCTTTTCAATTTGTTTGGGTGGAATGAGGGTTTATAAATGCAGCATAAAGGTCATATAAGAATCATTTAATGTAAAATGTGTTTTGTCACAGTGACCTACTGTAAGTAAACCTGTAAAGGATGAGGAAAAAATATTAAGTATGTTATAAATGTGCGTTTATAGCACATAAGAAATTTAACAGCAGCATGACACTTCTGTCTTAGAAACGGAGAGAAGTGAAGGAAGACTGACTCTCTCTCTCTCTCTCAGATGAGGCCTTTTGTCTGT
The DNA here is from genome assembly GCF_023375975.1 of Astyanax mexicanus. Taxonomy (NCBI): domain Eukaryota; kingdom Metazoa; phylum Chordata; class Actinopteri; order Characiformes; family Acestrorhamphidae; genus Astyanax; species Astyanax mexicanus. Next base: position 49,293,607 of record NC_064409.1, read on the forward strand.
GTGGGAGACCCAGACACAACAGTGCACAGAGCCACACACTCTCACAATGGTTCAGCCCACAAAGCCACACACAACTGAACAATGTGACCATCTCTGAAGGAGGCGGAAGGGGTGGGTTGGGAGGGGCTGAGGTCACGCACCTGCACCCTAAGAGCCCTTAAAGAGCTGATGCAGGTGTCTTCATGTTGATTTTTTTTTCTTCTTCTTCTTTTTGGCTCTGCTCAGTCAAGTGAGCCCACCGTTCACCTTAGGCCCAATCTACAGGTTCACACTGGAGCTGGGCACAGTTTTAATATCAGAGCGTCTTAGAGAGAAAAAGCTGGATAAAATTCAAGTGCTGCACTCCAGTCTCTGCCTGCCTACTGACAGTTTAATTTAATAAGGGTCAGCTGTGTAAATCACGGTGTAAGAACGCTGATTAAAACCTCATAAAGCAAACTCTCTGCTGGTTGCTGGTAGCTTTAGGGCAGATGAGCTGATATCACACACAGAAAGCCACTGTCTCAGCACTGTGATTGGCACACTTAAGCCTTGCTGCAGTGTACTGTGGCTGGATCTTTACACCCTTTGGCAACTATTACAAAACTGGGCTGATTGAGAAAGGCTGGGCTGAGTAAAGCCTGCTGAAACCTCAGGTGGCCTAACAGCAACTTTTTTTACTACACACCCAGCCCACTCTCCACACTGATCTCTTTTACTTTCAGACAGACAACAGAATGTTCACAAATGAACTGAACATATACAGGGTTTAATAATAGATCAGTAATATTTTTTGGTTTATATATTTTTGTTTGTCTTATAAAAGAACAAAAATAGTCTTATTAGCAAACAACTGCTCATCTGTATCCTATTGAGGTCATTATGCCCTTATACAGTATATCAGCCACATCCTTCCTATTGTCAGCTACTCCTTAAAACGAACTCCTCCAGCTTCCGTCTAGCAAAGTGAATCAGACTGACAGTGTGTCATCATCCCGCTCTTATCCCGGAAAAGATGTCACGGAGGGTTCAGTTGTTTTGCCTATAGTTTTCTATAGCGGAAGCGTGTAAAGGAAGGAAGTTGCTAAAACTAGTCTGTGTCGCATAGGTTGTAGTAAATAAAGCCCCACACACTTGTGTAACTTAGGGGTAACCTCATGATATTCTATATGGTTGCTGCAATATCAGAATCTGGTTAGCAAAAAATGTCCTAAAACTGAGGATGTTTTTGAGAAGAGCCAGGATTAATGATCTGCTCAAACTACAGAATCAGCTCCAACTTGAACCCTTAAACAAGCCAGGATTTTTGTCAATTGTCTGCCCGACATTACATTACTAAATCTTGAGGATTTCTATTCAAGCATTACATGTTTGACAGGGAACATTACTAAAAAGCATAATTGTAATAGTAAAATATAACAACATATTTAAGTAAATCTGCTGATGTCAAAATATAATAAATACAATTATTTTAAAATCAATATTTTCCTGAATACAAATTAAACAGTTCATGTTCTCCAAACCTTTAGTTTCATTGTATTTGTCTAGTTTTTATGTCTGTTTTTAAAACCTGCAGAATTTAGGTTGATTCCTGTAACTGATTTGGAATTATTAAATGGAGTAGAGAGAAAACAGGCAGCTTCTCCAATCTGCAGGAGATTTCAAACCCCTTAAATTTTCAGAATGTAAATAAGTTATTTTACTGCAGACAAAAAGGATTTTGCATCAACTACATCTGTAGTCTGTATACAGGACAAGTCATGTTATGGAGTTAAAGGAATAATTCTAGACAAAATTCAAGTTTACTGTAGTCCACCATCCAAATAAATAAACAAATTAAACTGAGTACATGTTAATGCAAATCACACACACACCAATATATAATAATTAAATTATTTTAATTGATTGCAGTACATCTTTTATCCAACAAAGTACAAAAAATGCACATACTGCAATTTGTCTTTATTTTTTTTCCATCAGGCTCAGTTTGCAACCTTACACAATTTGTTAACATTATTTTCTGGAAAAAAAAAAATCCCTACCAAGAAAAGGAAGCATTTAAAAAAATAACTCAAATGCCACTTTGGATAACCATGACAAAACCCATTTTTTAGATTAAAAAAAAGAAAAAGAAAATAAAATTGACATAAATAAGTTAGTTTTAATTTTCTCAGTGTTTTTACAGTTATGTACAGAGGTACACTTCAAAGTTTAAACAAATACACAGGCTGTGTGGACTGCTGAAATATTAACATGAATTTGTTTTTCTATAAATATACTCATGCATCAGTTAACCACAGAATCAAATGGGAGTGTAGGTGCATATAGCTGAGAGAGGCTATTTTCCTGATATTACACCAAATGGAGGAAAAAACAAACGGTGGTGTTGAACTGAAGGAAACGTAAGGAATGAGAAAATATAAAATAAACAAATCAGTAGAAATTTTCACTCAAAATACAAGTAATCCTGATACATATTAAAGAAAAATAATTTAACAATATATGAGGGACGCATATGTCTCTCAGCAAGTGCCTAGCCTGGTGTTAATACTGGTTCATGCTACTTGTTTTGAACTTGTGTACTGAACTGAATAATATTAGTCAGCCGTCCAAGTCAAAATCTGACAGATAAATTACGTATACTCGTTAACAGACTTTAGATAACCTCTGCACTTTTTTACAGAGAATAATGCATTGTGACCTTTTTCTGTGGTGCCGTTTTGAGAGAGCAAACTGAGAGGCAAGGATCAAAACTGATCTTTGGGAGGCAAGGCAACTTCTGTACCATGTATCACCTGAATAATATTAGGTACACACAGCTGTTAAAGCATGCATGTACATTATGATGGAGTTCAGTGACAGGAGAACACAAGTAAGATGGGACACATGGCCTTCAAAAATAGAGAGAAGTAACAAACAGCATTTTGGAAAGATTTTGAATCCTATACATTGCAACTCTTCAAGTCAAATCAAATCCACACCTACTCGTCAAAAAAAATCAAACAAAAAATGTATTATGTGCTACATATGAAAAAGTATATACACAGGTAGTAAGAAAAAAAAAATGAGCAAAAAAGGAGATTAAACCTAATTGCACACTGCTACATACACTGCTTTTGAGGCAGTTGCTTTTTTTAGTGCCAGAACTTTTGTGTTTTTGTTTCAGTGCTTGTGCAGTCTCTCCACTCTTACAGCCGATATGCTTTTGCTTTCCTATCGTTCCTCTCTCCTCGAATTCTTAATTCGCCAAGCACTGAAGCCGTCAGAAGGGAGAGAAAGTCTTCAGCTCTGAAAAAGAGAACAGGAGACAAAATACATAGTAAGAATTTTTAACTAAGTTAGATACACAGAAACAACATTTAACATGTTTAAAAAAAAAAGTGTAAATTTGTTTTCATGTTAAAAATGTGGGCTTGTGAACCATGTAGCTGTACATTAAATCTGAGTTTCTATATTCACACCAAAGACATACTAAACTGCACTAGAAACTACAGTTTCGCTTCCAATTTTGCACAAAACCTACTATTCACGTTAATACCATCATTGTGTTAAAACGGCATATGATTATTTCCCACAACTGCCAAAGCTAATCTCTGTGCCCTGACTAGTAAGTCTGTGTAAACACTCAAACTGACAGCTAGCTAATTCCTCTACATCAGCCCTGAGGTAACAACCACCACCAATAAAAAGGTATACATCAACTCATTAGCTAACACACGAAAAAGTGTCTCCAAGTTAAAATACAGCCTTGTAGCTGCACAAATCATAAATAGATTTAAACATAATGAAATATGGAAAGGACATTTAATGCTCAAAGTTTGATAACATACGGCACGGCAGGAGTGAAGAAAACATGCGAATCCTTAACTCGAATGCAGACAAGTGATTAAGACGAGTTAAGAGATATTATAATACATTTAATGTTTAAAATAAGATAAAATAATAAAAAAATATATCATATAAACAAAAAAACAAAACAAAAGGTAATCCAGCTCCCAGCACCTAAGACCAAAAGGTAAAAACATTTACCTTAATTTTATTTTTTTGTTTATGTGCAACCATTTTGAATCTATTGCTACAATACTGGGTGTAAGCCTGGTCACGATAACCAATTCGTAATAGACCCCACAAACAATAGCAATGATATTATTGTAATTTTAAGACTATTTTATTTCATTGATTTAATGATAATAGAAATAAAAGTATTTACACATTACTTTTAATGAGAAAGAGATTTTAATATATTCATCAGACACAGAAACAGAAAAAATGTTTTAACAAATGGCTCGTTCACTTAAAATGTGAGCCAAGTAGATTCAACAGACAACATTGAGGTCAGTGAAAATGATTTAGGTCATGTACATAATACTGTGCGATAAGTCAATAATGTAATTATTGTGACAGGCCTATCAAACTGGGCAAATATAAATGAACATAGCTAAACAGTGTTGTAAAATTCAGCGAGGGAGTGTAATTTGATCCACTTTGACCAGTACACAGATAGCCATCAGTGAGTGTAGTATCAGCTCTCGTGGTGTTTGAGTACAGTGAGGTGACGTGGTGCTCTCCTTACCTCAACACGGCTCGCTCACGTCTGCCGCTGGGGGCTCGACTTCACGGGTGTGTGATCGAGCGCCTGGGTCAAACCCGGCCGGCACGAGACTTCATCCACACAGGTGCGCGAGCGTTTAGTCTGACACGAGGAATCTAATTTAGAAAGATAATAAAAAAAATAAATAAAACACACAATGAGGGATTCTGGCTACAAATGGAGCTAGACATGTTTGACTAACTCCAACAAAAAAGAAGTACCTATTAGACTGTGACCATTGTATATTTGTTAGCGAGCTGTGGAGTTTTAAATGTAGATAAACTAACTAACGCTAGATCGGCTAGTTAAGTATTTTACTATTACTATTAGTACAGGTAGGATTTTGTTCTAACTGCCTGGCCGGCTCTGCTATAGCTATATATACACAAATATATAATACACAAACTAAAACCAGAGCAATTATATAAATAGCAATTAAATAGTAGCCAGACAGCAAAAGTACGTTGAACCAACGTTCATTTTTCCATCTTTAAAGCTCTGAAACGACGTTAGTTTCAGACGTAAGGACTGATCTGTTCGTGCGCAGCGATTATTTAAGGTTGATTTAACGTTGTTTTAATATGTAGCAACTGTTTGTATTAAACTATAACAGTTACTTAGGTTACATCAAACATGTATGTTATTCTTGTTTACATTATATATCATACCTTGTACTGTGTTCTTGCAGTGTAGACATTGACATTTAAATAATATTGGGTAGAAGTTGAATGATAGGTTTAACGTTAATGATTTTTTGTCTTCAACGTTAAAAATATGTATCTAATGCAACTAAAAATACGTTTATTTTATCTTTATTTAAATTAGTGGAGATAGTTTATAAAGCCATATTATATCTAACGTAACTAAGTTACTATATTTTTTTACTTTTCTTGTAAAAGCGCCATTTTATCAGTAACACATTTTAATAAATATACGTTACTAAATTAAGAGTTAAAATTTTGTTAACTTAACTAACGTTAGCTAGGACAGCTAGTAGCGCTAGTTTACCTGGATACGTTACATTTTGAAATGAAGAGGTTGTGAACGCTGATCACTTATTACGAAAAAACTAACGACAGCTCGCAGCGTTAGTTAACGTACTTTAACACGGACTAAAACACACGTACGCGTGTTGGTTAGATAACTAGCTACCTAGCTTTAGTTTAGTTGGCTAAAATAGTAATTTACGTTTTCTGCTAAGGTACTTTAACACACACTCGTAACGTTACGTTACATACGTCGGTTAACCTAGCTAGTTAGAGTTTAGGTTAGTTGGCTAACTCGTTAGCTAGCTACGTTTTCTACTCGCCACACAAGATAATAAAAACAACTTCACTTCGCCACACAGAAGAAACAAAAATAAGATCTAGCACTGCGTACCGAGGGACGACGGTCTTTTTCTCTTGTTCTTGACGTTCTGTTGCGGGTCTCTCCTTTCGGTCTGGGTCTCGCTCCGCTCCGCGAGCCGCTCGTGATTCCCGTTTACATCCACGCTCTTATTCCCTGTCGAGCTGTAGAAGCCCGGTAAGTCCGTGCTGTCCACGGGGGACCACAGGTAGCGGCCGCGCCGAGGCGTGAAGTTGGAGAAGTCGAAGTTCCACGACTCGGTCGACGCCTTCTCCATCGCCATCAAGTGTCCCTTTAACTCCCTCTTTAACTCTTCGTGATCCACCGGCCCGAACAGGCTCCTGCAGGCGCTCGGCTTCGGCTGGTCGGGCGGCCGGTTGTCCATCCTCTCCAGGGTCGGGCTTCCGTTCGAGAGACGCACATTAGACATCGTTCTTTTATTTTTATTTATTTTTTGGCGTGTGAAAAAAAAAAAAAAAAAAACCCACAAAATAACCGATACAAACAGCGACTCAAAACAGGCGCTTTCCTCCAGGCTCAACGCGCTGCACAACAACAGCAGCAGGCATCCAGAAAAACACGCACGCTCACGCTCACACACGCTGTACTCGCCACAAGCGCGTGCATGCTCTGCAAGAGTGAGAGCGCGAGGAAAAAACACACGCCGAGAGAAATTCCCCTCCACAGACCATCAAAACAAAGCGCAGTCAAAGCGAGACGAAGTGCGCACTCCTGTCAGCCTCGCCTCGTAGTAAAAGGGAAGAAAATAACAGCAGGCTTTTCGGTGCCCAATATGGCGATAGAGGGGAGGCTGAGTGGAGAGAAAAATGATTGACACAAAGAGCTATTTAAACGGAGGTGCTCGCTGATTGGCTGGACGACACAGGCCCCGCCCCCTCTACGCTGAGCTCCTCCGGCACAGCGCACCTCCCCCACCCTGAGGAGAGAGAAAAAAAAAAACAGACACACACGCAGCACTGCAAGGTAGGCTTACTACTACTACACTAACAACAACCAACACACCACCTCTCCAACACCGTCCACACAAGCTGCACACAGCCTTCTTCTGTTTCTTCTTAAAATAATTATAACCAACCAGAGCAACTGCAGTTCATAAAACCCTGTTACTGACACTCCTGAATAGATCCCTGAATAAAACAACTCCACATCCAGCTTCAGCTCTAAACAAAACCAACCAAAGCTAGAAAGTATATTTGTAAAAACACATGCATCATCTCTGGGGGGTTTGTAGCTACATGAAAACACCAGGAGTTTAAAAAAAAAAAAAGACTTTACATGCTGATTAAATTAAAAAGCAAAAGTATGTTAGTCTAATTATTAACACATGTAACATTTGCACAGTTTTTTTGTTACTGGTTATGTTTAATTTTAAATATGAAATACCGAACACTGAGTCATTTGGGGCATTCCGTAGACAGAGAGAAATAAAGAGACGTAGCAAACAAAAATGGAACTGTGTCTGTTCCTGGAAGTGAAAAGTTCACCAGTGAAATGACTCTTCCAGGAATACTACTACTCTGATTAGGACATAGGTGTGTCTCAATGAGCCAAACAGAGTAACACAGTTACTGTTCACAGAGCAAAGCACAGAAACCCACACTCACAGCATTTTTACCTAGGTTTAAGTTGGATTTTGTTGGTGTTTGTTTGGGGGAAAAATAATATTTTTCTTCTTTTTTTGTTTACTGTTTTTTTAAAAGCTCAGGCAAAGTACACACTTTTTGAACTGCATAAAAGTCAGTGGCACACCATTTTCCTTTCTTATTTTTCCAACTTTCAGTTTTTTTAAACCATAACCATGCTTACAGTAAGACAAATTCTCATTGTGTACATTATACTGTATTTATAACCAACTACAGTTTCAGTATTGAAATGTCCAACTAGTGTAAAAATTAAACTGGGCAAAAATTATTTTAGCATATGGAATACGACTGGGCCATCCTAAAATTCTTATATAACCTTATTTTATTGCTGTTAGTATAACGTGTTTTTAGCTGTAAGCAAAATATGGGCTGTAAGACATAACTGAAAAGAATTGCATCAGAAACAGTTCAACAGATCAGTTGATTTTTTTAAAGACATTCTAACAAAGTTAAAGATCATAAAAAGATGAATAGGTCCTAAAGCAGATAGAGTGAATTAATTGGAAAGCATCCATAATACAATAAATATAAAACAGAAACACAGAAAACCTGTACAAAAAATGGAAAAGGCCTTTACTGACATCTGGTGGTGTGATTCAGAATTACATATACACACAAACAGTACAACTATTTCTGAAATACGTGCACACAAGTGTGTAAAGACACAAATGTGCACACTCTCCTCTTTCATTCCTTTTTATCCTCTGCCAGTCTGTTTCTCTATATCAACTCAGGATTTAGTGTAGTTTTGCTTGTCCTCCTGCCAGTGGTCTGACACGCCCCAAAATCTTTGTGGGTCCCGCATAATTCGATTTGTGTATGGATTGTTAGTCATTGTGCAGCACACTGCATCTTTTATCCATATTTCTTTAAATAAATATAGACATTCGCTTCGGTGTAAGTAAATCACATACTGAGCCACTTCAGGATGTAATAGTTCTTCTTGCCCACTCTGATCAAACTGAGTCCATTGGAAAGTATATGCTGTCCGGGAACCAGGACCTGCTCCGGGTTGGATGCCCTCTGGTGGTTGAACCAAACACCGCCGTCTGTTATCATTTGAAACCTAAAAACATACACATAGTATATAAATACATAATAAAAAGGAATGCTATAAAGAGGAACAGACATTTCAGAAGAAACTGCTGATATCAAAGCTTCTTTCTGTCTTTATTTTCTGAATTACTGTAGAACAATAAAACACTCAAGGTGGCGTGTTATCACAAAGAACAATTACATCTGTAATAGCATCATAGACATAAACGTTTTTGGAGACAACACATTCCCCAGTCCTTTAATTTATTACTGAATGTACAACATGGAAACACCCATATTAGAAAGGGCTAACTATATATAGCCCTTTTATTTGTTAACTGGGGAAAGAAGGGAATTGTGGCTGATTGTAATACTTTAATGCCTCTAATGGATTAAAAAAAAAACATTGTAAATTGATATTAAACTTGTGTCTTACTTGTGCAATAGAACATTTAAGAAATATCTCATTTGAATACTTAATGAGTATTTTAGGTCCATTTATAGTGTTTATGGAACTAAAATATTTAGCTATTTTTTTTAAAAGGAAGTCCTGTTAAAGATGATGGCGTATTTAAGGTCTATTGTTTATATTCTTCAGCTGTTTTTCTGCTAATAAAATCTGATTTCTTCATATATTGTCTAATTTTGTAAGACAAACTAGATCCAGTAGTAATCAAAGACTTAATTTAAAGCCTTAGTGTTTTATTTTATGTACTCCTAAGTCACAAACCTATATAAAAGCCTAGTCATACAATGAATGAATAAAAAAAAAAAAACACTGATAGAATCTTGAAAAATACTGTGATATACATTTTCGGTCATACTGCCCAGCACTAATCCAGTGCTCGTTTGACTCTGAAAGAATTCGGTTTTAAGAGTTTTGTTTACCTAGGCACCCTCAGAGGTGAACTGAATCAGAACTGAACTGAATTATTACTTAATAAGTATGCATTCTTACTAGTGTTCCTTAAGGCGCCTTATAATAAGGTGTGCCTTATGTATGAAAATAGACCAGAAAATAGACGCTTGTTGATAGTGCTCCTTATGATTCAGTGCGCAGTTCAAAAATATGGTAAACAGGACTCAATAGGTCAGTTTCTGAGTCTAGTTGTAGACTATAATTTTCTTTCAAAGAAAAGTTGTCCATTGAAAATGCTGCGTAATCTAAACCTGGGTTTAATCCCTGCCTGAGAAACTACCCCAATATCTTCCAAATTAAATGGCAGGTGAGCAACAGGGTTTTGATAGCAGCATAAACAGTACAGTTTAATATATCAACAAATAATTAAAAAGTACCCTTTAGGTCCTTCAGGAATGACTTGGGCCCTCCGACAGGCATCCAGTACTGTGGTGCCTGGCTCCAAAAAGAACTCCTTAAACGGAGCTTCTCTGAACAACTCCTTCAGCTCCACATCATCCATCTGCTCCAGAGCTTCAATGCTACTGTTATACAGAGCATTAGTGCACCTGGACAAATACAAACACACAGAGTTTATCTTACACTGCTCAAAACAAAATCTGCATTCCACTGAGATTTGAAATTGGTAAATGATTAATGAAACAATTACAATCTTTCTTATATACAGAATAACGCAATGCTTCCACATTCCTGTTATGTTTTAATAGTTGTCTTGGCCAATGACGTAATCAGTTTGCCAACCAATCAGCACGTCAATAGCCACATCTTTTTAAAACCAAAATATTTACGGGCAAAAATGCACAAATAAGTTTTATTATATTCATTTAAGATTTTAAACCTTTTCTTGCATTCACTCTTGTACATACATTCTAGTGGTTTTATTCATGTTCATGGCACAACGGCTTAAATAGGCTCTCTATTAACTTGCATTGTACTGTATGAATTGATGTTATAAAAAATGTTCTCACCTTTTGGCAGTTTCTAGACCATCCTTGCCATGTACCAGTTTGGTAACCTCAGCAGCTAGTCGTTTGTGGGCCGTTCTCTTGCCTGGATCCCGTCTCTGCTGCTCCATCACCTTCTCCACCTCCGCCAGCGGCAAGAAGGTGAACAGTTTAATGTAGCTGTGGGGGAAGGACCCTGTAGCTTAGTAACACGAATGCATACACACACACACATGGAAGACTAACACAAACATCTTTTGCTTAGTTTTTTTATTTATTTTTTGTCCTATAAATACTTTAACACTTTTTAATCATGGGTCACATATGCAGACTTCTAACATCCAAACAGCAAAACTGCAGTTTCCTGGACATGGATGAAGATGTCAAAAACAAATAAGCTCTTCATCACAAAGTCAGCATACTTTTCTGCTTACTCTGGTATTTTAATACACCTTTGCGGTTTTATTCAGCAAAAGCTGTGTAGATTCACTCACCCACCTTTCCACTGTGCTGTCAGGTAGCCTGAGGAAGTACTGGTAGAACTCAAAGGGAGATGTTTTGTCTCTGTTCAGCCACACAGCATTCCCCGCTGTCTTCCCCAGCTTATCTCCCATTGTTGTGGTGACCAGTGGGACAGTTAGGCCATAAACTTCCTCTCCTGTCTTTCTAAAGGTGTGAAAATACAAGATAAACAAATCTGTTCTCAGCTCTAATCATACACAGACTTTAGAGAAAAAGGTACAGTTTAGAATGTAGACTTGGCATACACATAATAATAAATAGGTCTAAAAAAAAGTTGGTGAAAGGAAGGAAGAGGAATATCACATAAGGCAGTGTTTTTCAACCTTTTTTGAGCCATGGCACATTTTTACATTGCAAAAATGCAACAGCACACCACAAACAAAAATGTTTAAAATGACACTTTTTAGCCTAATGATGACAATATGGTCACTTAATTCATCTTTACTTACTCAGTACACTACAGGGCTTGCTGTCTCGCCTCACGTTTCTCTCATAAAAGTTGCCAGTTTCTCCGTGTTCTCGTGATTACTTGGGACCATAGCACTGTTACCCAACGTCTTCCCTGCATCCCCGGTGAAAGTAAATCCAAATGAAAGACAACTACTGCCTCCGTTTTTGCTTTCTTTTGACTTCCACCCCTACTAGAACCTCCGTCGGGTCTGGATTTTGTCCCGGGCCCTGTTCAGAGTTTGGATTATTTCTTAAAAAAAATTCTCCATTACTGTCCACCTGTCTCATTCATTACTACAGCTGTGTCACATCTTCTATCTCAGAGTATTAGGGATATTAGCTAGCTGTTGTCCCAACTGACATGGAAGAAATGCATTACTTTTAAAATAGTCACTTGACAATGTGCCAAGTGATGATCAATTAAGAAAACTGAATACTTTTCCACGGCACATCTACAATATCTCACGGCACAGGTTGAAAAACACTGACATAAGGGATAGGTTTAATAGAAAAAAGAAAGAAAGAAAAAGAAAGAGACAAAATTTAACAGGCTGAGCAAATGGATGAGGTAAATAAACAAAAGAAACCTAAGAGAATGAGAGACAGACAGGTAGATTGGAACAAAGAAAGCGAGACAGACTCAGAAAGAGAAGCAGACAGACATTACTGAGACAGAGAATGAGAAACAGGGTGAGTCAGACAGGTAGACTGGGAGTAAGAATGAAAGGCAGACTCAAAAAAAGAATGAGAAGCATACTGGGATGAAAGAGAATGAGAAACAGGCTGTATCAGAATGAAAGCCAGAAAGACAATTGGTTAGAAAGAGAAAAGAGATTAAGACAGAAAACGTCTAAAGCGCTGCCACTATGAGCGGGAGGTCGCAGGTTCGAACCCCTGCTCATGCAGCTTTGCCATCAAGCTGCCGGCGTTAGAGGGAGCAAAATTGGCCCTTCTCCCTCTGGGTGGGTAGATGGCGCTCTCTCCCCACATCACTCCTACGGTGATGTCTGCAGCACAGGGCGTCTGTGAGCTGATGTACCGGAGCCGAGCTGCTGTGCTTTTCTCCAAGCGCGCTGGCTGCTCGGTAATGCTGCATCAGCAGCAGCTCGAAAAGAAGCGGTGGATGGCTTCACATTTATCGGAGGAAGCATGAGCTAGTCTTCACCCTGCTGGTGTGTTGGGGCATCACTAGTGATAGGGGGAGTCCTAATGAGTGGGTTGGGTAATTGGCCTTGTAAATTGGGGAGAAAATGGGAAAAATTAGAAATAAAATTAAAAAAAAGACAGAAAACGAAAAACAGTAAACAGTCGTAATGAGACAGAACGAAACACATAAAAGCAGAGTATTCCAGTGTCACTGTCAGAGTTTTAGACAGAGAATCCCCTGCAGTCTCTTGTATTGTGTGTGTTTTGTTTGGTTCAGACTCACGTGTGTGTGTGTGTGTGTATGAGTGTGTGTGTGTGTATACTTGTGGATGAAGTCGTGTCCGGTCATGAGGTTTCCGAGCTGGTCGCTGCCCCCCAGCTGGAGTCTGCAGCCGTGCAGCTGGTGCAGGTGGTAGAAGTCGTAGGCCTGGAAGAGCTGGTAGCTGAACTCGGTGAGGCTCATGCCCTCGGCGCTCTTCAGGCGGGTCTGCACGCTGTGTCTGCTCAGCAGCGTCCCCATGCGGAAATACCGGCCCACCTCGCTCAGGAAGTCCACCACCCTCCAGTCCCGGTACCAGCCCGCGTTGTTCAGCACGCTGACGGTGCCCAGGCGCGCGGACTCCGGGCAGAAGAGCAGCTCGTGGTTGGTGAAGATCCTCCACAGACTGTCGGTGATGCTGCGGGTGTTGTGCTCGGCGGCGGCGGAGGAGAGCCTCTCCCGCTCCCTCAGTTTCCCGCTCGGGTCACCCACCTGCGCCGTGGCCCCGCCGACCACCGCCAGCACGTTGTGCCCGGCGCTGCGGAAGTGCAGCAGGCCGATGAGGGCCAGCAGGTTTCCCGCGTGCAGGCTGTCGGCCGTGGGGTCAAAGCCGCAGTACACGGTCTGCGGGCCGGACTGCAGGAGCCGGGGCAGCTCCTGCTGAGCCGCGCTCTCGGGGAAGCAGTCCTTCAGCACGCCGCGCCGGTGCAGCGCCGACAGCAGCGAGTCCCGAGCCGCAGCGGAGCAGCGAAACGGAGCCCGGAGCAGCACAGAGAGCCGTCCCGAGCCCAGAACCGAGCTCCACCTGCTCCACCGGACCTGCCGGCCTCCGCACGCGCTCCACACACAGGACGCTGCCATGTTTGGAGGCGGGCTGAATCAGGGGTCGCAGATCACTGCTGCCCCCTACTGTAGAGTCTCGGAGCTATTCGGATCTTTTAGATGAATAAATGAACAAATGAAGACCGAATCACCTCCACTAAAGACTCGGCTGGTTGAATCCGCGGTCAAAACACATGAACTACAAGCGCAACATCTTCCATAACACTGCGGTATACCTCCCACAATCTATATATTAACATTAACATTATACATGCTGCCCCAGAACGTTCATTATACATTCTCTCCTGTATAAAATAAGCCTGTAGTCATAACGCTCAGTAATACTTAATACATTCAGCTGAATCCTTTGCACAGCCTTTTTCACTCTTTAAATGAACATTTCAAATAGTCGGTGTCATAATCACTTAGCAGGGACTTAACAATTACTAATCGATGTAATAGATAAAATATTAATATAAATATAAAAGACTCATTTACAGTGTTCTGTTCATGTCTACTAAAAAAGGATTCACATTTCTAAACATTTTTTTTAAGTTTGATTCTTTGACTTTTAAAAATAGTTGGAATCAATCTATTTGAATCTTTTTTTTTTTTTTTTAAGTACTTTGGATATATTTCTTTAAAATATTCAGATATTTTGGAAAGTAGTTGGGATATTTTTTGTAAAGATTTGAATCGAGTTTAAATACGTTTTAAAAAGATCCGAATCTTTTGAAAAGTAGTTTTGAAAAAGATTTGAATCTTTAAACAAAGAGTTTGAACACGTTTAAAATGAAAAAATCTTTTGAAAAGTAGTTGGAATCATTTTTTTTTTTTAAGATTTGAAGCTTTCCAAATCTCTTTTTCTTTAAAGATTGAGTTTTTTAAGTAGTTGGAATAATTTCTTAAATAACATTTTTTCAAGTTGAATCTTTAAAAAAAATAATTACAACTAATTGAATCTTTTAAAAACTGATTCAAATGCTTTTGAACAATGATCCAAATATTCTTATCAGTGGTTTAAAAGACATTTGGATCAGTGAAAAAATACAGTAACTCTCTGATATTGTTCCATAGTAGTGATTCCATGATGCTTCAGGGTTCCACTGATTTATATGTATTTTAAACAAGGGACTGACAGAACTGGAGTCAGAACAGACTGCAGGTAATCAGTAAGTAACTCCTACTTACTCCAAGTGTCCAGCAGGGGGCAGCAGTGTGTAATGGAGGACCTGCTAGAACTCAGATAGCTCATCTGTAGCTGTGTCCGTCAGTGGCTCATCCTCAGCATTTCTGTCCCCCATATAATAGATTTTATACAACCAATAGATATATATTCAATACACTCAGTTTATTCCCAATAATATATACTCAATTAACGCACTATATACTATTTTATATACTTAGGACACTCATTCTATACATGCGACTGCATGTTAAGTTCATTAGTAAACACTAGGCCTGCATATTATGATTAATCAGGATCAGACTGTCCCTGTTCAAGATAACTGGATTCCTGATTACATGAGGCTATATATTAATTCTCAGTCAGAACCGGAAACTGCAGTAAAATAAACCTCTTTTATTTGACAGCTTTTGATTTATTAGCTTAGTTTTAATACAATCATATTAAACACTTTTAAAACATCAAACACTGTATGTAGTTTGCATCCTACCTGTGGCAAACTCAAGGTTTTGACCATTTCCAAACCATTAGGAGGAATTCTGGATCATTAGAAGCGCCAATAACTTTAAAGAGGGAATATCTTACTAAAACACTGAACTTTTGTACATATGTAAAGATAACATATGCAAAAAACATCTAATAAGCAGACTGCTGACATACAATATCTAAACTCCAGGTAAATATCATATATTATTTTAAACCATTGGAAAACACCAGCTGCCCTTCGCTCTGTGTGTACATAATCTCATCATATTAAGATAATTAAAGCTAAGAATATTTACCTTCTCTAAAACAGTTACAGTTTAGGAGATACAGCATTATATTTCAGGAAAATGGGCTTTCAGGCCCCTATAAAAAGAGTGGTGGGCAATTACTATATTTGCTTTACTTTCATAAACGACATACAAGAGCAGCATGAATGTGTGAGCAAGTTTTTTTATAACTTTCACATTATATTGTTATTTTGTAAACTGTGTTTGTTCTGTAAGGTCTGTCAGTGAAGTGTGAACAAAAACAGTGCTCATCATGATTACTTCTCAAACTGGAACCTGTAAAAGGAGCCGCTGGTGATACAGGGTAAAATATTGTCTACAAGTAACTGAAATCTCTGCAACAGGCTAATATATTCATGTGCAACAAGTCTGAGCCTGCACGGATTTGTCTGTACTGAGAACAGAACTTGGCTAGAAGACAGAAACAGCAGGAATGAACACAACAGCATTGTTTTGGCTTTTCTGCCTGTATTTTTGTTTGTTTGTGTGGAAATGTTAATGCAGTTTTACTTTTCATCCTACAGTTTCAGAGACATTTGTGAGTAGTTAGTGTATTCAATGCAACTTTAGACAATATGACACAAATTATAAACCATACAAATGACTGAGCCATGCTTTCGGGTCATGCCATGTCAAAGTAGCAAAAATCAGCTGCTGTAAATATTGGAGGTATTTTGACTTGGATTAAAGCTGGTTTTAGTTGTGCTGTCTTCATCACATAGTCTGCAACAAGATGAAACTTGAAATTAAGAAGCCTAAACTTTTTTACTAGAATAATTTTGTTGGCAAAATGTTTGGTACATCCCTTGTTTGGGCCAAATCTAAGGCATTTCTTAAAAATTACTAAGCATTAAATGATAGGTAAATGATGACACTCCACAAAATATATACAGCTCTGCAAGAACACTTAAAATGATGAGTTTCTTTGATTTTACCAAATTGAAAACCTCTGGAATATAATCAAGAGGAAGATGGATGATCACAAGCCATCAAACCAAGCTGAACTGCTTGAATTGTTGAACCAGGAGTGGCATAAAGTTATCCAAAATCAGTGTGTAAGACTGGTGGAGAAGAACATGCCAAAATGCATGAAAACTGTGATTAAAAACCAGGGTTATTCCACCAAATATTGATTTCTGAACTCTTAAAACTTTATGAATGTGAACTTTTTTCTTTGCATTATTTGAGGTCTTAAAGATCTGCATCTTTTTTGTTATTTAAGCCATTTCTCATTTTCTGCAAATACATATACATATAAATAGCAAAATCAGAAACTGATTCAGAAAGTTGATGTCTTTTCTTTCCATCTGTTTCAAATGAAAAACTACTAGTATCCTACTGTATCCCTCCAGTATCCAAGTTTTTTCACTGCATTTGACATGGAATGACTCTTAATGCAATTCCCACAAATTTCAACACAGATTTTACACAGACAAGAACATAGTTAGCATTATCAGGAGCTTCTGTATATATACAGTATACACCACATGATTAAGGTCCATAACTGCTGTGTTCTGAACAATCTGTGAGGCTTCACACACACTGACATGAATACATACTGTACATTTGACACAATGTGCAGCTGGAAATGCGTTTAAACTAAAATGAAAAGTGCAATGGGGCATCTCCGCATGTCAGCAGACATTTCATTTGTATGCATTAACTATACAAAACATGTTTAAATGCAGTTATGGGTACAATTGCATAAGCAGTTCAATAAATTGTGGCTAACACTTAATGTTAATTACAGGGCTTCTGATAGAGCTTTGAGAGATGCACAGTTGAACCTGCTAGCCTAAGATGAATACTCCCTTAATTATATATTGTTTAAAGTAACAACTGTACAAATGTCTATTAAAAAAAATGCTGCAATTAATGTCCCAAACCCATATAAATCCAGGAGTCTGCACCAGGCCTCAACACCCAGAAGCTTAATAAACCTTAAACCCGCCTTCACAAAAATAGCATATTTTACTGCATTAAGTTTTGATTGATTTATGGCATTAAATGTATGGAATTTCAACTTTCCCCACATTTTCCTGACCTGTTATAATAATGCAGGCAAGAAGAGGCACCGTGGTTTCTGAGACAGACTGACATTGAAGAAAACCCCCTAATCCTAATCCTATTATTAGAATTTCACCCACACTTCACTTCAGTAAAGAACTATTATTGCCATTAGAAATCTACTGTGCTCTGTGCAACATGCTGATGATGTTTTTATTTTCATATGCGTAACTGATGGGTGTTTCTCTTTCTCTCTTTAATCAATTTTCACTGAATCAAACTCTTGGGTTTGCCTTTAAAAGCATGTGGTGCCTAAAAACTGACTGACTAAGTACCCTCTGTGCAACACTTAAGGGTTTCTAGGCTGTACTGCGTGAGGATGTTTGTGTGTTTGTGTTTCATCCAAAGACAAGGTCAGCTTTTGTAATTTTTGTAAAGACGGCATAGTCTGAGAGAGAGAGAGCCCTGTGAAGGTGTGATCCAGCAGAAGCGAGAAAGGGGAATTCAGAGAGTGAAAATGACCAATAATGACATTGCGATATTTCGTTTGTCTGAGATATTTAGTGTGATCCTAGAAACGCAGGAATTTTTGACATATTTCTCCACAATTTAATGGTCCTGATATTAACAAAGTTTTCCATGTATCCAATACTGGAATAAAATAAATATTATACAGCAGTAAAATCTGCCTTTGGTAGATATGCTATGGAATGATAGATATCTAAATCTGAATTTCCCTCCCTATCAAACAGCAAAAAAAAATATTTAAGTTGCACATGACATTGCACGTCCTGCAACTTATTCAAGGCATCCAAAGTTAATTCATCTGCCCCCTTTGATTCTGCTCTTCTGGCAATGCACTAGATGTCAAAACAGTGCTGTAAGGATTTGATTGCTTTCAGTCACAAGAGCATTGTTTAAAAAACTATTAAATGGTCACAGTTCCACTGCTCCACAGTTCAGTGCTAGTTGAGTTTATGCTCCATAGCATATCTACCACAGAAAGTGTTCATATCAGAACTTGTCTGGTCTATTTTCTTTTTCCAACACACCTGATCCAACTAATTAGATAATTAGCTAATTATTATTGAGTCAAGGTGGATGTGTTTGAACAAGAAATGCACTAAAATGAGCAGGGCAGTTGGCCTTAAGAACCCATGATGAGAAACACTACTCTAAATCATGCTTGGCTGCTCCACATTATTATAATTATTATAATATCATTATTATGATATTATTGTGATATGTTGCCCACGATATCGATATCACGATACTGTGATTCTGCGATACTTAATATATATCGCAAGACAATTCTTTAGATAATTCACTGAAGAGGATGAAATAATCCTAAAATACAGGAATCATGGATTTATTGGTGCCAGTTTCACACCAGTATTCTTCACCGCAGCTTTACCATATTTATTTGATAAGCGCCACCATGTGGAGTAATGAAGCAGTAACTTTAGTAAGTCAAATTGGGGGAGAGTGTTAGGGACTTTAGAGAGCCGATGTTTCAATAAATATCTTAATATTCGACGCCAAGTATCGTATTGCAAATTAAACAGATACAATATATCGCAGTATCAATATTTTGTCCCACCCCTAATAGAGACAGAGAAGTTATACAAATTATACAGTCAAACTCCTGCATCCATGATTCATACAAGTTATACAGAGTGTCTGGATTCTTAAGGATTAAGCCTAATCAGAGAATATATTTTTCTTTTAATTAAAAAT
This sequence comes from Astyanax mexicanus, assembly GCF_023375975.1. Classification (NCBI taxonomy): domain Eukaryota; kingdom Metazoa; phylum Chordata; class Actinopteri; order Characiformes; family Acestrorhamphidae; genus Astyanax; species Astyanax mexicanus. The sequence goes on from NC_064409.1 coordinate 49,312,988, forward strand.
CTCAAACTGCTCTGTGGTCCAAGACTAGGCTTAATTTTTTTCTGGGAAACTGCCCCATAATGCATTAGTAAAAATTGCCTTCTTGCCTCTGCATGGTCACAATCTGACACATTTTAGACATGCTTTGTGTAAAGGTAATGGTAGAGACGGAATATGCGTCACTATTCGATTTGGGGGAAAGCATTTTGTGCTTGCATAGATGCAAGTCCACTTCACTAGTCAGACTTGGATAAGCATTATTGTATCTAAACTGTGGGCACACTAATCTATTTCATTTAAGAATGAAGCCGGTTTGGCTAAAAACGGGACAGCAAACTGCAATTTCTGAAGCAAAGACATTGTTTTTAATTTTTTTTTTTTTTGCAGCAAGTTTTGCTTACAAAAAGGAGTGTTTTAACTTCACTATTTACGCCACGATCAATGTCCGCCTGCCACTGATGCACTGACATCTAGCAAACTTATTCTGTTTGGACCTGAGCAAACTAACGGGACGTAAGAACAGCCATAACTGAAAGAGAAGCAATAACTGACCCTAACTCAGCACTCTTTCTCCAACAGGTCTGTTTTTTTTTACAACTCCCAAGTGATAATCCACAAACACATTTGTTTGGCTGTTGCGTGTGGCACAAGACCTACGGTAAATGCTAAACAAGCAGGTGCATTTTATAAAACGTGAGGAATACATTGGAAGCACTGTTTAGAAAACACATCATTATAATATCCCTGTCAATTCTTTAAAAGAGTCCACTGCAGTACTTACTAGGGGTGTAACAGTACATGTATTTATAATGAACCCTCATAGTATAGAGGTCACGTGTATACAGTACCGTGTACTGAATACCGAAATATTAAATACTGTGTAAATGCAGTGGTTTCATAAGTATGTGTGCCACCCTGAAACTATATGGTATTGTGGGAACTGTAGAGGCTTAGGGGTATTGTTATAGTAACTGTAGTTTTTTGACACGGATCATCCTAACGTTTACAATTTACAGCATGATTAACGACACACTAATCGCACTAGATGGAACAAACTGTAACAAACAAAAGGGCATTTCACACCTTAAAGTCTGAACCATAGTCTTAACCAATGCACATAACTTTACTATGTCCTCCTGTCATCACCTACATGAGCCGAGTTCCCCTAGTGTTGATCTGAATCAAGTGCACGTTTAGTCTCCTCATATTTGAGCTAAACTGCTGTTCAGATGCTGTTTAACCTGATTAATTACCCAGATAATTACCATAGCTGTGAACAAACACTGGCACTGCTGCTGCTTCATGCTAAACTGTTTTTTACACTGAATGTTGTATGTGCAGTGCTCACGCCCACTTAACTCTGCTTTCTGCAACAACTGTGTGGATGCCTTTTTTTTTTTTTTTTCAGTGTTTTTCAGAACCTTCTTGCTATATTTACTTCCTTGCTCCTGCATCAGACAGTTCGCATTCTGGTGCTTTTAGGTTTGTGCTTGTGTGAAAACAAACCAAACCGAGTGGGTAAAAAGCTCCAAGTAAACAAACTCATCAACTGTTTTGGACCAGAGAAACGAACTACAGGTGTGAAAACGCCCTTATGTTTTCTTCTTCAGTGCTGTACTTGTATTGAACCTGGAGGTCCAAACTGCGTTGTGGACTGATCCGTATCTTTTGTGTACTGTTACAGCCCTAGTACTAACCATAGGTCTACTCTGAAGTCACTTGGGTGTTCTGGAGTTCATCTATCAGATACTTTCTCTGAATGCATTTAAGTAATCAGTCTAGACTTGATGCACCACAATTCATGATTATGTAGTTGTGTGTGTGTTTTTCTGTACACAGATCACAAAGACTACAAAAACTCTGTGTTACCCGAATACAACCTTATTTCCATTTAAAAGACATATTGCTGTATAGAGTTCCGACTTCCAGGCCTGTTTTCATAGTCTCTGGCTCACAATGATGTCCATGCAGGTCAAAGTGCATGTTAGAAAAGATCATAAACCACAAGTTCTTAAAAGCACAGCGACACAGTGGTCTGCTGTCCCAAATCTGACTCTTTCCAAAGCGAAATCCCTCTAAGACCTGAACATTCGAAACCTCGAAAAACAATCTTTTCTGTACAGCCAGCTGACTTGTGTCTTGTCCTGGACACCACTGTCTCCTAACTGTAACGGTTTATTAGCAACCCTTCAGACAGGGCACAGTGTGCCTTCATCAGGGACACGTTCAGGAGGCCCCTGAGAGCTTGTCCATACTTTTGTTGGAGGAACAAACGGTGCCTGTGCGTTCCCGAAAAAGCCCTCAATCATCTGGAAAAGGGCTGAACTCGATCCTTGCTCAGCATGTCCCTCGGGAGGGCCAAGTACTTAGTGGTTAGCCGCAGGAGTATCCTTTAGTACATGTCTCTATAGATCTCCTGCAGTAGGGGATGCAGTGAAGTGTCCTCAGTCTTCTTGATCTCCTGCACTAGCTGCGCATGTTCCGTGACCAGCTGCCGCAGGTCCGCTAGTTTCTGTAGCAGTTTGGGGAAGAGAAAGGCATTGTCTGGGTGGTTGTTCTGAAGGTGCAGATACAGCACATGGACGATCCTCTCCTGCATTCGTTCAATGTGAGGGACGTTCACCAGACCCGGTCGATCTGAGGGACAGGAAGGGTAGCTGTTACTTGAGTTGCTTAGTACTGTACACAAAATGCTGTCTAATATAATGAAATTTCAGGGTATTTTGCAGTAATGATATTCTTGACCACATATCAAAACATTGACATGAACAAAAAAATCAAGAATACACTACTGCAATAAAAAATATTACAATTTATTTCGCAATATTATTGATAGGAAATTATATGGCACACCCCAAACTGAGATTATCACCAGATTGCAAAAAAAGTCAATCACCCAACATATCATGTTACTAATAATGCACTCCATATATCCAAGGTTCAAGTAAAATAAATGATACTGAACAGATCTGTCTCTAGTAGATATTTAATGAAAAATAAGAACAAAGAACATTGTGAATTTGACTTTTGCTACAAACAACACAATTGCGTACAATGCAATATTGTACGCCAAATTCTTCTAGTCTTTTATTTTTTTTTTAACTCAAAGTGAGTGGTAAGGGTGTAAATGTATGACCTCGTTAAGGTTCATTACATTAGAAAAACAGTGCTTTAGTAAATCACAAATTATTTTGGGACAGATTTATTTTTAACCTTCAATTGACCACAACTTCATTTCCTAGTTTCCCTTTCCTTGTTTTTGAGACTGGAAGTCACAGAATTTAAATACCCACAAATACCCTGGGATAGAGTTTAATTAGACTATAAAAAAGGCTATAAAAATATGATAAAAGAACACCACCTCAACATCATTTGGTGAACATTGTGGAATCAGCCACAAGTCTTTTCTAGTTGTCATATCAAGAGAAAGGTTTTTCCCTGTCAGTGTATAATCTTCAGATCTAAGCATCACAATGTACACCGACATAACAAACATTATGGCACAGGTAATAGAATAACAAAAGAACTACAAATTAAAGTCAGTATCAAGGTAATCTTAACCTTGTTGAACCTCACCTCCACAGCAGATGATAGCAGCCACAAACAGAGCCAGGTCACTATCGTCCAGTTCCAGAGCATTAAATTTCATGGCGAACTGGAACTTAGGCTCCATCATTTCACTGAACGGCCGTCGCAGGCTCTTCAGGAACTCCCTTGTGATAAAGCCGCTGCCATAGGCAACCAGCAACCCGTCTTTATTCATGCAGGAGGCCAGCATGGCAAACAGTGCCTCATACACACCGTACTTCAGCAGCGTGACCTAAAGGAGAGGAATAGCTGTGTTTAATATATTGTGAAACAGTAAACTAAGAAAAGCTCGAACAACGAAACAGTTCATTCTGAGCAACACAATAGTATACCACTGAATATTTATTATATACTATATAACTAGATAAAAACAATCCTTTATTTAGGTACTGTAGTACAATAATAATTTACCTACAGTACCAGTCAAAAGTTAGGACACAACTCTTCTCTCTGATTTTTTTTCTTCTTCTTTACTATTTTTTGACACTGTAAATTTGATATTGAAGACATTAAATGTTATACAGGAACACGTGAAATGATTTTTAAACAAAAAGTGTTAAACAAGGCAGAATATGTTTTGTACCGTATTTTTCGGACTATAAGGCGCACTTAAAAACTTTTAATTTTCACAAAAATTGACAGTGCGTCTTATAATACGGTGCGCCTTTTGTATGGATTTTACTCGTCAGGTTGTAAGGAGCAGTAAACACACACTCCGTGCAGCGTTATAGAGAGTTTCAGTGCTATACAGAGTCCAGAGCCGTGCAGCTCCGAGGCTGAGCAGCAATAGCATTAGCTAGATGCTAACCGCTAAGCTAGCTAGCTTATTCACTGAGATCAGTATTATCTAAATTTTACTCGTCAGGTTGTAAGGAGCAGTAAACACACACTCCGTGCAGCGTTATACAGAGTTTCAGTGCTATACAGAGTCCAGAGCCGTGCAGCTCCGAGGCTGGAGCAGCAAATAGCATTAGCTAGCTTATTCACTGTTCAGAGATCAGTATTATCAAAATTTTACCCGTCAGGTGTAAGGAGCAGTAAACACACACTCCGTGCAGAGCAGCAATAGCATTAGCTAGATGCTAACCGCTTAGCTAGCTAGCTTTTTCACTGTTCAGAGATCAGTATTTTCTAAATTTAGCACTTTTAATACTGCTGGAGCAGTATTATTAGAGTTAGATGCTAATCGCTAAGCGTTCACCGTTCAGAGGTGAGTTATCGGCCTGTAAGTCTGTGCTGCTTTGCCTGGCTAGCATTAGCTAGATGCTAAGCGCTAACTCTCTCAGAGGTGAGTTTTATCAGCCTGTAATCTGCTTGTTTACAGTGTTAAAACAAGCTACGGGGGACGAATCGCTAGCTAATATCTCACTGTCTTACCAGAACACGCAGGATTACTCAGTGTAACGCTGTCGTTTAAGTTTGGGTTAACTTTACTAGTTTAGGTGACTAGCTAGCGTGCTAGCGGATAGCTATGCTAACGCTGGTGCAGCAAGCCTTAGTGGACATCTGGAAATCTAAGCTTACTGTAAATAAACTGAAGCACGTTACTCACCCAAATAAACAGTTTTCAGGAGAGGAATCTGTGTAGATTAATATCCAGCACTCGTTTGACTTTGAAAGAGCTAGATTTATATATACTGAGACGCTCCACCGGCAAGCGACCACCCCCGGTGGGGGAAGGGAAACATGGCGCCACCCCTGTTCACTTTGATATAGGCACCCTTTCTAGTGTCACTTAACGCGCCTTATAATGCGATGCGCCCTATGTATGGAAAAATAGCAGAAAATAGGTGTTCTTTGATAGTGCGTCTTATAATACGGTGCGCCTTATAGTCCGAAAAATACGGTACTTTAGATTCCTCTAAGTAGCACATTTAGCTTTAAGGACAGATCTGCACTCTTGGTGTTTTAATCTCAGTGTCGTAATGAGGTAGATTCACCTGGAATATTTTTTTCAGCATCTTGAAGGAAGGAGTTCCTGGAGGGGCTGAAGAATAGTTGCTGCTTTTCCTTCATGCTGTGAAGCTCTAGCTCACTCTAAATCACCTTAAATCACCATCTCAGTTGGGTTTAGATCAGGGGATTGTGGAGGACAAACACTTTTTTGTTTACTTTAGAATTCCATATGTGTCCTTTAATTGTTGTAATTTATTTAATATTAATCCACAATGTACGAAAAAAATGTATAAAGAAATAAAGAATAACATTGAATGAGAAGGTGTGTCCAAAACCTTTTACTGGTTCTGTATATCAACAATGTTCCTTTTGATGCTGGCAATGCTTTTATGCATTTATATGCAGATGATACAATTCTGTATGCCTTTGACATTTTAGCTTTCTGACGCACAGAACCAATAACGAATATCTGATGTAGGTTGTAACTCCACATATTCTCTCAATAATCCTACTGTAATGCAGCTGATGTCACACCTGTAACAAATTGGTTGTAAGTGTATTATTCTAATTCTTAAAATGATGTTCATATTTATTGTAATTGCTAGGACTGACCTGGTCATTCAGGTCCAGAGTGCAGAAGCCTGGCACGGACTTGGCAAACTCTGTGAGCTCAGTGACTGTCTCCACAGATGTGCACTGGCAGCAGTGGAAGATGCGAACTTCTGCATCCTTATTGAGCAGCCCTCCTGAAGTACCAACCATCTTAGCCACCAGAGTCTGCTCAGCCAGCTGCAGAGTTTCCATGTCATGGACGACAAAAGGCTAGAAAACAACAGTGACAGACTGAGAATCAAAACTCTCTCTAGTTATAATGAAAGTAGGACATAAATCACTTTAAATTATTTTTCAATTACAGTGCACTGATGGAAGCAATATGCCGATATAAATATTTTCTGATAAAAAACTATTTAAATATCATCACATTGCCCAGCTCTACTTTAAACTGAATGCACATTTGTGTTTGTCATTACAAAGGCCTATTTTAATGACTTTATATTTATATAGAGTTTTAAGGGCTATTTAAAATATTAGATAAATCAGACAGCAAATCTTTCTAAAGTATTTTATTTAATTGTTTCATTGTCCTTCCTGCTGTCTCCACTCCTCCTGTCTGAGCTCCCTTCCTCCTCCTTTTTGCAACTGCAACATTTTTTAAATTACTGTTAAAACATGTTACTCTCAGCAGCTATATCATTGGGTTTAGGAAAGGCACTATATAAGTTCTCAGACAAAGCTTCCCTGCTTTCCAAACCAATATACAGTATATGGACAAAAGTATTGGAACATCTGCTTATTATTAATAAAATAAAAAAGTTGAGGCTGCTTTGTTTTGAGTAAGTATCTCTACTCTCTCTAGATTTTGACACACTGCTGTGAGCATTTGATTGCATTCAGCAAAGTAGTGCACTATAGGCCCCCCTTACATTACTTTTACTTTTATACTTTAAAAGTATAAAAGTCGTTTTGATTTTGATTAATTTTACACTTTTATTTAAGTAAAAGGTTTGAGTTTACTTTAACTTATACAGAAGTATTTTTAAACCTTAGAATCTATTTTTCTATTTAATGAATGGAAAATGGGAATACTTTTGACTCCTTTGGATTTCGAGCCTCACATGATGGCAAAAACAATTCAAGTTCCCACAGCCTGCCACCTGCTGCTGTACATCAACCTAAGGTTATGTCAGGCTATGCTTGACCCTCTAATCATAAACAGGCTATAGGAAGCTTTTAAACGGGTTACAAAACAATACCGTTCTGTTTACAGCAGTGTAGCTTCCAGTGGTTGAAATTTACATTAACATAAGATAGGCTCACTTAACCATCATACATAAATATTCAGCACATGCATGTGACTGCATTATTTACACAGAACTGAGCAGTTTCAGGGACTATATTACACAGCAACAAGCAACAAAACAAGTATCTTTTGTGGAAAAGTATGAAAAGTCAGATCAGTATAAGCTATGAAGTAAAACATCTGTGAAGTACCACCCAGCGAAGCTGAAGAAACTAAGTTAGATTAAATCACTGGAAAATGTCCAGCTTCCCTTACAGAAGAGATACGTTTGACACCCTAACATCCTTTTTTTAAGGAGAGAAAGAGTGTACTGTGTGAGAACATGCTAGGATGAAAGAGTCTCTTTAGCCTAGCCTCAATCACACCAAACAGCTGGGTAATGTCCCAGGGACTTGAGAGCACAGAGATCTACAGTCAGATGGAACCAACAATCATGCTAGTGTTGCAGATGCGAGTAGGGACGGTATTTGTGAAGTGGACCTATACACTCCCTGGCCTTTATCCACACCCTGTAAATGGAGCCACTGGAATCTGGGGTTATTCATGAATTCAGCCACTCCTTATAGATGATTTATGGATATTACATACAGTATAGTATAAAAGGCAAAAGGCTGATAAAAATTATATTCAAAGCAAATTTGTTGAATTAAAGCGTTAACCATTTCCAAACCTCTCCAACCCCTAGTTTGTCTGATGAGTTCTTCATTAAATAACAAAAAGAACTGAAATCCACTTGACTCCTTCTGTTCATGTTTATCTAATCCTGTCATTACTACAAGGACTAGACACACTGTATATATGCATAGTGTGTCTGTGTTCTCTGGAATGATGGCACTCCATTTAATACTTTTGGGATGTGTTGGGGATCAGATGGGATTCTGATAATCCAACATCCTGTTCTTTTGCTGAATGCAATTTAATAATTACACCTTGTAGAAAGCTTTCCCTGGACTGTAGAGACAGTTATGCCAGATACACACTACATAATTTTAGCCCAGTTTTTCAGTTGAAGAGAGTTTTTCGTTGATCACCGTCAAAAAACACGAAGGCAGTTTGGGGATCTCTCTGTGCTCACTTATCCGCATGACTGTGTGAACTACTAAAAGACGCTTGCCGATCTGTTGCTGACTGATCTCTGACCAGTTGGAGACATCTGGCAAATATATGGCATGCTATATATCTGACCCAGTCAGTGACTAGAAGTCAGGAGCGGCAGATACCTACAGCCGATGGAATTACGGAGAAAGAGAAAACCACATTTGTGACCCCATGTCACCGATCAGTCATGTAGTGTGAAAGACTGCTGGCAACAACTGAAGACCCAAAAGGTTGTGTAGTGTGAAACTGGCATTACTCCAACAAAGGATGAACTCTTTTTTTAAAACCCTTAACTTTGGAATAAACAATGAATAAGCAGGTGTTCCAAAGACTTTTAAAATCAACTTTTAATTTAGGTTAATGTGAATAAATTGCTCCAGGAAAAGTTTTTGAGTATATGTTTTTGTTCCTTTTGTTAATTTATAAAATACTGTCAAGATCAACTACAACTGCATTCAAAGCAACTGCATTCAACAAAGCTTCCAGACAGTTGCAGGGATAATCATGCAAGCAAATTTTAAGGGTACAAATTTAAGTATTTTATAGGTATTTTAAGGGAACAAATTTAAGTATTTTGTACCCTGCCAGCTCAGGAATTCTACTGCTTTTTGCAATTTAAAAGGAACAATCTTTGGCTCTACTGCTTTTAGTTTTAATAGTTAAAGTAGAGCTGCATGACACTCAGAACGCAATGTAGGTTAATCTTACAGGTGTGTTTGTCTTGCCCGTTAGGATGGTCCGTGCTTTGGATTTGTTCATGCTGAAGTTCTTCAGGTAAGCCTCGTAGATCTGCTTGGCTAAAGTCTTCTGGTCGGCCAGCCGAGGATCCTCCACCTCTTTCTCGCCTGTTAATATCTCAGCCTTCAGCTTCAGCTTCTCTGACTGGGGCATTCGGCCAAAGCGGATAGCTGTGTGTAAAACAGATAATACTCCCTTAGTTTCAGTTTTCATTTTCCCTTTCAGGCTCACACAGATAAATATCTGACATTTTGAAAGAAATTTTATTATGTTTACTGCTATAGACAAATTACAAACCATTAAACTAAACCAGATTTGGGATGTGATCTTTAAAACGGAAAGTTTTCCTTCCAGGGTTTCATACTGGCTTGTTAATGTATTTAAAGAGATCATCAAAATGACACAGGACTGTTTGAAAATTCAGTGATCGCAGTGCTAGACCCAGCTTTACAGAAAAACCTACAGTTCTTACATCACTTCCTCTGTGACACATTTTTAACTGTCCCCAGAAAATATTTATAATATTCGGAAAATGTAGAGATGTCATCTTTAAACACAATTGCAAAGTAATAAATAATAATAATAATAATAATAATAATAAAAAAAAAAAAAAAAAAAAAATATATATATATATATATATATATATATATATATATATATATATAATTGATGTCTTACAGTGACACTAAACAATTTCACCATTACAAACAAAACAAAAGTATTTTTTGTAATTTGACTTTTTTCTTAAATCGTCTAGTGTATGGTTGGAATAAACTGTGAGACACTGAATGTCCATCTTGGTTTTAACATTTCTTGAAATTTGATATTCACATTGACTATCGATATCACTTTATTCTTGCTTAAGAGGACTCTGCACAGATTAAACAATTGTCTGAACAGACTTCGGCCATGGTCATGTGGAAACAAACAATTTCACATTGGAAACTCCTCCTGCACTTCAGAGATTCAAATCAAACTTAAGGGAAAATGATTGCAAGTTCAAATAAACATATTGCACATCTTGTGGATGTCTGTTGTCTTGGTAGTAGACCCCAAGGAGTTGTGTAACACACATTTCAAGCTGGATTCTGTCCAGATGGAGAAACCATTGCATGTTATCATCTGAAAAGGACAAAATGACCCAGTATAGGATGATGTAAGATTTCCACTGGCATTTCAGAATTATTCTACCAGCAATGAAAGGTTATTGACCGGTTATTTCCTTCCATAGGTCAACTGATGTCCCTTAGGTGTACAACGACTTTGATAAAGTCCATAATGCACATCAGAATCAGAGCTGGTGCCATCTATTTACTCTATGATAAACCTTTGCTTTAGCACTGCGCATGTTCTTCAGTAGTGCACACTGCATTCAAACACTCTGAACACATGGACCTGAAAAGTGATCCAATGCTGTACTTAGACAGTAAAATCTCAGAGGCTAATCAGATTATCTCTGGTCTGCCTGTAAACCGGTTCTCTTTGACACAAAGCCCACCACACACACACACACACACACACACCTCTAGCCTTTAAACAACACAGAACACTGTTGTCTGCATACTGCATGTTACCCTTCACGCAATTCAAGTCACTTGCTCAAAGAAAACCAATTCTACATTTTTATTTAAGTAAATGCACAGTAAGTAAAATTCATAAATAAAGCCTTTACATTTTGTAGCTAACGAGATGTTCCATTATACACAGGGTTGTTGTTGCAGAAGGAGCATCAGCAGACGTGTCAGATGCAGCTCAGCATAAGCACATTTGCTAAGCTGGCTCTGAGAGGATGAGGCTTTGGTCAGTCTGCCCAAAGCACTACCATGTCTAACTAATAAGCTGGAACACAGCACTTTAACTATCTACACTGTACTTTTAAAGACAAAAAACATGTTCTAAACTATTTTAGGCAATGTTGTAATTTTACTTGTGATATGCAGGTTACCAACAATGTGCAATTTAATAAAAAAACACAAAAACTTAAACATAATCCAGTGCAGTTTCCTGATTTAATGAAATACCACAAATATACCATATTTTTCGCACTATAAGGCGCTATAAGGCGCCTTATGTATGAATTTTACCAGTCAGGTTGTAAGGAGCGGTAAAACCACTCTTCCAAATTGCAGTGTTATACAGGAGTTTCAGTTTAGTTCTCCAGCACTGGGGCTGGAGTAGCATTAGCATTAGCCACTAACCGCTATTTCCCCATTCAGAGGGGAGTATTATCGGCCTGTGGCCTGCTGCTAACCCCAGCTAGCACTGCTGGAGCGGTTAGCCACTTAGGCTAATGCCTAAGTGGCTAGTGCCTAGTGCTGGAGAAATTTGGGAATCTAAGCTTACTGTGAATAAACAAAAGTGCTTTACTCACCCAAATAAACAGTTTTCAGGAGAGAAATCCGTGTAGATTTACATCCAGCGCTCGTTTGACTTTAAAAGAAAGTCTTTTTTTATTACAGTTTTGTTTACTTCGCTTAGCTTTATTTAACTTAGTTAGCTACACCCCACCTCACCTCCACTCAGCGGTGAGACCTGCTGAAATAGAAGTTCCTTACAGTGTCTCGTAAAATGAGCCCAATAGTGACCTTATGTATGAAAGTAGACCAGAAAATAGACATTCATTGATGGTGCACCTTATAATACGGTGCACATTATAATGTGAAAAATACGGTTCCACTAATATATACTTTATATAAGTTACATACACCGTTATAAGATATAAGATTTTAGCACATTTCACAATCTATCCTTTATCTTTGTTTTGGTACAAACATCTAACATCTTAATTTCATTACAGTCTGGTGTAAAATAGATGTATTCTTAAAAAACAAAACAAACAAACAAACAAACAAAAACCTCAAACTAAGAAAATTAAATTCTTACTGGTGATGACACTGGGATGGGTGGTTTTAAGCAGAAGTGTTCTGTGGAAGATCATATTAGGATACATGCCTTGCTGGCTGAAGCACAAGAATGAGTCAGAGTGACCGCATGAAGACGTGGAGGTATAGTTTCAATCCTGTGACCACTGAACCTGAGCCAGACCACTTGGTTAATGTGAGAATAGAATGTCCTTACTTAAGGGGAGGCAGTGAAGCAAAAAGTTGTAAAGTAGCTAAAATTTAAAAATGCTTAAAATGAAATTGTTTACATATTCCTACATTCTATCACTTGTAATTGGACACTAGCTTATTAATAATGCACATTTAAAATCCTTTTACAGTCTTCTTTTATGCAAGAAAGAGAGCCTGGTGAACAGACATATTTATTATATGCAGTTTTTACTCATTTTTTTAAAGGATTTAAAGTGTTTTTAAATAAATCAATAAAAGGTTTTAAGACTTGTGTTATTTACCAAGAAAGCATTTTGAAATTTGTCAAAGATAAGTATGATTTAGCTTTAACTGTAAAGGGATTTTTTTTTGATAAGCATTTAAAAAAATTAATTTAAGTAAGCATTTTTGTCAATAGTATTTAAATTATTACTTTGTTATTACTATAACTGACAGATGCAGGCCTAATAATTTACAGCAGTCTGTAAAACACAGATACAGTGTGAACCTGTGATGATTTGAACAGTCCATAAAACATACTTCTAAATCACTAACATACACAAACACTAATATAAAGTTTTCTAAACTCATGCCGTGGCTCGTCCATCTGGCAGCTTGACCTAACACATAGTCGGCGAGCCCCGTCAACCTGTGTTGACACTCTTCCATGATGTCACTCAGACTACCAGCACCCTCTCCGCTATTTTTAGTGTGGAACTGCCAAAGCTTCGTACAGCCGGGTCAGCATGCCATGCTGCAAGTGTACATAAAAAAGGGATTGGTACACAAAAAGCATGTAAGGTCAGGGACTTTGAGCATGACCTGATTCAAGGCATGCGTCCTCCAACTGCTGAGCATGTGAACCCAGAGATCTGTGTACAGCTGCAGACTCGAAGCATTGTATGGAAGCTGACCCATGACTGCGGGGTTTAGACCAAGAACAATGGAAGGGTCACTTTGCAGGGTCGCTCTTCAAATAACAAACTTTGTTAAGCGTCATGTTTCTTGTGCTTTGAACCTTCTGATTGATGATTAGCTTATACAACTTTAGATGCTGTAAAAAGGCACAATAACTCGGAGAGAGTCAACTGAAAAGCTGATAATGTGATTTTCAGGAAGTGAAGCTGTGCATACTCCATGTGTCGTGGGTACGCTATCATGGTTACATAACAGAGATAACCTGAATAGTGTTTACATTGTCTCTGAGGTAACAGGAAACTTGTAATTGTCATTTGATGTCATGGTAGCAAGCAGGCCAAGACAATGTCACCTTACCCACTGTAGTAGAAATTAATAAATAATGAACTATTAGCTGATTCGTCTGTTTCAATCAGGTAATCCAGACTGACCAGAGAACTGGTTGCAAAAGGCAGTGAATATAATGATGACACATGAAATAGGGCCTGTTCCATTTATGACTTATAGCCCAAGTCTACATGCTATCTGCCCAGATTTAATCCCAGATTCTATGTTAGTTGCCTCTAGTCTGCAGATTCTTTTGGAAAAGTCGACAGTTGTAGAGAGAATCGAGTATTGTGTGAGGTGCTATTGATAAAGCTACTTACTAGGCCGTTTCTTATTAAAAAATGTACCTTACACATCAAATGATGCAGCAGCTACACGCTGGCGCAAGTACATGTCCAAAGCTACAGCACTGTTTAAGGTGGAATGGAGATAATAAGAAGATAACATCAGCTTCAGTGTTTCAATTCTGCATCTTCTAGGTAATGCAGGACAAGTTTGGGGCATGTTCGGCTAATAAAAATCATATCAGCAAAACTCAGTCAAAAATTGAGATACCCAGTCTGTTTATAATCTGCTGGAACTTTAAAAGTCATGTACTGTACCCAAAGCTCAAACAGCAACAGGATCTACTGCCAGGACATAATCTGTTATTGCCTGCATGTACGTGCGTGTACATGTAGGTGTGTGTGTTGATGCCACAACACTCACCATTATGGGACATGCCCACAGATAGGCACTTCTGAAAGCGGCAGTATTGGCACTTGTTCCGGTTCTTCTTTTGGATTTTGCAGTGGCGTTCACACTTGTCATATTCCAGCTTGAGGCGGATGGTCCTCCTGAAGAAGCCCTACAGGTGGCAGAAGTGAGAATTCATGAGTTCACTGGGTTTAAAACCCAACCCACCTCTCAAAAAAAGACAAAACACAGAACATCTGCCAGAGCGAAACATAGTTCTTTTACTAGAAAACACATTTACGTTTGAGAAGCATGCTTACTATGTATATTCATGTGGCTGTCATATGATAAACAATACAGTGCTTATTCTTAAGACTGAATTAAGAGATTCTTTTTTTTTCATCAAAATATGTAGATAAAAAAATTCAGTGTTTTATAAAGAGTAGTTTTCAGTTTTGCTTCTTAACTATTTGGACCAGTTAAATCTCTTTGTGTGGTTAGTTTGGGTTGGTGTGAAAACTGTAAGCGCACTCGGATATGGACTAAAACAACCACACAGAGACCCAAGAGAGATGGTGGTCTCGAGCCAGATTATCAAATATACTCCTTTTATTTGAGCTAAACGGCTGTACAGGTGCAGTTTAACCTGATATGTCAGCCAGAAAATTACAACAACTATGAACAAATTCAGTCTCTGCTGCTGCTCCATACTAAGCTGTTTACACACTGAATGCTGTATTTGCAGAGTGCACTGCTTATGGCCACACAGCTCTGTTTACTACACAGACATCTGCCCCACAGATCCCACTAAAAACACTGTGTTTGAAAGCGGAGCAGCAATATGTCCGCACTCCTTGTTAAAGCAGCTTCACAAAAATATATGTATTGGTCTGGAACACAGACCTTTCAAGCTATATTTATTTTCTTGCTTCAGCACCAGACAACTCTGGCCAATAAAACACATCATACATTTTCCCCTGCATCTCAGTAGTGGTCTGGACAGTTTATATTTTCCTCAGGTTTTTTTTAAAGGAACTCTGCCTTTGTACACAGAAAAATATTTCAAACTAGAACATGTTTTCCTTCCCATGTCTAAAGATATAAATCGCAAATATTTCTTTCCAAGCAAGTGAATGTACGCAACATGCTACAAATAAATTACATGTACAGTACTTCAAGATTAAACTGGACCAATGGCTCAATGATCAAACTGTATAACGTCCACAACAGAAAAGTGCAAGTCATCAGACCACGCAATCAGAAATTTGTACTCAACCTGAAATCATTTAACTTGCACAATCTGGATAAATAGTACAGTCAATCGACAATGAGCAGTGCCAGCAGTGTGGACACTCCAAAGGGAGGCTGGCAGGGAGATGATGGGCCATTAAACAGGAATTGCTTCATTTCTGTTTAGCCATTCTGTCCTGAGACTCTTCCACAAAGTTACGAAAGGCAGATTATGGTGAGGGCAGGAGATCCATGGGGGACAACAGGAGGAGTGGGAGGGGGTGGGTTGATTTGAGGACAGGGAAGGTTGGGGGTGTGAGTCCTGCAGAGAGACAGCGTGCCGCTGGTCACGGATATAGCCACGTGGCTGGAAAGGCCTAATCATGGGCCTTGGGCATGACTGTTCAGCTGGGAACAGTGAGGGACAGAGTATGTAAAGGCTGGTGTCTGATGGAGTACGCATGTCAAAGTGTGTGGGTTACACAGTGTGTGAACAGCATGGGCCACTGTCGGCTCCATGAGAGGCTGTCATTTGAGCTCTACTTAAATAACGGCCCCATACTAAAGCAATAAGCCACCGCAGGCAGTGTGTTAAAGTTATTTGGCATGGGTAAAAGGTGTCATTAATCAACAGCATAAGCATATTTAATAAATGTTTTAATTGTTTAGAAACTAGAGGCTGTCACATCAGTACATATTGATTCCACACAGCTTGTGGATCAGGTTTTAAAACCAGATATAGTAGGGAACCAAGCCTCTTTCAAATTATTTTTATGTAGCATGTTCCTCACTTTAAATGACGCACTCATACTCTTCCATTTCGTCATTACAGCACTAGCAGCATTACACAGCACTGCATACCTCCAAGCTCACATTTATGTTCTCTGACATTGGAAGCATGAATTGGAGGTCACCGGTTGTGTCCACAGCTGTAACCGCCATTGTTTTGTCCCTGTGACTTGGCTCAGGCACACAACCTGTGCAAGGACCCGACTGAGGTATGTCTGCCACCCATGTTTCCGCACAACTTGGGCTCTGTTCTGACAGGCTTAAAGTACTACTGAACCCAGTGCCAATCAGCCTCAGTAAAATGGCAGTACTAACTTCATTAGTGTAAAAAGGGTGTATGTAAATGTATTTAAATTAGATTTAACTCATTTGAATGACATACAGCTCTGTAGTAAAATGACATTTTCGTTTTATTCTATAAACTATAGACAACATTTCTCCCAAATTCCAAAAACAAGTATTGTCATTTATAGAATTTACTTGCAGAAAATGAGAAATGGCTGAAATAACAAAAAAAGATGCAGTGTTTTCAGACCTCAAATAATACAAAGACAAGTCAATTTGTAAGAGTTCAGAAATCAATATTTGGTGGAATAACCCTGGTTTTTAATCACAGTTTTTTAAGCATCTTGGTATGTTTTCCTCCACCAGTCTTACACACTGCTTTTGGATAGCTTTATGCCACTCCTGGTGCAAAGATTCAAGCAGTTCAGCTTGGTTTGATGGCTTGTGATTATATTCCAGAGGTTTTCAGTTTGGTAAAATCAAAGAACCTAATCATTTTTAAGTGGTCTCTTTTTTTTTTTTTTTCCAGAGCTGTATTTAACGTTAAACAAATTTAACCAGCATTCTGAGGGTAGATTTCTTAAGAACTGTTTTCTTGATTATTTTTTAATGGTAGGTTGTATATATTGCGATCCTAGAAGAAGTTTAAGAAGATAATCAGTGGAGTTGTATGTAGGACAGCTTTTTAAATTTAATAAGTCATTGGGATCTTAAATCTTCAGCTATAACGTGTTGAGTAGATGAAAACCAGTAACTGCACATTCGACAGCCGACGGCTTTCTGCAGAAAATATACAGGCGGGAGGAACAGCAGAAAGGAGGAAAGCGAGAAGTCGTCATTCAACCTTACAGTAAAACTTGATCTGCTTTGCCCTGGTACTGCTTGTGGGAGCGGATGCCCCACTTTAGTGCTCCATATGGAGGCTATATCAGGCGTAGGGCCATATGCAGGACGGGTGTAATCCACATTCAGCATAAAACTACTAATGACATGATATGCTGATTTGCAAGTTAAGCACGGTTTACAACACTTAATACATAAACCAATAGATCTCAGGGGTTTGAGGGAGCTGTGCATTTAATATGAGAAGGAAACAGTATTTAAATATATTGAATAGTATAAGCGAGGCAAGGCTGAGTAACACAGTAAAGCTCTGATCGTATTACCATATGGTTTATGCTTTTTTATATCATATTTCATTAAAATGAAAAACATTTTGTTGTATTAATGATAGCCATGAAATCAATAATAAAATTACTGTGATAATAAAATCACAGCTTTATTCAGTCTACTGCTTTACTGTTTTAATGTGCATTACCATGTTTAAAAAAAACTGTGAATTATTAGTCATTGTATTAGAGCAACAATATGTCTAAACATATATATGGTACTTTAAGAAGTGTTTCATTAAACGGCTAAACAGAACTGAAGGCAAAATATCACAATTCATGATCACCATTAAAATATGGTGAAATAATATCATGAAATGTCACATTTTGCTAAAGTGAAAATGAAAGCTCACCTTGCAGCCCTCACAGGCGTGGACCCCATAATGATATCCTGAGGCTCGATCTGAACACACACGACACTCCAGATTCAGGGAGGCTGAGGTGAACTCCTCCTGACCTGCTGTGGCCCCACACACACCTGAGGATGGACTTGAGGCTGGGGTCAGGGCATCTACACACACAAACAAATAAAGCAATGATGTTTTAAAACACTTTCAACCTTGCAAAGATTACAAAATATGACCGCAATATACATGAACAGCTCAAATATGCATAAAACATTCTGCTAAAACACTATAAAACATCTATTGTAAATAGTTTTACTATTGTAACATTAGTGAGGGATTAATAAAGGCTATGCAGAACGTGAAAAATCTGTCCCATCCGTCCCTAGCTGTTAGACACTTACAGCTACGATTAGTAATTTGATCTCAGATATCTCTAATCATGTAGAATGAAGAGCACATCATTAGCATCAAAAGCAAGAGAGGCTTGCACGCAGACAAGACCCATCCTATATTTGTCTCAGGATCACTCATATCGAAAGTGATTGAAATGGATCAAACAAGACAGCTAAGTGCATCTGTATTTTACAGTTAAACGCTATGAGTAATATCTGGAGTAAGGCCTGACGAAAGTTTTTTGGCTGACACTGAGCCTACACATGAAGATAATTAATAAAATGTAATATACATTTTAAATACATAAAAATACATTAATTAAAGACATTAATTAACATAATGTGACAAGAGAATCGAAGCTAAATATTTCTTCACTCACAGATATTTCATTAAACTCTGAGTATCAAATAAAATATACACTGTAGCCAAATACTGTAAACAAATTAGTATAGAACTTTTTAGTATAGAATAGAGGTACCAAATTCTCTATTTCTATGTGTTTGAAAAAGTTCAGAACAGTTAATAGTTAACTTATTATATACTTGGATTTTGAGCTTTATTCACCAAAACAAATGGAATCGAGGAATGCTAATGGTTTTACACTTGTATAAAGTTTACATGTAACTCTGATCTAACATAAAAAAAACAACTTGGATAAAGAACAATGCAATCTGAAAATTTGAAAGTAGCTTCTAACTGTTAAATCCTAAGATTTTTTAACACAAAAGTTTGTTTTGTTAAATTTCTTTATTTTTCTTAACTGCGTTATAAAATTAAAAAACAATGTTTTAAACACCATCTAAAAAACAGCCTACAAAGTCTTACTAAAAGTGGATGTGAGATCCTTTGTTGTATGATATTTTAAAATGTTTAGTAGTATAAGAACAAAGAATAGTTTTTTTTATCACGCCTACTGATACTGAAACTGTTTACATGTAGGCTTTTTTCCAATACATAATCTGCTGGACCAGCACAGGAAGAGCTCACAAATGCATGTTTATGATGTAAATAAACAGATTTACAGTAAATTATGTAAAACTGTAACTTTTTTTCTTTCGTAATTATAAAAACTAAAATATTTTTTATTATTAAAAATGTTTATGTTTATGTTTAATGTTTATGCTTTTGTCCACTCTGATAGGTCTGCTTTCAGAATGCCCTGGCACCTAACACGCCCTGCTACCCTCGTTAATGTTTGCATTTCGCTCTGGTTCAATAGTTTTATGCTCCTTGTGCAACTATTGTATTTACTGTATGATGTAACATCGCGTGATATTCCTTATCTGTTCTAGACAGTTTCTGTGAATGTTGAGGAATTCCCGTAATTTTTAGGATAAAAGGATATTTTAGGATCACACACGCATGCACGAACTAATAAATGGAAAATGCATCAAGGAAGTATTTACTCAGTTTATCTGATAATTAAAAGGGAATTTGGGTGAGGAATTACATTTAAGGTAAGATTAAATAAACAGGCTTTAGAGATTAAATAAATTAACTTATGGTTTAGCTTTTACGGAAGTACTACCCAATACAAGCACAGACAGTTTCTTTCAAAACAAATACAGTATTTTTTTTTTAATTAATAACATCTAAAACATCAGAATACATTCAGTAGCTTCACTGTATTTTTATTTACTGCACAATGTGTGTTGCTTATCTGATGATTTCCATTGTTTATTTTTTGTTTTTACTTTTACTGTCCCAGTTTATTAACTTTAATATTAAACCTGAAAAGTCTCCAAACATGTAACAGATATAAAATACACTATATATTTACATCTTCAACAAGCTGTCATAGGCAGGCTGCTGACAGTACCAGTCAAAAGTTTCTCTTTCTAATTGTTTTTTTTTGTTTTTTTTACATTAAAGCTAAACTGGAACAAATGCAGGATTATTATTGTAAAAAAAGAACGTTAAACACACCAAACTATGTTTTATACTTTAGATTCTTCTAAGTAGCTTTGATGACAGATGTGCACACTCGTTCAACGGCTCATCCCAAGTCACCCATCTCAGTTGGGTTTAGGTTTGTAGAGGCCAAACACTTTTATTTTTTACTGCGTAACTCTATTTGTGTGTCCCTTAATTGTTTTCATGTCGCGAAAAAATTATCTACATGCAGAAAATAAATTAAATAAAAAAAATAAAGAAAAGCATTAAACCATGAGGTGTGTCCAAATTTTGACTGGTACAGTACATAGTTAATAAAATTAAAGAGAAACAAAATTAAGTCTACTTAATATTTTGTATCAACATTAGATTCAACATTAGATAAATCTAAGCACTTTTTTTATATTTAACTAAATGTTTTCAAATGCTTCACTGCTGCTATTGCTTACTGATGTGTTCCTGATATATTACTGATACACTGTTACTAATCTGTTAAACATCTTAAAAGAAGCCACTCTCAAAATAAAATATTAAGTTAAGCAGAGTTACAGTGACAGAGATAGGAGATGTCCTTAGTTACAACAAAAATGGCCTGATGCATCTTTGATAGATCAGAGAGTAACTAATAAAAATCAAACTGTCTGAGCACACTTACCAAGCACTGTGGAGCTCTCTGAGCTGGAGCACATGCCGGACGACGGGTACTCAGGTACGTCCAGGCTGCTGAGAGCTTCTTCGTCAATGGACTGCGAGATGTCCTGCAGATCACTCACACTGCCCATGAAGTCCCTGCAGAGTGGGCTGTCAAGCACCGGCTCATCCAGAGGGGACGGGGGGCTGTATGTGCTCTCTATGTCTACCATGATGATGGTGGACGGGGCCCGAGAACAACATGTGCATCAGACTGGACAGAGAGAAAGGCAGTGAGAGACGTCCCATTAGATTCTGAGATTCATTAT
Source organism: Astyanax mexicanus (assembly GCF_023375975.1). Classification (NCBI taxonomy): domain Eukaryota; kingdom Metazoa; phylum Chordata; class Actinopteri; order Characiformes; family Acestrorhamphidae; genus Astyanax; species Astyanax mexicanus. Next base: position 49,334,186 of record NC_064409.1, read on the forward strand.
GAAACTAAGCAGCTTTCACAACTACTGCTAATGTAAACTGACACTTACAAATGATCACGAGGACACTTTAAAAGGGGGTCAATAACAGTTTCTTTAGTGTACTTCAAGTCTTCATACATATATCAAATCAGATTTATCTATACACTCATCCTAACGACTCAGCAAGTTCTTGATAAAATGAAGCAGCAGTCGTTAATCATGGTAATGTTCTGAGCTGTTGACCAGTGTTACCCTGTCGAGAGTGTTGAGTTTTATTCTTTTACTCCCGTTCTTATCAGTATCGAACATGGATGGGATCACTCAAAAATAACCTTATCTAAGTGTCTGTGTTGTGTCTGCCTGATAGAGGGGTTAAGCACACAAGGCAATTGAGGCCAGCAGAGCTATCAATAGTTAATATGCACTTAGAGGAGAAGTTTATAGGCCTCAACATGACAAATGTAGCCTGGGAAGGTGTCTTTAAGTGTAGGCTAGATTTACGTACAACTGGCATGCGGCCTATTTATAAGGAGCATATGCACACCAGACACATCTTAAAGTGTTACGCTGCTGAAGAGTGCCAACAAAACATCATAAATAGTTCACCAGTAGAGCAGTAGGTCACACGAGAACGGCAGGAGTTCAGCATATGCATCATGTTCTAAGAGGAGCTTCGTATACCACGGGGAGATCTTTAAAGCATGGGTGCACAGAAGCACAGAAGATTGTGAGTGCATGAAGGAAGGAAGAATGCAAGGCTAAATAAACTAACCACAGTAAACTACTATTATTTTGCCATTTTCAGAAAGAAAAAGGGAGAAAAGAAAAACTAAAGAAGAGAAGGAGGCACGCAGAGTGCAGAAGAAAATGCAAAAAGAAGTTTTGAATGTGAAGGACAATGAGGCATGGAGTAGCGAGAGGAGGGGATTCAGGGTCGTCAGCAACAACAACAGAGCTTTGTTTGTCCCAGGGTCAAAGTGACTCAGTAGGACACAACTCTCTGAGCCAGGCCTAGACAATGTCGAGCAAGGGTACAGACTGAGAGGAAGACGTGTAGGAAGCCTTACTAAAAAAAAAAGATGTGGAATGTAACGTACAGAAAATATTTAGAAAATGAAATATACTGTTTTTATGGTTTTTTTTCTTCTTCATTTTTTCTCCTAAGTATATTATAATATGCACAATCCATGCAGATTTTATGTTATTTTATTTAGCCTATTTTTAAAAAACAAATGTAGAAATTCAGAAATTATTTGGATTGGATTCCACTGTTCCATTAAAGGTCACCTTCCGTCGTTTTTTCTTTCATTTTAAAATGTCTAGTTGTGGTCTCTAGTATGAATGAATGACATGTGAGCCGTTTTTGTAAAAAAAAAGTGCTCAGGTGTCTCTGTATAGCTCTTTTTTAATGGACTGTTTTAGGGGTGTGTCCAAAATGACCGGATTCCAGCTTTGCTCATGAATATTCATACATGCAAACAGCATGCAAATATCTCTCCTCTGATTGGCTAGGAGCACTGCGACGCCCCTCCACCGCTCTGCCGCTCACTGCCTCCCACCTCCTAACTGATGAGCGGTGATGTTGCGTCGCTTCAGCTCCGCCTCTGGGAGTTTCTCGAGCCAAGGTGGGCTGGTCTGTGAGTTTCTGCCTACGTAGGCAGAAAGATAATTCAAAATTCACCCGTTTTTCGGAGGGGGGGGAGGGGGGATTTCTTTGCTTAGTTCCTGCAGACAATGGGGGCTGCAAAACAGTTTAATGTGCAGGTGTACACATTCAACTCGGAGAGACCTACTGTATTCCACAAAAAACAAGAAAAATCGGATTTTCGCGGAAGGTGACCTTTAACAATCTTAACAGTTTGTAAAAACAGAAAATAGCAGGTTGAAACAGCTTCTATTGTTTAAACTAGGGGTGTGCGATATACTGTATATCTTCTACGCTAATATCTTAATTGCTGGGGTAACAATGTGCAAGCTAACATTATTGAGTATGCTAATCACTGGGGAAAACAAAAATCAAATCAAAACAATACACTAGCTAGTTAGCATAGGCTAACCCTGTGCTCACACTGGCAGGAGTTTCTCATGTCACCCCAAGTTTACCTGCTATCTGTGTGTTTGTGGTGGCTTGCACTTTAGCATTTACTGGAGTGGCCGGTTAGCATGGATGCTAATCCAGCAAGCTACAGGAGCCATATGCTTTTATTTACATTTTTCTTCAAATTTTAGACACAGCGTTTATGTGCTCAGGGCTCTCTTGTGCAGGTTAATACAATTTAAAACATATTTTTCAATAATGCAAAGTATTGTTTACTATCGTTTTTGAGATTTTATTTTTTGATCAGTTTTGCCTACTTATAGTTTGAACTAAGGAATTATAATACTCTTGTATTTTTTGCACTATAAGGCGCATCATATTATAAGTTGCACTATCAATGAATTATATTTTCTGGTCTTATGCTTATGCTGCTCCAGCCTCAGTGCTGGACAAAACTTCTGTTTAACGCTGTACTTCAGTGGAGAGGCTTTACTGCTTCTTACAACCTGACTGATAAAATTCATACATAAGGCGCACTGATGATATTTAATTGCTTGTTACCACATTAAGTCATTTCTGGTCTGTAACAATTATAATAAATGTAAGAAAAATGTATTACATACACTTTACCTCAACCTAGTTACGTATTTATATACATGAGCTAATTTATCTTCTTAGCACTTTGTTTTTTCTTTTATGATTGATGACTGCTTTTGAGTCTTGTTTTAGCAAATAAAACTGAAACAAAACAATTTTTATAATGAAAATATTAATTTCATATTATGGCATAAACTGTTTAAAATAAATATTTTGTTGGCTATATACTTTAAATGAAATAAATAAGAAGTACAGTGTAAAAAAAACACAACACAAACCTGTGTACTGCTATAACCCTACCAAATGCTGACAACATGCAACCTAATGCCCAGAAGTTTTCAGTCAGCCCACATTATAGATACTACTTTAAAGATAATAATACTTTATAGATACTACAGATAGCTACTTTAAAATGCACCCATAGCTTGCATAACTTATATAATCTACTGAAAAGCATGAAGCTGTATATATATATATATTCGTAAATGGTGAAATACAGTCATGATGCTGCTCTTTTAAATAATCACTTATAATTTATACAACATACACAGCCCTACATATATATTGCATACCCCCAATTCTCATAAGCATAATGAGATTTTTTTTTTTTTTTTTACTTTTTTTTTTTAGACCTAGTGTGGAGTAATCCAGAAGAGTTTCGTTTGCTGCTGCAACAAATGGGGAACAAATTCTCTATTAATGCTGTTGATTTTATTAGAAATGGTGGAGGAGCTGTGGGACACAATATTTTCTTTCTTTCTATTGAACTCATGAAAGCAGTTTACGTGTGTGATTTTAGCTTGATCTAGTTTGAATCTTGGAGCTGTATTAACTTGCTGAACTCTGCCTGGCTGTGGTACCTTAGCCTGTCTTCATATGAGCAAAGTGTAAACTGGCATGACAAAATGAGATGAAACAGATGTGGAGAGAAGCAAGGAACAATCCAAACAAAACAACCCTGCTACTAACTGAGGAATCCTGAAGATTGAAGAAGAATCAGATCTATTTATGTAATCTGTTACCATTAAGTTTATCCAGATGATCACACAAAATGTAGTCTACCATCTAGTAAACTACTGACTTTATTGACTTTCTTTTATTACCCTACATGCCTGCTGATACAGTATGATTCAGGAGCTTGCATCAAAACCTATACTTCACCCACTGTGTGCAGTCCAACCCTAGCCCAGTTACATAAGCAAGACATAATTTCATAAAGACGCATTCTGTACTGTAATACATCAAGTGTAAGTGCATTATCTTCACTGGACTTTAGACCCGGTCTGGATTTTGCTGATAGCTTATCTATTCACATTAAGGGAATCTAACCACCCAAACTTAAAATCCAATTAGTTTCCATTACAACGAAAGTAAATGTCAATGTAATTATAGTAGGCCTAATAGCTCCTGCCAGTTTAATACCTTCTAAGAAGAATACCACTTTTAAAAACTGTTCCATACACAGCTGTAAACCTTAACGCCAAACTACAGAGGTGACCATTTCTCACCTCAGCTAACAGGTGACGGGTACAGTAAATGAGTAATCACTGTATTTAAACATTAGCTTAGCTTTGTAAATGATTTCAAAATTCCTCAACGTCACAGTTAACTCTGAAGCTGGGAGGGTTTTTCCAATTGCTCTCCACACACATCCTCATCAAATACAACACCTTCCTTAATCACTCTGTCTGCCCGGCACTATTTTGCAATATCAATATTATGTTCCACCCCTAGTGAGGACCAGCACATGCCTCCTCCGACACATGTGAAGTCAGACACTTACTCAATAAAAACTGCTACTGATGCAGCAGTAACTGTGCTATCCTGATCAACATCACACTGATCCATGGGACTCTGATCCAAGCAATCTTCTGTTTACAGTGACAGTTCCTTATTCCCCTGGACCTCTACAACATCAGTGTGATTAATACAAATACTATTATCTTATATAATCGTTAAATAATACATAAGCAATAACAATAGTACACTTTATGTGCAAACATTTGTGGTCACCCCTTCAAATAAATTCATTCTGCTTCTTAAAGTTTCTACCATTGCTGACACAGACACACAAATGCACAAACACCGCTTGTCTAGTCACTGTAGAGAAGTTTTGCCAATGAAATATAAGCTTCTTGAGCAGGGCATGGTCAAGAGTAGCATAAAGCCCTCTTTAGGTAGTACTGAGCCGTGGAACTGTATTATTTGGTGCTCCATTCAATACTTGGATACATCACAGAAATACTAAAAAAATCTAGCAGAAAACTTGTCCTGGACAGTAGAGACAGTTACATCAAGAAAAAAAGCAGAATAAACTTTTTTATACGTTTCAGAACAACAATGAATAAGCAGATGTTTCAATACATTTGTTCATAAAGTGTATTTAACACTTATAACACTTATCTTACAGGTGTACTTAACAAAACCAAAGTACATTTTTAAAGTGTGTTCTATATGTTTTCATTTGTTTAAAAAAATATTACAAGTAAAACATGATACAGAAGTACAGAGACATATGCAAATTAATACTTTAATATAAGGGGTGGGCGATATGGCCCTAAAAAAAAATCACGATATTTCATGTTATTTTTGCGATAACGATACTTTTGGCGATATAAATTAATGATTTGTTTTTCCAAGAATACACTACTGCAACAAAATGAAAACTTTATTTTATTGTTGCATACACACCCCTACCTGAGAGATTTAAAAAAAATACAATAATTTTATCAGATTTGTATCAGAAGTCAATGATCCAGAATGTCTAATAACACACTAATAACACACTCCAAATATCTTCTTATATTCAGGATAAAAATAAAATAAATGATACTGTACAGATATAATCTGTCTCTAGTAGATATATAATGGGAAATGAGAACAGTGTGAATTTTTCTTTTGCTAAAAAAAAATGTAGTAACCTAAAGTGATAATCAGGGGTGGGTGATATGGCACAATATTTTTAGGGTATTATATCGTTCACGATATTCAAAAATGTTGGCGATATTATCGCGTACGATACGATTGGGACACCCCTACTTATTATTTAACTTATTTTCTAAATAATAAGTCAGAATGTTAGATGTAAGCTTCAGTTTTTAGGAATTAGAATGTTCTAGCAAATTCATAATGGTTTAAGCTTTAAAAGATTAAGATGACCACCCGGCTATCTTTTCCACTACACTGGGTCATATGATTGGAGAGTGGTGGACAATTTTTAGGGAACTGCTTTATCACACAGGAAAAATGCAGTATTCTAAAATACAGGAGTATCTGCCTCACAAACTGTCTTTAATAAACTCATTAAAACTGGGCTCAGCTATCATTAACCATTCTATAAATCTGTGAGATATGCATTACGTTACATATCTCACAGATTATACAACATAATACACTACTGTTAAATTACGCTGCTGCATGCTGTCATTGGTACATACTGTGATTTGTACACGCTGAGGCTTTGTTGCGATATGACTTGCAACATAAAGAAAACTAATGAACACTCAATATGATATTAAAATGTGGGAGTGCTTGGTTTTGACAAAAAACTACGCACATCTGTTTGACCATATGAATGTCACAATCTCGGAACAGGGAGCAAAGGCACACAGCGATCTGTCAGAGCACTCATTTGTGCATTGCAACGGCAGAAGCTGTTATTGCAATAATGACTAACAAACAATACACAGCAGAGAAACTGTCCTGAGTAACCGAAACAGACCAGTCCCACATGGTACGAGGTACCTTTGAAAGTGTGCAAGCAGAGGCAGACAGCACAAGCCTGTCAACATTGTTGAGTGTGACATTCTTCATGTCCAACACCTAGAGACTTCCTGTTCTGACAGGAGTATAGTACTAAACTATAGTAACACACACAGTGTATGGAACAATGAGGATCGGACAGTTACTCCTCTGCAGCCTCAGCCAAGTGGCTTGGTTTTGGCACATTTCACTTGAGTTATTGGTACATGAGCACAGGGAACATTCAGTAGCAGCAGGTCTGGGGACTATGACTTTCCCAGTTTTGTCAGTTAGCCATCAAGAGAGCTAAAGCTGCAAATTGAAGCAAGTGTGTGGAAGGGAAATCATTAGTATTATACAACCACAAAAAAAGAAAATGTTGTGACAGTATGAAAAATGTAAATAAAAATTAATTATAGTTTACTTTTATTACTTTGTAGACTGTAAAAACCCAAGATAGTTTGTCTAATTGCTCCTGGGTGTAAACTGGATTGTGAGATCACAATTTTGTTCCACCTCATGTACCACATGTGATGCGAATGACAATAAAATCTCCTTGAATCCTTAATTTGTTAATATACATTCATCCCTCCATTTTAGGCCAGCAACACATTCCAAAATAGTTGGGATGGTAAAGAATTTCCTATTTTGTAATGTTGCTATTTTTCATTTTGGCACAGAGAATTCTTATGCATTTGTTACAACCTGGAAATCAATTGCTTATTATTATTTTTTTAAGTTGCCCTAGTCCCAACTACTTTTGGAATGAGTTTCAGGCCTGAAATGAGGGAATGAATATGTATTAACAAATGAAAAGATGCTGACCAGAAAAAAAAAAAAAAAATCTTGTGTTCATACTGTCTGCAATGAAATAATGTCAAAAAAGTAAATATAAGAAATTCAAAGAAATTCATAGGCTGAAGTGCTGCTAGGAGCATTAAAATTGTGAATCTTTCCAACAGGTGCTCTTTTGAAGCTGGGCATAGATTAAAATATGAAAAAAATATATAAGTCAAAGGCAGTCTGTTGAAGAAAAATGATTAAAAAGCTTTTAATGTGTCATGGCAAGTAAATTGAATAACATTGAGGCCATCTTGGCCTTTATCTTCATATTTCTTATTTGAGGTTATACAAAAGCTTGTTGCATGTGGAGAACAGTGGAAATACCAGCAAAAAAGAATTTACAGAGCTGAAAAAAATTATTTATGCAAGCAGAGATGGGTAAACCATGAAGAATAAACTCTGGACTGAATGGTTCTTATTTGAAACCAGCAAAAAAAAGGAGGTTGTTCCATGCAATCACTCCAAAGAACCCTTTATGGCCATATTATTTAGCAGATAGGTGGTAAAGAAAAGGCACAGAACAGTGGGGGATATGATAATGTCTGCATAAATTGTCCTTTCTCTGAAGGACATCTGCAATATTTCACACCCTCCAAACCTTTTTAAAGCTTGTTCGTCACTAGACTACAGTTATCTGAAGAAAAAAACTAAACAATAACAAGCAAACCAGAAAAGCTTTTCTTCGAGCCGGATTAGCCTGGCGACGGCATGTGCAAAAACAAAACAAAAACCTTCCAAAACAGAGGTCGCGTTCTCTCATGTGATTTCTTCTGTATTTGCCCGGTTCTGCATTGAAAACAGCAACAAGGATAAAGTGTGGTGGCAAAAGCTGTTGACTGTAAGACAGCTGTAAGGATCCTGTTACATTTTCCGATGCGCTGCTCAACAAGATCACTGTGTTTTAGAGGAGGGGGTGCTGTCCTCCAGTGCTGTGGACTTCACCACTGTGTATGCTATGGAATGTGGGAATATTTCGGAGTATATAATACAGTATACATTTTAGGAGCATGTACATAGTTTAATTAAGAGTGAGTACATCATAGAAATTGCCTTGAGGAATCCAATTCTGGGACATGGTTGTGATTGATAACAGTGGAAACAGATGAGATAGTCATCTGATGAATGAATCTGCACACCGCTTGAACATTCTCTGCTTGCTCACATGTGACTGCGCAGAGCCTGCAAGAGGGACAGCTACAGAAAGAACACTGCACATTAAAGTCAGCCCAGGAGGGCCATAGTTTAATGTTCAGTATGTTCTGTCAGAGGAGTATTAACACTCATGTACGCAGCAGGTATGCTGGAAATGCAGGTCACAGCTTTAAAGAGTTTTGAACAATCAAACAGCACTAAGGCTGAGTAAATCACAGTTACAAATAGTATCTTTATATGAAGTTATATATAAGTTATGTAAGTTATATCCCTGAAAAACTTTACACAAGAGAACTGAGGGTCACTATTAAAAAAAAAAAACATTGTGAACAAGAATTCCACACAAACAAAACATGCATAAGTAATTCTGTTAAAAATGTTACTTAGATTTAGTGTGAGGAAGCATGTAAAGTGTGACTGTTCACAATAATTTTCAATTTAAATGATTTTTATTGATCCTGCTCATGTAGATGTAGTGAAATATTATGGACATTTTAATGCGTACTGTGATATTGTATTAATACCACTTTCCCAGTAGGGCCATTTGTTTGCAAGAATTTGGTAATATGATACGCAACACAATAGAGGAGTTGCAATTCAATATTACAATATATTGCAATACTGTAAGCAAGGTAATATATTGCAATTTTTTTATATTTTAATACAAAGGAAAAAAATATGAAATTAAATCACATGAAATTTTTGAAACCAAATCATATGTGTAAAATCTGAGTAAATTAAATGTTTTATTGTTATCCAATCAAAGGTATCTAAAGAGAGCCTACAAAACCGCTATCTAGCAGTCTGGGTTTAAACATAACACTAAATGAATCACTGCCTGCCACCAATCTTTACATGTAAACTAACAATTAATCAATATTAAAAATAAAAAAATCAATACAGTATTGCAAAACAAATATTGTGGTACTTAGATAAATTAATATTTCCTTACACCCATATTTCACATCCTTTCATATTCTAACAAAACATCAAGCATGGTTTAGTGCTATCCAAGATTATATCAATAAATCATCACTATTTCAAAAATAATGGACGCAAAACCATATGTGAGATACAAGACACGCAGACAGATAGAGAGAGATCTTTGCACAGGTGTAAAAAGAACATAATCAGCAAATCAGTGGCCATGTGCCAGCAGGTGCAGGGGACTTGAACAATTTGGGACCATGCAGTTGCTTGTAAGATCACCAGATTTTTAAAAATCATTAACAATATGACTCAAGTTCCTTTATCCAGTCAGTCTACAACCTATTTCTAAGCTCATCCAACCTGCATTGCTGGGGACTAATCAACACCTCATCCTGCCCACTCTGCCAGAAAACAGGTTCCTTTGAACTTATCTTGAGCTGCTGCCTGAAACGCTTGGGTTGTGGGAAGGACCTGATAGCCCTGTGGATCAGGTCCTGAAGGCAGTAGCTGACACATTTAGCACAGGAATTCAACAAAGCATGAAACAACCAGCAGCATCTCCTTCAAAAGAGTGGGGAATAAACTCAGTCTGGAGTTCAGGGCCCCCACTCTGCTGCTAGTTACAGTTTGTGAATAGAAGCTGAAAGTCGACTTAGTAAAAGCGACCTAATTTTTCCAGACAATATTGTAGCAATGACACTCAGGCCAGATTTGGCCTTAGCATCTGAGTCATCCAAACAATTGGTTGTGCTGGAGCTTATGGTGCATTCCATTTACCTCAGAAGGCATGTCAGTGCTGGGAATGACGTCACACTCGGGTTGACATGTTTCATTTAAACATTCAGATATTTCTTCACATTAAATATTTTTCAAGAGCAGTTGTAGACATTTAAGTTAACTAGAACTGGTTTGACGTGATCATTTAATGGGGTTTTATGGTAAATCTATCTAATCTAAATATGCTCTAATATTAATGTCCTAGGTTAGTATTTTTAGCATTGTCTCTTGTTAGCAACATCTCTTTCTTTGCAGCTTGTGCAGAAAATTCTTCAGAAACTGGTGAGGCCTTATTTAGAACTCTACCCTGTCGTCAGTTCAGGATGCTTGACTGACAACTGCTGTCGGTTTTAAACAGTAGCTCACAGCCTTTCCAGAGCTGCTTAGGAGCAGTAGGCCTCTGACACAGTCACTTAGTATGATGTGTAATTTTGCCCTAAGACTGTAAAACCTGATTAACTCAGTTTACGCAAATGATTTGCCGCAAGTTCCTAGACTCAATCTGTTGCCTTAACTTAATTTATTTCAGTAGGTCAAAATGATTGCTTTTGCATTTGACTGAGCAAAGTCACTTAGTTTCAAACTGTATGCTATAAGAAAGTGACCACTAAGCACTAAGAGTTTAAGAATTTAAAAGAAAAATATAAGATTAGAGTTTCTGTAAAACAGGATTAGATGATACCAACTAGGGGCGGGCGATATGGCCCTAAAATAATATCACAATATTTAATGGAATTTTCGCAATAACGATACTCGTGGCGATATGACAAAACACTGAATAAAAAGAATTTTAAGACAGACTGCAACAAAATGAAAATTTTATAACTACATATGCCACACCCCTAACTGAGATATAAAAAAAAATACAATAATTTTATCAGACTTGTAACAGAAGTCAATTCAGATCGATCCAGAATGTCATGATACTAATAATGCACTACAAACATCTCCATATATCCAGGATTAAAATAAAATGTATGATATTAGACCTGTCTCTAGTAGATATATAATGGGAAACGAGAACAGTGTGAATTCTTGTTTTTTTCTTTTGCTAAAAACAGCAAAAAAGTAGTACCCTGATGTGATAATTAGGGGCGGGTGATATGGCATGATATTTCAGGGTATAATATCGTTCACGATATTTAAACACCCCTAATACCAACAGCATTTGAATTGAAGTAGTATACAGAATACAAGCTGAATGATTTAAGAGACTTTGTGAACTTGCATTCAAAAACACTTACATAATTCATTACATTCACAACTCTCTATAATCTTCAACACTGTGTAAATACCGAAACACACAGGACACACACACTCATCTACCTAACTCTATCCAGGTGTCCAACGGGAGCAAACAATCTGTTGCCATGTTAAGCTGGGCTGACATGCTGTTTTATAGAGACACAGACAGGCAATAAATCTGAAGGAATGAAGCAGTTAGCAGAACCTGAAAGTCCTGTTTGGAGAAAAACTAAAGCCTAAGTAGGTACTCTCCCAGTCTTTTAGAAAACGAGAGCGAGTAAAAGAGAGAGAGAGAGAGAGAGAGAGAGAGAGAGAGAGAGCGCTAAAAAAGCAGGGCCTGATTAGACAGCTCAGATTCCTAACTGAAGCACGCTCTCTCTCTCACGCCTGCCAGAGAAAAATCCCACAAAGAGTGAAAGAATGAAAGAGCCTGAGAGAAAAAGAGTGAGAAAGCGAATGTAAAAGAGAGAGAGTGTGTGAGAGTGAGAATAAGGGTAAATGTAAGAGAGAGAGTTAAATAATAGGAGATGTATAGAGAGATAAAGAGAGAGAATGTAAATGAGAGGGAGAAAAAGACTGGAAAAAAGAGAGGACGAGATATAATGTAAAGAGTGAGAAACAGAGTGAAAGAATCTGAAAGTGAGTGACAGAGAGAAGAGAAAAGAGAGAGAGAGAGAGAGAGAGAGAGAGAGAGAGAGAGAGAGAGAGAGATAAACATGCGAATGCAGGGTGTCTTTAAAACAGCTGGCACGTTGCGGCAGGAATAAACTAGTAGAGATGCGGTTTGTGTGAGTGAGTGAGTTAATCTCTAGTGGAAACGCAGCAGTAATTTCAAGTTGTTTTATAGGGAATCTATTTAGTGCTGATCCTGACGGTCACAGTGAACTTTTCCCACTGCAGCAGGATCTCCTCTCAGCTGAGCCAGATTACGGCTTTACCTCTACTATGATTATAGTTCAGGGTTATACCTAATGGAAAGTACATAGGCTCAAATTGCACTGTGAGTAAAGTGAGTTTAAAGAAAAGATAAGGGTGATTACAGATGAGGAATAGAGGTTATAGATAAAGCACTAAATGCAAATTCACCTTTGTCTATATACACTATAGTTAGTGGAGTAATCCATTATCGCTTAGCATTGCTCCCAGCAGTTTGGGACACACATGAATCACCAGTCAAAAAAGTCTAAAAAATGTCTCTAATGCAAATGCACAAATCAACAGTGCCAAACAATCACAAGCACAATTAAAGCAGTAACAGACAAAATTCCCCTAAAAAATCTAAATGGGGAAAAAAATAAATCTGGGGGAAAAAATGTATAGGGTTTTATATGGTTGACTATTTTCTTAACCTACATGTAGTAACATCATATTTAGAAATATTATTTAGTTTTTTTAGTCAGATTTCAAAACAATCCCATTTAAAATGCATCTTTAGACTATTCCTAAGTCTGCAAAAAGTACATTTTACCTGGAATTAATTAATACATTAAGTCCACTTACACATTGTTACTGAAACTAAGAAAAAGGATGCAACTCAGTCGGCGATCGGTTAGCAACAGATACGCCCACACAAAGTCAGTCTACAGATGAACCGCCAGGCATTCAGAAAGTGCCTGCTTATGCAAGTTCAAGAGCTCTGAGCAATGCATGTCTGTTCAGGCTATTTAAATAGCAGGACCCCACTGAGAAAATGACAGCCCGCTTCATGTCCAGATTACTTTAACAGCCTTTCTTAATGCTGCTGTATTTATGCTACTTCACTTTACTCCCGCTGGAATGACACAGCCGGACAGACGGAATCTGCATAACACATTCCCAACATAATTTAAACCAACAAAATCAACAACAACAGAAAAAAACAGCCCTATTTCTCCAGCTGCCACTGAAGATAAACTAAACCGGATGAGTTTTCCCAAAAGAGTCCAACTTTAAGTCTTTTATTTAAGATCATTCTGATGGAGGGCCTGGATCAGGCCTTGCTGTGGATTCACAGAGACACTCAAACTACAAAGTAAACCAGTTAATCTCAGCTCACACATATTTGTTTTGAGTCATTTTGTAAACAGGACAATTTAAGCATGAAATTAATCCAGGAATAAGAGCAGAAAATCCAAAGATTGATCTTATTTCACAGATTTGTATAATTTCTATAATTTCCAGTACAAGAGCCAACTAGTAAAGCTTTCAATCAACTGATTTAACCACTTTCTGCCCATTTGTCAAACACAAGAACTGCGAGCAAAAAAACATCAGGCCTGTAAAATTATTTTGATATTCTTTAAAAAAAAAAAACTGTTTTGCAATCTGCAATTTTTTCCCGTTCAACCAACATATCCATTTGGTTGCCAGGTAGGTTATGTTTTTTTTTAATATTAGGAATAACTTGATTATTTATGTAATATTTAAAATGTTCAACTTTAAGTCCTTATTTTTCGCTGTTGCAATTTGTGACATATTTTCAATAAATAATTTACAGTTTGGTTTATGAAGCTACATTTTAAAGTGAAATAAAAACATATACATAGGAAATAGTTAATTTTGTATTGAAGTAAGTAATTTATTAACTTAGCAAACAGTACTGGTTTCTGTTGGTTGAAACGGTGAATAAATGTGATGCTGCTCTGTTAACTACAATATTTCTGCGACAATTTGATATTTTTATCGGCATCAAGAACGCAATTCCTTTTCCAACCAAACCATATATGTATCTTTTTTGGAAGTAAATCACATTTAGATGCAACCTGCACAGCAGCCATGATATTATGATATGGTAAATTTTATATCTCTTATAAAATGCTTTTGTTTTAAAAAAATATATATTTACAACAAATTGCCCAGTCCTACTAGCATACAGGTAAATAAGTTAATATCAATTATTAAGCATTAATAGCACCCATTCAGGGTTTGCAAGACTTTTAGTCTCACATTTTCTAGAAGATGACTCTCTGTACATAAAAAAATACTACAGAAAGCCAGTGCTATTGGAGCTTGAACTGCCATGTGCACTGCTGAAATGTACCCTACAGAAAAGGTCTCAGACCTGTAGAACCTGATATTGCCGGGGACATGCTGTTTACTGGTTTGAAACCAGTGTTACTCAATTCTAGGCCCACCTGAACTGCCCAGGTTTGTGTTGTTTTTGTTGTGAGTCATATTATAAGCTAATAATCAAGCTCTTCTTGAGCTGAATCAGCTGTTAGAGCAGCACAAACAGTGCAGAAAAAGAAAAACATGTACAGACCAGTCTAAACATCACACTCCACATTAACCAGAGGATAAAAGTTCATTAGGATCAGCCCAAAGGTTTGCATTATCTGCTATTGTGGTTAATGATTTAAAGAAGTAAAAATAAGCAGATATTTAAAGAATGTTAACAAAAGAAACTAAAGCAATATTAGTCATACTACTTTATGTACAGTCTACACTGCTTGTACAATTACTGTCAAAAATATTGGCTAATAGTATGCTTGTCATTTAAGTAACCTTAAACCTCCAGTACACTTTGTACATCTACCAGTACTATCGCAGTTTATTCTGTTATGCATGCAGAATGAACAAAACTATTTCAGAAACATTAATAGTACAAACAACTGCTTTTTAAACGTGCAATATTTTTTGATAATAATATTATATATATGCATCACTATGCAAAAGTCAATTCTTTAAGCATGTTTGTTTAGGTATTAAGTGTTTTCCTCACGTAACATTAGATTAAAAGCATACAAACAGTATTGCAGTTTCAACAGCTGATAAAGAAAAAAAAATGATATGAGCTTGTCAGAAGAACACAGGTTTGGTTTCAGTAGTTCCTAACCTCTGCACAGATTTATACGGATTATGATATTAGATAATTATCAGTATTTGCTGGTAAATGTTTTGACGATTTGACTAGGCCAAATTTCAACTGTTATAAGATATTTTTGTACTACAGGAATGCAGAATGTTTAGGGCCTTATATTTTCTGTAACACTAATCCCAGAACAGAGTCACATTTTTTAGGTTTGTTTATGTATCTGTATGTATCCATATAGAGATATCTTATAATGACAATCCTACAGGAAAGAAAACCCTTCCTCTTTACTTTCACTCTGTCAATATTATTCCAATTTATTCCACAAAGTCATATTGAAATTTTTCTATCTGTCCATTCATCATGAAATTTGGACACAATGCAAAGAACAACTGCCAGATGCACATTTTGAAGAAATATTATATTAAACTATTACCAGTATTGGCAAGTAAATGTAAAAAAAATTATCAGCCTAGGGTTGTCACTAATGATTATTTTGGTAGTAAACTAATCTGGCAATTACTTTTCTGATTAGTCAATTCGTTAACGATTATATACAGCTCTGGAAAAAAAATAAGTGATCACTTTAGTTTCTGAATCAGTTTCTCTAAAGTTAAAGATATATGCAAATGCAAATGAACTTTGTTGTTTCATTCTATAAACTCCAAACAACATTTCTGCCAAAGTTTAAATAAAAATATTGTCATTTAGAGCATTTATTTGCAGAAAATGAAATAACAAAAAAGATGCAGAGCTTTCAGATCTCAAATAATGCAAAGAAAGTTCATATTCATTAAGTTTTATGAGTTCGAAAATCAATATTTGGTGGAATAACCCTGGTTTTTAATCACAGTTTTCATGCATCTTGACATGTTCACCTCCACCAGTCTTACACACTGCTTTTAGACAACTTTATGCTACTCCTGGTGCAAAAATTCAAGCAGTTCAGCTTGGTATGATGGCTTGCGATCATCCATCTTCCTCTTGATTATATTGCAGAGGTTTTCAATTTGGTAAAATCAAAGATACTCATCAGTTTTAAGCGGTCTCATTTTTTTCCAGAGCTGTATTTCATGTCCTGATTAATTTGTAGCTTGCTGTAGCTTGCTGTGGCTACGCCTCCTTATCCTAGCTTTCTCTATTGCTTTCAAACAATACAAACATGGTATTGAAACGCTTTTTAAATGTCCAGAAGATTGCCCTTAAATGTGGAAAGTGTTAAATTACCCTTGTCCTATTGTGTTTCTGTCCCCAGTGCCTGTACAAATACTTGTTTAGTGCTACAAATTAACGATTAGTCGACAACGCAGCCCTATTAACCAGTGATTTGACTAGTATGACTAGTATTCCAATATTGAGCTTTTGAGAGCAAACTATCACTTACCACTTCATTAAAACAGTATTAGACACAAACTGCCACGTTTTAAGGCATCTGCATTGCAATATTAATAATAATAATAATAATAATAATAATAATAATATTGTAATATTAGGTATATTAGCATAATAATGCGAAGGTCAAATTCTTCAAGAACATTTGTTTCGGAAAAAAAGTTTGCTTTTCTCAGGAAACTTAGAATAAAAGCAAACAAACAATATTGCAGTATCATCCATAACCATTGCACACATTTATTCTGAAAATGGATGCACTATAAGACTATAAGATTATTATGAGTACTGGCAGGTACTGAATTATCAGCCTTTAACAGATGATTTGACTAGTATGACTAGTATTCCAATAGTGTGCTTTTGAGAGCAAACAAACACTCACCACTTCATTAAAACACTATTGGACACAAACTCCCACGTTTCTAAGAGATGTGCATGGTACTGTTTGTGCAGTTGGGGCCTATATTTTCCCAGCATCATTCCATGTCTGCAGGCAGTGGGTCTGAGCAGATGTTCTTGTGCTTGAGGAGCTGAAGGCAGCAGACACTGGAAGCCTGTGGCGTTATGTAATGTCGTGGTAAGCTGCCTCAGGTGCAGCTTCATGGGAGACTCGAAAAAATTAAACTGCGTCCAAGAAGTGCAGACTAGCACACTGAGCACAGAGTGCGACAGAGAGAGAGAGAGGGGAAGATCAGCAGTGCTGGGTGTAGTGTGAAAGTATGGAGCAGCTGAACCACTAAAACAACGCTGAGAAACTCTGAAGAGTTTCGGGACAGTGGAGTACATTATTATTATAGTATTATAACAGATACACCCACACCTCTGCTCTGCTCTGCGTGTGTTCACTACCTCACAACTTACAACACTAGCTAAACTCGCTCAGCAGAGTTAGTGAGGTCACGGAGTACACACACACACACACACACACACACACACACAGGCCTGTTGTTACTCGGTTTGCTCGTGTGTGCGGTCGAGCCGGATTCCCAGGCTGCGAATGAGAGCGTTACCTCCGGCTCGCAGGCTCCGCTGCGGGGCGGGCATGTCGAAGGGACCGTGGCCGGCCTGCGGGGCTCCGGCTCCAGCGCTTCGGAGCTTCAGCACGAGGACACGCCGCCGCCGCACCGCCTCCCTCCCCGCGTCCTTGTTTGTGTGGTGCAGCTCCGAGCGCCGCTGTCAAACTCTCCCACTGCAGCCCAGCAGCAGCAGCGCCGTCCCTCCGCCCGGAAACACGTCACCGCCATCATCACACACCCCCTGACACACCTATGGTCTGGGCGAATCGGCGCGCGGCTCGTTCCCCGGATCAGGACGCCCTAACAGCGACGCGCGCTCACCCAGCGCACCCGCCGCCACGACACAGACGGAGGAGTGCCGTGTGTGTGTACACACTCCTGAAACACACACCGGTATTAAACACTCCTCAGTGATGAAGTGAAGATTCATTAAAGTTAATAGAGACCAATCCTCACACTGCCCTACAGCTGTTCTATTATCAAAACAGTCATTAGTTCATTTCTTATGAGCTTTCCTCAGTATCTCATATCACATAAAACTTAGCATAAAAAATAAGGACATTTGGGTTTGGTAAATTATTTATTTAATTATTTTTGGCCATAGATCTTATATAGTCATACAGAGAGCCTGTTAATTTTACTTTTAAAGAGGCACTAAATCCCCTGATTTTTGCTGACTCCACACTTAGCTCAAATTTGAAAAAGGCTAACAAAAAACGGAAAGAGTAGTTTAGGAGGGTGCTGGGTGATGTATGGGTTTAGAGGCAGGGAAGAAGGCAGACATTAAGTTGTCATTAAATCCCCAGTGGGCAATGCTAAAATCACTATTATAAACTGTACAGCGAGTAAAACTTTCACTTGTTTTTTTTTTACTTTTGCCAGATATAGATATACTTTTGAGAATTCAGAGGTGAAATGAGTTTTGATGGGAGCCATGATGCTTTTGAACGCATCCCACGCACCTGAAATGATGGTTCCCCATCCAATACCTTTCATGACTTGGGGATGAGGGTAGTGTCCATTCAACATTTCGGCCTCAGCTCAGCTCTTGTCACTAAATGCAATCAGATCCTCACTACAATGCAATGCTCCAAAATCTAGTAGAAAGTCTTTCCTGGACAGTAGATTCAGATACCCCAGTAAATAACATGATAAACTATGATTTAAATCTGCATTATGTGAGAATTGGTATTGGTATTTTTGCTCATGGACTCCTCCTACAGGTGGAAAAGTGTAATTCACTGCAGTGTAGACCAATTGCAGTATGAAAATCTTTATGGCGTACATGATTTTTAAAATCTAAGAGATACAGAAGCAACATTTAAAGTGAAATAAGTGTGTATACACACGCCTAACACACTTTATCCTACTCACTTCATCAAACCAAAGTCATACACTGCAGTTTCTGGTATATTGTGCCTGTAGTAGAAATGATGGGGTCATTAAACTGTTACAATTGACTAAAGTAATTAGTAAGTATATATTTTTGAAAACATATTTTCTTTACTGATAGAACACAAAAAATGTGTTCTGCATGTCTTTATGTGGGGCTTTATGTGAAGTTACCATTTTACACAACACTTATTTTTTTATTATCATATCATATTACTGTGATGTACAGTATCACTAAGTCACTTCAAGAGTGCACATTTCATGTCACTATTATGGTGAATGGCACCAAGTCACTTTTAGAGTACACACTACAACAACAACAACAACAAAACCTCTGTACTATCCTGCAACAACTTCTGCTGATCCTGTATTCATTTAATTTAATTTATCTTTTTCTGCCTAATATTTGTGTTAGTAGAGTATGATGTTTTCTCTTATATGAGGTTCCTGTTATATTTCGGTATATTTAAAATTATTTGTTTTTTATTTATTTATATAGCTGTGTATATTTCTGTAACATTGCTATAGAATAAGTACCTGAGATTCACCACAAGCATTGCACTGCATGTCCTGACATGCTACACAAATGAAACTTGAAACATTTTAAAGCTGCTACTTCTTTACTTCTGGTTTCTTCTTTTTGCAATATTATTTCAGTAGATATTGCACATCCAGAGATAACATATAGCAATATTTTTTAAGATCATAGCATGCACCGGACACTTTAGATCTTTGATGAAAAGTTCCTGTGTAATTGTGCTACAGTGGATGTAACTAATTTAACACAAAACCTCTTTTTATCTGAATGGAGGCTGAATATTTTAGTAGCAAAGCTGATACACTGTATCTAGCTGGATCTGTGACAGTGGCATGGTGGTAGGTTGATTTGGTAAGCTCAACAATTTGTATTTTTATTTATTTTTTTAGATTCATACATATCAGTTCATAGCAGTGGTCACCAATCCTTCTCCTGTAGATCCACCGGCCTGCCAAGTTCAGCTCCCACCTAAAAACTCTGAAACCAAAAACCCTTTATCCAGTGGTTTAGGAGAAAACTGGAAGCAGGTGTGGTGCAACTACGTAGATCTCTAAACGCCTTTCTTAGATATGTATTTATTTGTTTCACTGGTTGTTTCTTTGTTTTTTAAGTGTATGATAGATTTATATTTCATGAGTCCAGAACTTCTATTGCTTCACCCAGCCTGCATGTTTAAACAGAGCTGCAGCTGGTCAGTCAGACACCCCTGACTCAGAGCCATGAGGACAGACTGGACGGGCTGACCTGACTGTGAAATATCACTCATGTCAGGCTGGCAGAGGAGACAGACTACATGCAGACAGACAGCTCACATCCACACCCACCCGCATCCACAGAACAAAACTAGTGATCTTTCTGTAACAAATAATTTTACAGCACATACAAGATCCATCAAAGAATTGATTAGTCTCATAAGTCCTTCATAGCCATTTATAAGCTAAAGTCTGCCTGCATGATCCAGTGGACCATGCACCTGGCTTTTAAACCAGAAGCATTCACAACACTTTTAAATAATTATTTCACATATGTAATTGACAATAAATATCAAATTTCAGTTCAGAGTGTGTACCACTACACACACAAAGTAACTGTAAAGCCTAACTGCACTTTTTAATAAAACACAACTTCAATTCTACAGATATTTGGGATCACTTAAGGTGTTTATAACAAACTAACTACAAAATGAATATTTGAGATACATACTAATATGTAATAGATGTATTTTGAGTCGAGTTGTTGTAGTAAAGTATAGATGTGCCTAATGTTTTTTCGGTACTAATTTAAAGAATAAAACATTTTCCATTGGCTCCTGGTATTATTTATTTGCATATAGCCTTCTTTTGCTTACACTTATGTTCTGTTTTGTGGTTAACTGCTTGGATGCTGTGTGAAGGCTGTAAGTTACCTTGTGTGACTGGCTCTATGCTGCCTTATTATTGCATTTGTCACGCTTGTAAAACTATGGGGTTTTATGGTTAGTTTTTTAATTTTTTTTAATTAATGTTTGGACAAATAAGAAGGAAACCCATTAGTTTAAAAATAATAATAAATTTTGAGTTATTCTAACCTAATGCAGTGGTTTTCAACCTGCGTGCCGCGACCCCCCGTGGGCAGCGGAGGTACTGCAAGCGGGCTGTAGGCCCAAATTCCCTTTTTCTATTTTTTTCACTGTAAAGATTTAAATATCTCCATAGTTCAGAAAATGTAATATATATGTTAATTAATAATGACATTAGAAAGTTACTTAATATGCAAAGCAAATTTTTTTAGGTGAAGCTCGTTGATTGGTTTGGTGTCGTGCTCCTATCTGTAACCTCGGTGTCCAAAGGCCTATTGCGTTTGAGCCCATATCAGTATTTAAAGAAAATCTCTGTCCCGTCGACTGTAATAAATAAAATATACAAAAAAAAAAAAAAAAAAAAAAAAAAAAAAAAAATATATATATATATATATATATATATATATATATATATATATATATATATATATATACATTTTAAACCCCTTTATTGACTTTGTTTTAATTGGGTGGAGTTTGTATTCTGTTGTCTTCATTCACGTGACTGCTTAACTTAATTCCACATAACACCTAGTGTAAAACTCTTAACCCTGCTATTTACAAATATTACATTTTAAAAAGTCGAAAAATTTAAGTCTGCTCTCTATTTAGTTTATGTTTTTTCATTGCTTAATCCAGTTTCTAATAGCTTTATGTTATAAAAATTTTATGTATGAGATGTGCTTCATAAATAAATAAATAAAAATATTATTATAACTCTAGTGATAATATTCAAATAATGTTAGCTCTGTAAATTGGCTTGGAGTTTATGTTTTTTGCATTGCTTAATCCAGTTTCTTATGACTTTTATTTATGAGAAGTGCTTTATAAATAAATAAATATTATTCTAACTCCAGTCACAATATTCAAATAATTTTTAGCTCTGTAAATTGTTAACAGCCATCAGTTTTCACAAATTTATCAGTATTTACAACAGTTTAAAATTTTTTTTGTACTTTATTAAATTTAAAGCATTAGAAAATAATTAGCTTTTTTAGAATTCTTAGAAGGTCAAACGCTGCACACTTTTGGTATTTATATCTCAGTGTCTTCATGATGTAGAGTCACCTGGAATAGTTTTCTCAGATTCTTGAAGGAGTTTCTGGAAGTGCTGAACAACAGTTACTGCTTTTTCTTTTGAGCTCCAGCTCAACCCAAATCCACATTTCAGTTGGGTTTAGGTCAGGGGAGGACAGACACTTTTGTTTTTACTACATAACTCAGTAGGTTCCCTTTAATTGTTTTCAGGTCTTTATTATATATCTACAATGTAGAAAAATAAATAAAATAAAGAAATAAAGAAAACCACTGAATGAGAAGATGTTCCCAAATTTTTAGTATTTTTATACTAGTATTTTTTAAGGAAGGCTTTTTCCTTAAACTGAGACTGAAAGAATCACCAGCAGGTGTCGCTGTTCAGCGCCGATCTAAACAGCAATCACACACTTTCACTGGAGCAGCTGATATTATTACACTGTAGCATATTAGATATGTTGTTGTACAATGATTTTTGTGGTTGTGGTCCATGAAATAAAAGTAGCTAAAAGCGTGTGGATGTTCTTACGAAAGTTCCTAACTGGAAAGAGTCCACGGACAATGAGTGGACACATTTCCTTTTTTATGCTCTGGGTGGAGTCTGGGGCTCCAGAGGCTCCTGACCAGCTGCCTTGTTTCTGGCCCTTGCTCCCCTCACCACGTGGTGGGCTAAACTACCCTTGGTTCACTGCGTTTGCTGGAGCTGCTCCAGAGCTGAAGGGAAGCAGAGCCTCCACCATGTATTATCCCTGGGGATGCTGCA
Source organism: Astyanax mexicanus (assembly GCF_023375975.1). Taxonomy (NCBI): domain Eukaryota; kingdom Metazoa; phylum Chordata; class Actinopteri; order Characiformes; family Acestrorhamphidae; genus Astyanax; species Astyanax mexicanus. The sequence continues at coordinate 49,356,969 of NC_064409.1, forward strand.
TGAGGACATCAGCACTGTGTTACAACACACACCCAGAAATCTGCCTCTCTTTATCTCCCTGGGGCACTGTCAGCAAGAACTTCCAAACCTATGTCTTACATATTTTTTGACCAAAGTGTGAAGCTTAAATCTTACAGCATTCATTCACTATAAAAACGACCAACTGTAGGTCTTTATATTCTGCATTTCCTTATTTTAAACTGAAGGTCCTGAGTGATTTATGGCCTGACTGTATAATTCTAGGGAAAAATCACAAGTCTGAACACACTTTAAATTTAGTGTGTTTCATTTTAAAATGTTCTGCATTGTAGATTAACTGCAGGGGTTGTGCAATGAAACTGAAACACCTGGTTTTAGACCACAATAATTGTCCCGACAGACAGCTCTGGTGGAAACAGGAGAGTTGAGGTGCACACTGAAGTCTGCTGTGATTTGGGCAGCTGTGGTTTTATGTTTGTTGGATACCCAAACATCCAAACATCCCTTTCAGACAGCTTCCTCTTGCCTCCACATTTAATCCTGTTGGATGTGGTTCATCTTGGTGGTATGCTGACATCACCCTGGATACAGTGGCTCTTGATGCATCACAAAGACTTGCTGTCTTGGTCACAGATGCGCCAGCAAGACGTGCACCAACAATTGGTCCTCTTTTAAACTCTGGTATGTCACCAGTAATGTTTTGTGCATTGCAATATTTTGAGCAAAACTGTGCTCTTACCCTGTTAATTGAACCTTCACACTCTGCTCTTACTGGTGCAATGTGAAATTAATGAAGATTGGCCACCAGGCTGGTGCAATTTAGCCATGAAACCTCCCACACTAAAATTACAGGTGTTTCAGTTTCATTGTCCAACCTCTGTAAGTTAAAGAAGAAAAAATACTTTAAGAAATGAAGGTCAGTCAACCCAAAAAATTACAAGAACTGAAAGTATCCTCAAGTGCAGTCGCATAGACGATTAAAAACAATATGATGGAACTGGCACTCATCAGAACCATCCCAGGAAAAGAAGACCTAGAGTTACCTCTGTTGCAAAGGAGAAGTTCATCAGAGATACCATCCTGAGAAACCACCAGATATGTATAAAGTACTAGAGACCCAGACCTTTTTTTTTTTTATTTTTTTTTTTTACTTTTTTTAAAAGTAAAAAAGTGACTTGGGTAAAAGTTAAAGTGTTATTTAAGTTCCAGACTTAATTAAAAGTACTAAGTGTTAATCAATTTATTGTGCCTAAGTATTGCAAATACTTTTGTATGTATGTACTTCTCAAGTAAAAGAAGTACATACTAGGGGTGTGCCATATAATAATATTGCCATAATAGTAACATTTTTTAATATTGTGAATGATATTAGACCCTGAAATATCATGCCATATCACCTGAACCTAATTATCAAATCAGGGTACTACTTTTTTTGCCATTTTCAGCAAAAGAAAAATTCATACTGTTCTCATTTCCCATTACATATCTACTAGGGACAGATTTTATCTTCTAAATTTTACTTCAGCCCTGGATATATGGAGATATTTGGAGTGCATTATTAGTATCATGACATTCTGGATCACTGACTTCTGTTACAAATCTGATAAAGTTCTTGTATTTTTGAATATCTCTAATATTTTAGTTATGGGTGTGCCATATCATATCGTATGCAATAGTAAAATAAAATTTTAATTTTGTTGTAGTATTCTTAATTTTTTTTTTTTTCATATTGCCAAGAGTATGTTTATCGCGAAAATACCATGAAATATCATGATTTTATTTTTGGGCCATATTGCCCACCCCCAGTACATACAACTGTAAATATAAAGTAAAGTAAAAGTGTAAGTAGTAGAAAATAATATTTGTCCAGTAGATACAGATACAGTATTTTAGTGCTTAAAAACGGTAGTGACGTGGTTCTACTCTACTATATCTCTGGAAACTGCAAGTTAAAATCATCCCAGGTAAGAACCTTCCCAAATTCTTTTTGTGTTTCTTCATTGTCTGGATAACTTTAGGACTTTTTAAACAGTCTTGATTTTCGACCTGTGGGCATTGGTCCCTCTGTGGACTGTTAGTGGTACTGCAAATTAAAAACATTTATACTTATGTTTGGCCTAGTATTGTAAGAGTACAGTCACGTGACTGACAAAGCTAGCTTGTGGATTAGCAAGCTAATTATGCTAATATCAGTGCGAGCCTGAGAGAAATGTTTTTATCTTATTATAAGAGTTGTACTCATCATGAATAAATAATTATAAACAGGAGCTGGACCATCTACAAGTAACTCCTCTGACCGAGAAAACCAAGCTTAAATCAAAAACACGTTTTCTACAAGACCAAACACTGGAATAGGCCTAATGTTGGTCAGAGCTTGATAGCTGGATTATTAGGTGAGCCAGAAACAATGCTGTATATTTTATTTTGTATATTGTGTTTATTCTGTTGTGTGGTTTTGCACTTTGTGAAATATTTAATACATTAGCAGCTATTCCATCAAATTATTGCAATTTGCTTTTTGTAACACTTCCAAATTAAATGTATTTATTTATCTTTTTTCAACTCGGAATCTAATAACACATATTTAACTATTTAACACGTATTCTGGTCAAACTGTCAGCTTTACTTTTACTTTTTACAAGGTTTCTAAGCTGAAGATTATTACAAAACTCATGCGACATTTGGTCATCAGAAGAACCAAATGATGTAGCTTCCTGTTTTAGATGTGACTTGTAGAATGTTGCAGATTGTTCAGATAGTGTAATGTGTTACAGTAACAGGAATGAGTGAAACACAGGGACACAACTAAAATGTGTATTTTAACTTTAATTTTATGGATTTGTAATGAAGAACACCATTTTTAAAGCATAGATGGGATTTGGAGTCACACAACAATGCAAAAAAAGTATATCTCTTTAGGATTTTAATAATTATATTTTATGGTAAAGTTTATAGTTAGAGAGTGGGGACAGGTAACAAATGCTATGTTATCAGTGTTCCAAGTAGTTTTTCTTAAAATTGATTTATATAATTTTGCAATTATGATAATGTACAAGACACTATGCTTAATAATAAAATGTATTTTCCTGGGGATAGAAATGGCACCCATTCGGTGGAATGGCCCTTAAATATTTTGTGTGGGCCTTAAGAACGTTTTGGTGGGTTAAGTGGGACATGACTAATTACCCCTGCTATAGACCAACACTTGAAAATAGTTTTGGTCAATACCACACACACACACACACACACACACACACACACACACACACACACACACACACACACACACAGATAACACAGATAACACAGATAATTCTAGCTAGGCACCACCAGTCAGTCATTACCATGCATTGTACTGTCCACTGTGGGTGGTAATGCCTTCTATGACTTGTTCCTGGTACACACATGACACTGATTTGAGGAATGTTACATTCCTGCAGACTTCAGAAAGTGAATGTCTCATCCATCTGACACCCACTATCAGGCCTCACTCAAATTTCAATAATTCACACAGCCCAGTGTTCAGCCTTAGTCACAAGATAACACCTTACAACTTGTAGGCATACATATCATGCACAATAATGTCATAAGTTTTTAAATGCTAAAAAAATCTGTAATATTATAATAGCAGTGTTCTCTTTATTAATTTATTTAGCTGGGTATTTTTTGTATGTTTGCAGTTTATATGTATGCACTACATATGTTTTATTATTATTTTAAACAAAATCTTGGTGTGTCTTGGAAAGTTACCATTGTTTATTAAAAATATCTTATAAATAACCCGAAACTTTTTCATTTTAGTTTGGGTCCATATAAAATAATATGTTTCCCACTCATTTACTAGTTTTTGACTGAGCAGAATGACCTTGTTCCCATTTTGACTCAACACTCTCTATTATTGCACCAAACAGTAGATGGCACCATTGGCTATGTTTTGCAGTGATAGGCAGGAAGGAGGAATCTGGGCTTTTTATGACTCCGTCAAGTTCCTTTCATCAGTAATGTTTACCACAACAAAGCAATGAAAGCTTCATACTAAATAACACTATTAAAATTGAAATACTGAAATAACAATCAGTATTTAGCAAGTCTTTTTATCAATGTGTATTTCTTCGCTTTCCAATTAAAATCATGTACCTTCCATAACAGAATTTTTTAGGGAGATTGGTAATTTTGTCTTTTATCTTTTCAAGTTAATAATAATAGTAAAAATAATTTATTTCTGGTAGTTTCTATTGGTCCATTCATCAGGGGCAGATTTTGTGTTTAAAAATAGAGATACCTGTTTTTCAACATTGCACTGTGACGATTTGTTTGTACATGAAGGCTTGTTTAATACTATTCTGGGCAGTTTCCTGAACAGACTACTTTCCTTTTAACAGAGAATCCCCATTCAAAATGTTGTGTAGACCAAGCAGAGTCCAAACAGACACACAGCATTCATACTGTGTGGATATGGAAAACCAGAGTTCTGCATATATCCGCAATATGATTCTTTTTAGTGTGCTGCACATGCCAGTACACTGTGAATAAATGCATGGTCCATAAAGCAGGGGGATGTGTAATGTGTGTAAACTACTGTAACAGTAGCTCATTCCTTGGCTGTATAAAGAAGGACGGAAGAGATGTGATCATGATGGGAGGAAATTAATGATTAACTGCTGGTTGGGTGAGGTGAACACGAGCGTGCAGTGAAAGTGTTCATCTGGATTACTCATTCTCCAGAAGCGCAGCCCAGGCAAAGACACTGCTCAAGTAGCCGCTGCTTTCGATCTCAATGACTTTCCAGAAGGATGTTTTTTTTAAACAGATGTGCTTCAGAAGTTTTTTCTTTAGATCTTTTACAATGATCACATTCAAAATTTCAGAGGATTTGAGTGTTAAAAATAATTTCATTACAGTTTGCATTTGGAGCACTCGGCTTCCATTTAAGATAAGTCAGAAAGAAGGACAGATTTTTAAAAGTTATGATTATTAATGGGCATGTGCAATTTCAATACTTTATATTTAACTGTATGCAAACGGATAATTAGGTTAACCCTTTGAGACACGGTAGTCAATGCATTTAACTTAGCCCATAAACCAACCTGTATGACTCCCAAGCAAGCAAACTTTACAGTCTGTTACTGTTATTAAAAATATTAACAAAACACCAATGATATAGTGGTTACTCAGGGAGAACACATTTTGAAAAAAAATAGGAAGACGGGCCACTTTCCAGAAGCCTGAAGATTTGGTCCACAGAGCATGCTTCATTTGTATATGTGTACACGCTTTTGATATTCACTTTATGCTGACATTGTCATGTGACCTTGTTAATAATTCTGTAGGTAACTATATAATGTCTTGAGTCATTTAAAGTTTTCGAGCATCTCTTTTTTTTTCTAACCTTTGAGAGAAACAAGTTATTTCATGTGAAGCACTACTATACTACTATAATAATGGTAGAGACATAAGTGAAATATCTACTGGCAACATATTTCATTTTTATTCTCGCTCTGCTGAGAACTGATGCAACGTTTAACTGTATTGCTGTTTGGTCCCAAAGGCTGTGTGTGTATATGGAACAAAATGGTCTAATGGCTTTTGTTAATGTATTATTTAAAACATGTCTGTATGTCTGTGGCTTTCTCCCTCACATGCTCGCTCCCTCTAGCTTGTCTGGTGGGTAGCACATTAAATGATCAATACTATAGAACTTAGTGAAATAAGAGTCAACAGGAGAACCTTTAATGACACTGTTTTATTGTTGGCTTGCTATTAGAACAGAGCAGATATTCAGAGCAGAACAAGTATTACAATCTGTACAGCACCTACTTCTTTTACTTTTTTTTTTTTTTTACTGGGCCTGATCTTTATTTATTAATTTTTCATACATGGCATTTACAAAATTAATTAAAGCCAAGAGATTCATACAAAAAAGAAGCAAGGGAAGACAAAATCAACGAGGATAACTGATGCACCATACATGCATAAAAAATCTTAATTCAGCTATATTTTAATGATCCACTTAGAAGGAAAATTGTCTATTATGCAGTGCCACCTGTGGCAGCAGAACATTAAGTGTCTTGCCTAAGGGCACAACCAAGAATTCATGTGATTTAAACACACTGTCTTCTGCTGCTACACTAAATTGCCAAAAGTATTTTTTGTCTGCCTTTGCACACATATGAACTTGAGTGACATCCCATTCTTAATCTGTAGTCTTTATTATATTATCGACCCACCATTTTTGTAGCTATAACAGCTTTAACAGCTTTAACTCTTCTTTACACAAAGAAGAAGGCTTTTCACAAGGTTTCGGAGTGTGTTTAAAAAAAAAAATTACATAAAGCTCTATATGCATTGTTCTTGAGATCTAAAGGCTACATGAGGTTTGGAGGTCTGTAGTGACTGACTCTGCAGAAAGTTGGTGACCTCTGTGCACTATGTGTCTCAGCCCACAGCATCCGCCCAACCTCGCTGTGTAATTTTATGTGGTCTATATCTTTTTGTAACTGAGTTGTTGTAATTCCCAGTCACTTCCACTTTAAACTGTTATAGTTTCACTGACAGTTGACTGTGGACTTTTTTTTATTAGTGAGAAGATTTCACTACTGGACATGTTGCACAGGGGACATCCTATCATGGTACCCCGAAGGAAATTAAATGAGCTCCCAAGAGCAACCCATTCCTTTATTATTGTTTGAAGAAACAGTCCGCATGTCTAGGTGATCGGTTTTACACACATGTGGACATGGAAGTGATTGCAACACCCGAAATCCATGATTTAGATGGGTAAGTGAATACTTGTGGCAATATAGTGTATCTCACCTTTCTTAACATTTAGATTACGAGCCACTTACCAGCTTCTAAAGTCAACACACAATCAGGAACTTATTCAGAACTCATATTCAGAGATGCAACAAGTGTAAAAAGTTCCTAAAATACCTTGGTGGAAAAGATGAAGGTTGGCGGTCACCCCCTGTTTGTGATTAGGTGTTGTATCGCTGCCCTCCAGGGAAGGCAGTAGGTTGTATAGTTATCTCCTGATGGGGCAAAATAACTACCCTGAAACCACACAACCTACTACCTCACCCTGTACGAACATCAGGAACTGTCTCGTAGGGTGAACAGAGAAAAGGCGCAAGGCTGGACATGTGCATTTAACTTTCATTTTTAAACTGACCTTATAGAAGAGAAAGAAAGAACTTAACTTTCAGTCCACTGAAGCATCTCTATTGGTGTCTATGAATGTCTACAAATAAAAAAAAACCCAAAACATTTATTCTTGATATAGTTAGTTATGTGCAGTAGTTAAGCCTAACTACTAGCCTAACTAACAATATAATTTCAATACAAACCTGCAAAGCAAAAGATGAAAGTTAAACATGAATAGGACAATAGTTCAACACTCATTACAGACACTGAATGCATCATTCAAGTCAACACAAGCATGCACAGTGGGTTTGCAGAATATTCATTCACTATACTGTCTGCTCACTTCTTCTAACTACTCAAACAGCTGCTTCCAGGAGTTCCATAGTATACAAGCATCACAATAACGGGTATTATAAGCCAGCACTGCAGTGTGCAGCCGCAGCCTCAGGGTATGGAGAGACATAAAGACACATAATAACTGCTTTTTATGAATTCAAGCAACTCACATACATACTGCAGGCTAATTAGGCTGCATGACAGACAGTCAGTCCAACCCCAGGTCACGTGAGTGGCTTTGCATCTCGAGAATCCCATTGTGCATGGCGATGATATTATAGCCACTTCAGGAAAGACAGTAAGTTGTATAGTTATCTGACAGGAAGGGTATGACCCTAAAACTATACAACCTACTACCTCACCCCAAAGGACAGCGAATTGCACTCCTGATCAGCTGCTGGTCTGTTTTAGGCCGGGAAGAGGGCTTTGTGTGTACAGCAACAAGAGAACAGCATAAATACAGCATTTACTTACAGTACAGTACAATTAAATATATCTCTCTGCATAGTCTATTTAAGAAACTTGGGATCAGAGCATTAGTGGACCCATGTTTTTAAACCCACAACCATAATATATAACCAGCACTCTAACCACTGAGCTCCAGTGACACAAAGTAAAGTACTTAGAATAGATACACACTGTGTTTAAATACCTCTAAACACAACAATTACTTACCTACAATACAGTACCTGAAATGCAGGAGGCTGTAGCTGTCATTAAATTTTTCCTGTGTATTTTGAGGTCCCGTTACTTGTAGTCTCTGCCTGCAGAATGAAAGAACACTGCAAACAGAAAAAAAGCAAAAATATAAGCTTTTTTTTAATGTTTAAAATCAAGCAAGTGAATATGCAGGTACATCCTAGTATAAAAATATATATATTTAAACGTGATCTAAAACTACATTATTTGACGAATATCTACCGTACTAAAGTGGAACTGCTTTTTGGTTTATTTTCTACCTTTAAAAGGTTCTTCACACTCCCACACCGCTACCAAAAATAGTTCTTTTATGGCATCCCTCAAAAAACTCCTTGAATCACCTTTATTTTTAGTGTAAGCTCACATTCATATTTTCTTTTTTAAACAGACTGCCTGGAATGACAGTCCACTGTAACGTTGGGTAATGCTTCTTGGAAGAAATAGATGAGACAATCTCAGCTGTTGCTATGCAACACATTTGCGAATCTGCTTGGTCAGGTGACAAATCAAGCATTTGCTTTTTAATTTGAAACATACAGCTGCAGAACACATGCATATCGTTCTAATACATATTTCTATGTTCCTTAACTACTAAATGTAACTACTGTGTGAGAAACACAAAAATTGTCAATGGTAATTACATCTCAAATACAGTAAATTTTTTCACAAATTATGCTATTTGTGGAATTGATGCAGTGCAGAAGTGCCGATTCACATCTCTTAATTCTATTTTTGATTTTTTTATGTGTATCATGGATGAGGAAAGATTTATTCTTCTGCCACGGACATTTTATCTTATCAGGAGAGATACAAATAAAATAAATCATAGCAACACTGAAGTTATTTTTAATACTACAAGACTATTGCCAATCAGACTTTATAAAATAGCTTAGCATTTGTTGCATTACTGCTTTAGGGACACCTAGCTGATGCCTATAGTTTCTAAAGTGATAGATTAGATGACTTTTTTTGATGCATCCTGCAGTCAGCTTTTGGGCTGAACTTGCTATAACGTTCTGACCTGGCTATGCTGAAAGTGCATTCATGTTATGCAGAAAGTAGAGCGACTGTTTTTTTGTCATTTTAAGTCAGTTTCCTGAATTTGTCTTAATTTTAAATTTACATCACATCACATTACTTACATTATGCCCATCTCTCAGTATTGTTCAAAGGTTTTCATGCAGTTGCCTATTTTTTTTTATGACATAGCAAAATGCTCAGTCAGAGCACAGTCAGAATAGTTAGCAATAACTATACTTTAATTATGTATTTCACTGTCATTAAAATTCTATAAACCCTGTTTTTAATCCTGCCTTTGGGGAGTGGCAGGTGGCAACTTTACAATGTCTGATTATTTCATTTATTGGATCAATAGAAATTAGGGCTGCATAATGGAGGATATTGTAACAGTTTTTACTTTGATATATCTATATATAGCAATATTTTAAAATACAGGGTCAGTGTATCCAAGGTTAGACTAATATTAATAATATTGGGCAGATATAATCTGCCTGTGGTACAAATATCATGAAAAATGAGAACAAAGCCAAATTTCTTTTTCTAACAAAAAGCAGCAAAGCAATTATAACATTACATTGAATTACTCTTATGTAACATTATACAACAACTAATGCATGCCCACATTATGATTAACATTAGTGGCAATTTTTAAAGTGAGTAATATGTGAAGTGAGCACATGTAAACCCATACTTCTCATAATCAGACACTGCTATGTACAGTAGGTCATACTGCTAAGATAAGAGCTCGCTTTTTTAGCTGCCTCCCTTGGCCATGTTATGACTGTCCACTGAAGGACCCTGGGTGCGAACAGGAGAAATCCAGACAGCAGCGTGAAAGGAGTGAAGGCTAAATACAGAGCCCGAGGGTGCTGTGGCCCCAGGTTAACGGGCACAGGCCCGAAACAACTATTTATACATGGGGGAGGCTCCTGTTACACATGTGCGGTGCTGGCTAGAGTGAGCAGCAGGGGGGAGCGCTGTTCTGAGACAGACACTGTGACCTCTCTATCACCTCTGCATGCAGCTGATACAGGAATTAAGAGTGAGGGTGAGCACAGTGAGCTAACATTGCTAATGGAGCTGACATGTACGTACAGTAATGCACATGCTCAGGCCTGCAAACAAGCACTAATTAATGCCTGCAAAATTTACTAATTTACAGAAGCAAAACATGTAATGCAAGAAACAATGTGTTGAGTCTTACCAACACAAACACATATGTACAGTAGATATAAATTTATTATGTACATGCAGAATAAGATTAATACAATATTGAATTTTAGCACCATATTGGTTCTATGGCTGAATAGGTCCATGTCTTTCCAGACTGACTCAACTCATAAAGGTAACAACCTTTTCAGAGGCCATTTTCTGAAAAACTACACTCACATGACTTTGAACACAGTGTCATAAGGCTAAAAGTTCCTTAGTTAAGGTTAAAAAGTAACAGTAGCAGGAAGTTACCTGCTGAGATTAAACTCCTGACCTCCTGATTTATAGCCAGACTTGCTGACCACAACCACACACAAAATGCACACAATGGAGTGAGCACAATTAATCTTCCAGTGAGTTCCTAAATTAATCAGATTTCATAGTAGCTTGATTCCTACTGTAATCTCAAATTAGCAAGAACCCACAGGATGGAATTTCACATCCTCAAAATAATCGAAAACCTTTCCACAATCAAACCGCAGAAGCATATAGCATGAGCAAAATGTCATTTTAATAATAACATTTGCTGAGAAAATGAAGTAACAGTAACTGTAGCAGAGATCAGCGCTTCAGACATTTTGTAATGCCCCAGAGGTTGACACAGGAGAGGGTCTGCTGGGGGGGTGCTTCAGTGGGCAGGCTTTGAATTTGACTGCAGACTTCAAAGAACTGAGGAATGCATAGCAGCCAGCCATCAATGAGCTCTGGATGAGTCTTTCCTCAATCCAGTCACATTACGATGCTGGCGCATTCTACCAAATGGCTCGCTACCAAATGGTTGCATAGTCCACAATACGGCTTGACCTCAAAACAGTGTACATACAGTAATTTGTCATGAAGTACAAGACAATACAAAGTAGAAACTTAGCGCCAGACCAGATTTGATAATGATCACAGTGATGTGTCATGAGTTAGCCTTCATTGTTCCCCAAAGCTGAAATTTCCTGGGCTAGCTCAGAACATCTGAGGCTGTTTTCTATGTGCACTGGCCAAATTCAGCTAGTTAGTGCCAGAGTTTCCAGCAGAGTCTGATGGGTGACACAATATGAGAACGCACCTCAGTGACAAGCCAAAATAAAGTTATCAGGCATTACTTACACCGATCGTTTCTGACTCATTCTTCTGTATTCATTCAGGAGACCAGCTGCATCCTGTTTTCCATTCAGACTGCTGGCAATTGCCGACAGCACCTGAGGACCAACCTCCAATTTCAAAAGTTCAGCACTGATTATACTGTACTTCTAGTCAGTGAAGAGCTCTGACTTCACTTGACTTTACAGTGTAAGGCTACATGAGGTCAGGCACCCGAACACAGACTAATTTTCAGTTTGTGAGCCCTTTTTAGTTCATTGGGCTAATTAGCGAACTTGGTATGAACTGCAGGACCTGCCCTATTTTAAGTGGACCAGGGAATGGTGAGTGCTGAAGCAGCAGCGGGCAGGCACTGGTTGATGCAGAGGTACCCAGCTAGCTGACAGAGACGACCTGTCAAGACTGTCGCATTCTCGAACCCTGTGCCCTGCGTTGGGAGACAGAAATGCATCTGTTGCTAGGCTATTAATAGAGCTCCATTCGCATACTTCAACCCTGTTCAAAGCCCCGCAGCAGACCCAGAGGATCCCTAACCTTAAGCAGTGCATTAGCAAACGACACTATTATAGCTAAACAGCTCTAATCCCTTCCAGCAGGCACATAAGCAACTCAACAAAAGGTGCCCTGTGTAAAACAATCGTACGTAAAAAAACAAACTTTGCTTCCTCTAAATTTCAGCAGAACATGGAACCTGCTTTGAACCTCCTTTAAGTTTTTGCTTGAGCAGTTTTCCCTTACATATGCAGATGCATCACATTGTGATATCTCATGCCATGCAGTGATGCCATCTGCTCCTTGGAACTCTAACCAGGCGGAGGCCCATGGGAGAGGGACTCAACAACGCTCTCTCTGATAGATGCATGCTCTAGAGGCCCCGTGTGCTCGCCGCAGTCGTATACGAGGTGGTGTGGAAATATGTGTGTAGTGGGCACAGTTACGCAATGTGGTTCCTAATTCATTTTCATAAACACAATATGGATGGTGTTGTGTGCCAAGCTGAAGCAGGATGCAGCCTAAAGAAAAGGACACGGGTTCATTTCAAGAAGAACGCTTTCCAGATTAGCATTCCTTGCTTACTGAATGTCAGCAAACCTGTTTTGAGTTTCTAACCCATTCAGAGACTAGAGAAGCTTTGATAAAGCATAAAACACAGTTGAAAACAAACAAAAAATGGTAACCTTACAGGACAAGGCAATAGAATTATGAGCTATTTCAGATTTTGTCTAGTGACCTTCGTTGCATTTGTTAACACACATCCATTCCTGCATATTAGCCATGCAAGACATTCCAAAAAAGTTGTTATGGTAAAGAAATTAGCACTTTGGAACACTTGAAAGATGTTTCGCCACCAACAATTTCAAGCAGGTGTTATTTTTTGTCCTGTTTTTAATGCAAACACATCTTATGGTGTGCAACTATTGGCTCCGGGTAAGTACCTATCCTTTCTTCTTCCACAACATGCCTTTGTAATGTATGCAGTATGTGATTTTGCATAGTCTTGTTGAAAAGTGTATTGATGCCCCTGAAAAGGTGTCATCTTGAATAGAGCATATGTTGCTCTAAGATCTCAATGTACTTCTGTATTTACGCCTTTACAAAAATGTACTGACTCAACCCCACACCATGACAGACCCTGGATTTTGGACTGATAATTGTTGCTGTCTTAATGGCCCTTTTCATATTTATCCAAAAAGAAATCTGAAATATTGATTTGTCTGGACACACTCCCTGTTTCCACTGTGTGGTTGTGCATCTCAGATCCCAGAGAAGCAAACATGCTTCACCCATGAAGATTGTAGGTATTACTCACTGAAACTCCTCCTGATATTACGCACTGAAGAGTGTAGATGGATAAATATTCAAATCCCTTCTAATATTTCTTTGAGGTACGTCGTTTTTAATCCTTTTAGTAATGTCCCTCACACATTTGTTGACCAACTAGAAATCCTCTGCCCATCTTTGCTCCTTAAAGACTAGACTTTTACTCATTCATTACCCTCAATTGCCCCAAAACAACTTTTTTGGAATGTGTTTCAGGCCTCAAATGCAGGAATTCATATAGAATAACTAATTAAATTTGAGACAAAAAAATCTTATTGCATTTTCCATACTGTCTTAAACCTTTCTGACACAGGGTTATGTATCAAAGAAATGTCTTCAGGTACTGTGATATTGGATTTTTGCAATATTACGCATGCTCTTAGTTCCAGAAATGTAAAAAAAAAAAAAAAAAAAAAAAAAAAACAGCAATACATAGTTGTGTAGCAGTTTTAAGCACTCAGTGAACAGATATCTAGGGAACTTGTCTTGCTAAATATGTTATTAGGAAGCGCTGTTAGAGTCCCTGGTAGCATGACCAGACAGTAGAACTGTCTCTAGGATGTTTCCACCATCTGGCTGAGAAACCAAATGCCAGGCATGTGCAGAATTCCAGAGGAGCTAGCATACAGCATCAGCAGGGTAGTGAAGCCACAGTGCTAGCCACTTATGCACTGTAAGCAGGTTGTATTCCTAGCCAAACGGCTGGGGGGAAACAGGGTAGGGTAGCGGGGGGGATCAGAAGTACTGCAGGACCTTGCCAGTATTTTTTTGCACAAGTGGAAAACAACGGTTTATGGCATTGGCCCAAGGTCAGAGCTTTGAGGAGCAGAGCTGGGAAGGGTCCAGGGCACTGCAAAGCTGCTTGTTTATACCCGGTCGTTCGGCAACAATTAAGTGGCTTAATAAGAAAAGAAGAATTCGGCACTTCGCTCCTTCTTCTATCTATTTATTTATCGATTTACTAACTATTCAGCCCTATCTATTAGCCTGCTTGTGCTGATTTTCACCCATCCTTCATCGCCTCTCTTCCATACTTGACCACTCTGTGTTCACCTGGCAACTCTGGCTAATGCACAAAATGGGTGCAGAGAGTCTCCAGGCAGAAAGAAGGTCGGCCATTTTGTCGATGCTTTAGGCAGAGAAATGGATGAGAGAGTGAAGGGAATGAGAGTTTGACTCTGGAGGAGTCGAAGTCTGTTTATATTCAAACAATCACAAGCGTCTGACTTTGTCTTCCAGCCAGCCAACGTGTACTGAAGCCAATGTTTAATCGAGGAACTTGACTGATTGTGTATAATGACGAGATTCAATGCCATTCCTCAAATGAACTATTACTGTACCTCACCAAACGTGCGTGTGTGTGTGTCTGAGATGAGTGGGTATGGAGTGTGTGGGTGAACACATTGGCTGAAAGGACACACTGGCAGTTCATCATGACTAAATCTGCCATAATGTGCCCACACTGGTTACTCCAGAGTAGTGAAGGGCTCTTCTTCATGACTAAATGCATGACTAATTACTCATCCCCATTTAGTACTGTTATTCAAGAGAAGGAACAGTAAGTGTTTCATGCTTGTGTAAGGGAGGCCAGTTTAAAATGATTTTTTTACTTGCTTATGCTAAAAACACACTCTGTGCAGCCACAATATAAGTATACTTTCATTCATTTATTTGGTTTGTTTATTCTATCTAATTGACATACAGGTTTTTTTTAGACATTCATTTTTTGCTCCCTGACTTACAGCCTAAATACATGCAAAGCAATGCATGCTGGCTGAGTTACAACCGTGGGGGGAAAGCCAGGAACCACCTGTAGTACTAATGAGTTTAAGAGGATATTATCAACAGGTTAAGAGCCAACAAAACACTTACAGAAAAACTTTACTCTGCATATCACTACTGTCCAATGAAAAACATGACAGTAACAAAGTAAATTTTACAGGCAAATACGAAGTTCATTTAAGTAAACTTTTTTCTTATAATTTTAGTGCATTTGCATTGATGTATTATTCAGAATTATTTACACAATATACAAAGCAGCTATAGAGTGCAAACTTTCGAAAAAAGAAGAAGAAAGAAACAAAAAGGGAGATAATTTTTCAATGCACAGCAGAAATAAAAAAAAAATCTGTATGCTCAAAATGCAATTGCAAATGCAATATGTAGTAAGATGTAAGATGTAGTAAAATCTAAGATCAATATTACACATATTTATATATACATATATTTTCACAAAACATTCTTTTTTTTTTATTTTTTTTTTTAGAAAGTGTAAAAAAAATATGCACCGGTAGAGGCAATTATCAAAAACTACTATTCTCATACTCTCCCATACAGTGCATAGTAAATGTTCAAATTAATCAGGCCTAGTTACCATGACAATAATCACAATGCAAAGAAAAGTATATTTTGTATCACAAACCCACAGTGAATCACATTATGATAAAAAACTGGCATATTGCCCACCCCTATACTAATAGCTCCCAAATACTGATACATCCCTTATACCCACATACAGTTTAGAGTTTCAGTTTAACACAATTATCACGAATATGATAAATTGTTCTTAACAAATTACTTATAAATGTGGGTTTTCATTTTCATTTAACACAATGTGTTGTGTTATAACAGATTGTACCTCAAAAAAATATTTTATTTCTCTTTTATTATATTTGGCTGTAACAGGTTTTGAAACAGTGACCTTATGCTTTTGGAACTTTGCCATAGCCTACTGTGCTTTATGTCCTTTACCAAAAAGTAAAATTTTTATCCTAAACCCTAACCCCAAAAAATACATTTTAGCCAAAAGAATTTAATCATGTACAGCTTATAGCAGCTCATAGCTTACAGCTTATAGCAGCATATATATCTACAGCTGTTCAAAAAAATTAAGATGTATCTAAACATTTATTTTAAATGGTAGGAGGTCAAGACAGCATCACTGACATGGACTGACATTTTAATTCTCTGTAGCCAATCTGGAATGTCCTGCAGCATAAACAGGACATATTACACTAAGCGGTGAGGACCCTCAAGCATTGTTTTTTTCTTTCCATACTACTTACTTATTTCCTTTGAGGTCTGTTTATTGTATTATTGTATTGTCAAGTTTTTGTTTATTGTAATATTGTAGTGTCAAGTTTCGGCTCTGTATTTTGGATGAAAATATATTTTATTTTCTTTCTTGTATCACTTGCATTACTGTTTCTTTTATTCGGCTGCTTATCAGGTTGTGGGTAATTTAAAACTGGGTCTCTAAAGCACAAACTGAAATTTATGACTGGTTACTATTAACAAACAACAATTAGCAAAGTGGTAGCTAATGTAATTGCTATTTTAATTCTCTGTATAGCAGAAAAAGTAATGTTTCAATACTAGATTTTTAAAATGATCCTAATCTTTCCCTCTCCACCAGTTTATGCAGTGTTATAGTCTGCATCATGAAAAAAATGGTAATTTGTTTACATAATGACAGCAAAACTATTTTAATGATCCTGTAGTGAAATACTGTATCTAGCACCAAACAACACACTTGAAGGTGATGCATTATAGCACTTATAATTATACGTTTCTGTCTGTTGTGTGCTGTAAATCTGTGGCTAATGAAAACTGAAAATAAATTAAAAACTTGTTGCAGTGCCAAGGTGAAATTCGTTTTCATGATCATTCAAGTTTTCAGTCACTTAAAATGACCTGCCATCACAATGATGTTTTATGATGGCAAACAGTCATTAGCATCTTAATGTCACATAAAATAGGAAAACTCTGTTGATAAAAATCCTAAGACAGTGTCTGTCTTGGTATTGGGATGTAGGTTTCTTTTTTATATAACTACTGCTAAGCTATATCACAAACTCATATCTCAATATCTTTCTTTGCAGTATTTATTCGTAACATAATAAATAAAACCTTTATTTAAATAGTAATAAGATAACTATGTATATAATGTTTCTACTGTATCAACAAGCTGCACTGGATTATGCCGTTTGAGATGGTAGAATAAATTTGCCATACTCTTTTAATTTTAATATTTCTGTTAATTTGAACACCATATTTTAAGTGTCGTTGCGCCAGAAACCAAACCATTTTCACACACACACACACACACACACACACACACACACACACACACACACACACACACACACACACACACACACACACACTTTTGGAAATAAATCTCATTCAGATGGTAACCTGTATAGTAGCCCCAATTTTTTAATGATCTTTTTAATATTTTGTATTATAATTATATAATGATACATTCTGTAGTAAGGCTGGGCAATATAAGTTTTGCTTTTAGAAGTTATTATTTAGAAGTCATTATTTTAAGCTGAACTTCCAGCATACATATGAAATTATATAGTGCTAAACTTCATATTTATCCTGCTCAGTGTTTCTTCTTCTAAAAAACAGGATGTTACTGCAAGTCCTGTAAGTCTAGTAGGGCTTTTTCTTCTCAGTTACACATAACTCTTCACAAGTCTAACCATCGAAACAGCTACAAAACTGTCTGGATTTGGTAGTTTTCGTGGGGATCTTAACAACGAGAATATGATTGGTAGCAAGAAAGATGATGATTACAAATCCCACCTCTTATTTTCTTTCTGGTTATTTCATTGGCTCTGAGAAAGTAATTGATAGTCTGAAACATGCTCATCCTTCAGTAACAGGGGAGCTGTAGGCTGAGTTCCTGGGCTTGTTCAGTAACACTGTTTTATATGCTGTTTTTCACACTGTTAAGACTAAAATACTTAAACATAATATTTTAAAATTCTATCATAATTGGCTAATATCATAAGTAGCTCATTGTAAAATTGCTCTCACTAAAGTTGGTCCTTTTCCAGCATAATCGCTTTTGTAAAAGTCAAAGCTTTAAAATTAAACTCTAAAATCTTCAAACTGTTCAAAAAGCAATAAAGACAAAGACATGGATGAAAAAGAAACACCAAAGACAAAAAATGCCAAAATGACCTTAGACTTGAACTTGAGCACTTGAACTTGAACTTGAGGCACTTGAACTTAAACTTGAACTTCAGAATTATGGAGGCAAATAACACAATAAAACAATTAATAAAATCTGCATCTATATTACACTGTTTTTAAAAATAATTCTACAAATAAAAAAAGCTTTACAAATAGAATTAGTAAATAGGATCAGAAAATATTTTTCTTTGTATTTTACCCTCTAATTAATGCGTTCTTTAATAAAAGTAGCTCTCGTTCCTCACCTGTACTTTCTGTGGGGAGGGGTGTGTGTCCTTGCTCTGCTCCAGCAGTCAGTGTGTGCAGAGGAGCTCTAAGCTTCAGTCCTAAAAACAAAGAAGAGAAAGATCGTTATTTGTTATTTATCAGTCTTAATTATGTGTAGGTTTTATATGATTCGATGATAATGCTTTATAAATCCTAATTATTATAGTTTTTGAAGAAAATTAAAATAAAGGTTTGAAAATACATTTGAAACTATTTGAAATGATTTCATGAATCTGCATTTACACTTGCACAGTGTTTTAATCATCGTTTTCCATTTATATACAGATGACCTTTAAATACATGACATTTTCTCATAAAATCTAATGTAATATTCAGAGCATGTTAATATAATTCAATTGTAAGGATTCAATCCACAGGAACTAATGAAAACAAATGAAATCAAAGCTACACACATAGTGTAAATTACTGAGTACATCTATTCATCTATTCTAATCAGTGATGTGGACCTTATACTGACAAACCACTCCTATAATTTATTATTTAATACGCTTATATACATAATATATCATGTGGGGAGTTATGTATTATTTACATTAATAAAATTGATATGATACACAATCAACGAAAAGAAAATTAATTAGTCTTTAATGAGTTTACAGATTGTATAAAGTAGAATTAAATGTTATAATAAATAAAAAACAACACACAAATATTCAATACATTCAATAAATAAATACTAATTTCTAAGCATTTTTACTGTTGAGCTAGTGTGTGTGTGTGTGTGTGTGTGTGTGAGAGTGTGTGAGAGAGAGAGAGTGTGTGTGTGTGTGTGTATGTGTGAGAGAAAGAGACAGTGGGAGTAAAAGAAAGTAAAGAGAGAGTATGAAAGTAAAAGAGATGCAACAATGAAATGAATGCTGTTAATTATTTTGTGACTAATGCTTAATAACCATATCACTCACACTTTAAGATAATGGGCCTAAAATCGCTCTCATTATTTCTTCTCTCTCCACACACACACACACACACACACACACACACTTTTATTTAAATATGTGTGTGTGTGCATGCAGAAATGTTTATACAGTACTGAATGCGGCAAAACAACTCAAAAATGCCTATAATTGTGTAGGTAAAATGTGAATTTGAACTACGTATATCCTGCCTTTAGAAAACAAATGATAATTTTCTCCCACCATTCATGAGACCACATTATTGTACTCTGTGAGCCTGTTTGTGTGGGAGAGCAAGTTTAGCGTCCACGTCCGGGAACGTGTAATAAAAAAATTGCAGTTTGTCTAAATGATTATGTACATTAACTTACGACGTTTGTTACATATAAGTTCTTTTTTTTGTTTTTTCTCCCTCTCTTTGCTTTCACATACTTCCACACTTAATAGTCAGTGAAGTATACAAAGTGGCTAAAAGAATGGTATGTACACAGTAAGGAATAATACTTTTTTTAGCTATTGTGTGTGTAAAAGCAGTGGCAATGCAGGTAAAGAAATGTATCATTCACATGCACACACACACACACACGCACACACAGACTGAGTGTGCAGCTGTAATCCAAGGTCTAAAAAACGTTTTCTAAATTCATAAAATTAATGAAATTGCTTGGTTACTATGAATAATATAAACAACATATTTATGTATAATACAAATCACAGATGTGTGTGAAAACACAGCAGACAAAGTAAATAAAGGATGAAACAATTTCAGTTCTAAAAAAAAAATCAACTAACTTCTCTTTCAAAACTGTCTTGTAATTGAATTGATTGAAATAAATTGAAATAATTAAAATATGCAACAATGTTGGCTAATGTATACTGTAAGCACACTGCACCACAGGCCAAACCACAGTTCTGCTAAAGCATGAAAATATTTCCAGGTAGCAGAATCCATTTAAAATGAATTACGCCGCCATTTTGAAAAGAATATTTGCTGGAAAAAATGTGTTGGGTTGCAGTTTGAATTTTAAAAGTCCGGCTTACCCATATCTTATTGTTTTATTTCATCGCTTATCACTTGACAGAGTATTATTTTTTCCTTAACTATGCATTCCCTGAAAACAAATGCTGTCACTCTATATTCTTTGGCGAAATGAACAAATAGAACGCAAATTGGCATCAATTGGAATTGCAGGCCAAAATATTAATCGCGCGAAGTATGAAATTTTGTCATAGCGGTGGCTATACTTTTCAAATGTTATAGTAAAAAATATCTATGCTTAATTCAAAACAGTAAAATTTGTTCCTTTTAAATACTTTATGTCCACCAGCGATGGAGGAAAAAAGGCAGCAGTTTGAATTAATTTATAGAAATCATTCATTCATGTTTAAAGCAGTGGAGCTCTGGTGTGTTTCTAAGACACTGTATATGCTAGAC
Source organism: Astyanax mexicanus (assembly GCF_023375975.1). Classification (NCBI taxonomy): domain Eukaryota; kingdom Metazoa; phylum Chordata; class Actinopteri; order Characiformes; family Acestrorhamphidae; genus Astyanax; species Astyanax mexicanus. The sequence goes on from NC_064409.1 coordinate 49,377,870, forward strand.
TATGTTTGATTGCACAGCAGGACTGAGATTTTTCTGTGAGAGAAGGCCAACTCTCTATACGTACGTAATGTATACACACTATATGTGGTATAGAAAACATGGCTGTGTTAGAAATATCGGGTGAGGCATGGAGAGAAATCCTGAAATTTCGTAAGCCTGGGAAAGCAGTACAAACACGCACAAATATTCATGTTCAAACACACACACAAACAGGCATTAACTACACATAATAAGAAACAAATTTGAACGGAACTTACACAAATCTAACCCTGGAGGTTGTAAAAGCGCACGCGTTCGCGTCAGGATTTCGGCAGGCCTCTCTGCTTTTCGCCCAGCCGTCTTCTGCCAAGCCGTATTCGCTGTGGAGGCCTGGAGATGATGGAGAAGATCCAGAGCAGAGAGGGGGGCTCGAGCTGAATTTGCCCACTCTCCTCTCTCTCTGCAGCAGCCCAGAGCTCCAGGTTAGCCCCCTGATCCACGGCGAGCCCGGGCCCAGGCCTGCAGGCTCCGCTGGCTGTGTTAAAGCGGCTGGCTGGGCCTCAGCAACAATAGGAGGCCACGAGGGTGTCTGGGAGGCGTGTGTGAAGCCCGTCTGCGGAGCGCAGCCTCGTTGCAATGAATGGAGCATGTTAGAAAACACACAATTAGCATGTCTGCTGCATGCAAATCAGCATGCAGCTCCTGCCTTCGCTTTGGCTGGGCCTGAGGAACATTTAACAGGCTGGAAAAGGCCCCCCCTCGTCCTCCTCCTCCTTCCGTTTTCCTTCTTTCCTTCTTCCCCTCCCCTCGGCTCTGCGTCTCTCAGTCATGCCTTTTCTCTCTCGTCCTTCTTTTTCCCTTTTCTCCTGAGTTCTGAACCATCATCAGGTCCTAACTTGGAAAAGCATGGTATTCTGAAGCAAGTCCAAGGAGGCAGTGGTGGTGGCGGCAGCAGCGGGGATTCTGCTCGAGTTCTTGGAGCAAGTGTGCAAGCAAAAACCAAAAATCTGCCCCACGGAAGTGGAACCACGCTCCCCTCCTTTCGCTTGCCCCCCTCTCGTGTTCCTGTGTAACATTTTCACAGTGCAAATCTGTGCACCACTTTCCGTCCTGTGGCCCAAATTTTTTTTTTTCAGTCTTTTGTGAGCAATTGGCACCTGTCCCAGACAGAGCTCCTGCACACTACTAGCCTTGACTGAATTGAGAAGGAGGGAGGAGGAGAGGGAATGAAAGAGAGGGTAGGAGGAGGGCAGCAGTGGGCCAGTACTTCCAAAAACGTGTACCTGGCACTATTTGGCAGGCTAGGGCAGCGTTATCCTCGACGTAAAGAAACAAAAAGCGCTTCAACGCTAGCTTTCCCACGAGTGTTAAGGCCGAGCTGAAAGCGGCGTGGGGAGGCCCACCCTGGGCCAAAGCACGGAGTGCCCTCCAGTCAGACAGATAAGAACCTACCTACAGAATCTCTTGCCTCCGTAAAAGCAAAAAGATCTGCCTCTCTGTGTCGCCCAGTCCGAAATCGCTCTTCGAAAACTACAAAAAACACCATGAAGAAAATAGCCGCCAATTTTTTTAAAAAGTTCAAATCGACAACAAAAGCGAAATTTCCATTGTGCAAACAGTGGCGCGTGCAAAAAAGGCAAAACAAAAAATTGAAGCAATGCGCTGGAAAGCGTGACTTGTTGGCAGGGTTTTGGGTGGGCTGCAGTGCAGCGTGCTGCTGCAGACAGAGGGTTAAATCCTCTTAGGAGAGCTGGAAGCCCTCCCTCTCTGGCTGGGCCCGCCGGTGGGGAGGCCCTCGCAGCAGCAGAAAAAGCAGCCGACGTTTTTTTTTCCCCTCTCTCCTTTTTTTCCTGCCTCTTTTTTCCCTCCCTCCCTTCCTTACTTGCTTTCTCTGGCGAGCTCCATGCAGTCTCCCCCTTGCGAACAGCTTAAAGAGAGGAGTAAGTAGAGGAAAGAGGGGAGCATGTGAGGAAAGGGAGCGAGAGAAAGTGAGTGAGCAAAAGACAGAAAGAGAGCGAGAGAGAGAGAGAGAGAGAAAGAGAGAGAGGGGCTGACTAATGTTGAAATATGAGACTCAGTGTGGTGAGCCTCTTTCTCATCATATGTCCCACATGGTCTTGCACTTGAGAGAGAGAGAGCGAGCTAGAGTTAGAGAGAGAGAGAGTGGGAGGGTAGAAATGCAGAAAATCCAGGGCGGGAGGAGTAAAGAGATAGAGAAAGAGGGAGGGAGCGAGGGAGTGAGTGAGTGTGACATACAATCCACTCCTCCCCCAGCGTGCAGACTCTGTATGCACTCTCACGCCATTCTGGAGCTTCATGCAGACATAATCCAACTAAACACACAGGAAGAGAAAGCGAGAGAGGAAGAAAGATCAGAAAGAGAGAGCTGCATAGAGCAAAAGAAAAGCAGAATCTATCTGCTCGCCAACAAACCTGCAGTCAAACGTGGTCCGTTAAAGCACTTCGGCACTTTGAGCTTCACTCTGCTGTGACTATTTCCAAAACGAAGGCTCCACAGTCCTTCACGAGTGGCTACTCCAACGTATCCTGTGAATTTCAGCATTGCCCAAATTCATACTCTCAGCCAATGAAAGTGAAGCAGAAAAACAAAGCTCCACCCCTTCCACACTGCTTCCCTCACGTGCCCTCTCTCTCTCTCTTTTTCTCCCTTGCTTAATCCCCTACGCTTCCATCCATCCACCCCACCCACTCAAATCCCGCCCTGCTACAATGATAGAGCGAGCGAGCCAAAAAAATGCCAAAAATATCTGAACTAGAACCACACCTCACTAGAGTGCTGCAGAACCAACACTGCATATTCATGCTTTATCAGAGTTCCTTCTGCTCTCCTCCTCCATTGCTATTTTTTAACCCCCATTTCATTCTGTCCTTCCCTCTTTCTCTGTATCTCCCACCACTTTCCTTCCTTTTCACCCTCACTGACGTTTGCAGTTCTCCATTTAAGGTCGCTTACTGTACCGCTACTGTAAAGCAAACAGAAAACGGAAAAAGAAGAAGAAAAAAAAAAAACAATAAATAAATTTCCTGCCTCGTATGCAGTTCACTCAGTCCAGAAAACCCGGCTGGACTTGGCGGCACTCAAACTCCCCCCTCCCTTCTCGCTAGCTCTCGTTCTCTTGCCCCCCTCTCTCCTGCTAAAGTAATGGGAGTGGGGAGAGAGAAGGGCAAAGACAGCAGACGCTAAAAACCTCAGCCTGCGTAAGCGGACTTATCTGATATGTGTTTTCAATGTCTGATTATGTTTGTTTTTTCCCGTTGAATGCTCAAGATCAGATGACCCAGAATAGGAATGAGTCGAAAGAAAAGGTGGGGGAAACTTTCTTCTGCTTTCTGTCCCGTAGTGTCTAGGTGCACTTCGTAAATGCCCTGATTCCATGGGTTCTAACATGGCTGCTACTGTAGCTGGCTCTGGTGTGTGTGTGTGAGTGTGTGTGTTTAGGACTGTGGGGGCGCACCCATTCCCTCCTGGACTGACTTTGGTTCGGAAGGCTGTTTCGTGTCTGTCCACACACACACACACACACACACACAGGCACTCAATTCAATCCTGCCACATTACTTGATGGGCAGAGTCCGAAGATCCGAGGATTCAGCCCAAGCTGTGAAACAGAACGGGCTGAAAGAAGAGTGGGTTAGAGCCTTGAACGGATCGTTCTTTCTGGAGTGTGTTGAACCATAATGTTCAGAGAAAGAGAGACAAGAGCAGAAACCTTGTCGGTGAAGGGGTTCTCTCTACGTCACATCTCGCCACAGCTCCTAACCAATCCACAGCCCTATTTCTAGGGGGCAGATGAAAAATACGTATATATATTTAATTGCATACTTCCAATACACATATATGTCGCACGGTGCCATGCGCAAGGGTCACTTAAGGACATGAAACACTTCTGCTTACACACTGCCAGCCAACTACTAACAACCTGAGCTTCGACACGGCCTGACACTTCTAAACACTCATTGCATTAGCTGTACTGACTAGCATTGGTGTCCAAACGTTTGTTAACAAACCTCCGGAAAACAGAAAAAAGCTCGAGTGCTAAGTTCAAGCTTGTATTACAGGTGTTGCAGCACGTATGGCATTTAACTCAAATTTAATCAATCACACTTGTAAGAAAATGCGAGCATGAGATATTAAGCAACAAGACAATAAAGAACATTCCGAGCAGCTAACTGCTAATGCTAACCCTGACTCCACACAGACTCTTTAGCATGCAGAGCAGACATCTACATTCATTTACAATAGGCTACTGATTATATCCACGTTCAGCTCTATTAAAATGAGCCTTCACATACAACGGAATGGCACAGTGTTTTTTTTTATAGCAAACAAGCTGCAGTGGACAAGTGGACTGTCTGAGTTAACTTCTAAGCATTCAAACCAATTCACTCTCCCACACTCAGGCAATGTATAACACAAAATGGCCGCTACCGCCATCTCACAGACACAGTCGGCTAACCCTTTACTGTCATAACGAACGCCGACGACTGAAAATATACTGTATTGTTATTTTTGAAGAAATAAAACTGATTGTGGAACAATGTTTCTTGCTGTGTGTTTTTTCTTTTTCTTATACGTTTAATAAATTTTAATTATGTTGGCTAACAGTATCTTACACAAGGATGTTAGGAGTTTAACAGTAAAAATGGCTTAATCGCACGCTACTTGATTAATCTAGCTCAACATGGAAGAGCTTTATATCTAGCTAGAAATTTATTTTGAGCTAATTTTGATAATACCAGTATAGTTTTTCAATAATTTAAGCACACCCCCAGCTAAAATTCTAACGTATCAAAAAGCCAACAGTGAGTACTTATAGACGAGAAGCATACACTCAGTAAACAAAGAAGTAATATTTTCAGTTATTTTGTGCATTATATTAGATTTAGAATTAAAAATATAACATAAATGATTAGAACTGCCCAAATCGTATCAACAAAGCAGTTCTTCACCTGAGAATCTCCACAACAAGTGTGCTTCGGGAGACAAAATCAGGATCACGTCACTTAGGACTAAATCCTGTCAGGCTCACAGGAACAGAGAGCACTCAATAAAGACCATTAGATGCAGAAATGGCCAAGTACCCAGGAATCACTATCAATCATCTCGGAGTTCCTCTAAGCCGGCGCGATCCGCAGACACCGATCCGACATCTAATAAAAAGCCGACCCAGGCCTTTTGAGATGGTCTGACCTCTGACCCCTCCACGTGCCTAAAGGACTGCTTCATTACTCCCCACCGAGTGAGATGGGAGGGTCACAACCCCTGGGTCAAAAGTGGCTGTTTTAAACCCATTGAGAGGCTGGGCTGCTTGTTTGACTTGACAAGGTAAAGACTGCGCACACATTAAGTGTCGCTGACAAGAGGGTCAGCCCCTGAGGGATGACCTCCGAGACCCCTGACAGCACTTCTTATTAACTAGCATTGACCTGTGACCCCTGGAGTCAACCAAGCGTGACCACGTTCTCGCTCCCTCCCGCCACACACACACTCACACAGGCGCGCACGCATACTTACGCACTAACAGGTCGCTCGCTCTCGCACCTATATAATTAAGGCACACCGCAGGAACAGTCCCACTGATTTACTACAAAACATGTACATAAAATTAGCTGCAGTTAGTTAACTTTTAGCACTTTTTGCAGCTTTTAATTTTTTTGCAGCTTTTGAATTTTCTAAAGAAGAAAAGTCCTTATTTAAAAAAAACATCAACATGATCGATGTGTAAATCAGATCACAAGTTTATTCGTTTCAAAAATTTAAAGGTATTTTATAATTATTATGAGTATTACACAATTTGTTTTCTAAAAATGCTAAATTTAGATTAGATTAGATTATATTTATTACAAAGCCATAACATAATTCTAAATATTACATTAATTTCCTGGTGTATCACATTTGAGAGAACAACTAAATAATTTAAGCGCTATTTTAATATAGTTAAGAACATTTAATTCTCAACTTAACATACAGTCTTATGCAAAACTTTGGGCACCCTTCGCCAAATTACACATATTGTTGTTTTTTAACAGAGCTCACATTTCTGAACATTCTAAAGCATCATTGCTGTTTAATAGCTTAATTCAATGTACTAAAACGAATAAGAAATGTGCATGCGAAATAATGGCACATTAAATACATTGTTTTATTTTTTTTTTGCAGGGATTGTGTTTAAAATGTATAAAATAATTGAATGCTTGATTATAAGCTGTAAAGGGTTTGTTAATTTATTTGTTTGTCAAAAAATGAACCAAATATGTGAATTGGTTAGGGATGCCTGAAATTTTGTTTATGCAGAACAAACTTTTTTCATTTTTAAGTTTCATGGTAAATCAAATCTTGTTCAGAAGAAATTAAACATATTATTTAGTGTATGTAAATTAAAACAAAAGAGTTTGAATGTGTTTTATCAACATATTATTAATCACAATAAACATACGAAATTGTGCTCAATGCACCTACTTTTAATATTGGTTTAAACCTATTTTAAAAGAATAAATCATTCTGTTTGGGAAATAGGTTCATTAAATCATAATTTTGAAAAAACTAAATTTGCTAAAGACATATTTTGATTATTTGAATGATCGTATTCAAATACGTTTTTAATTCCTCTAATGTATCATATTATTAAATATAAATAAGGATAGCAATAAAAGACATATTGTATAGTCAGTAGATCTTCCATGCTCAATTAAAAACTTCTGCATGCATTTGCATTAACTTAAAAAAATGATGGCTTAATAATTACATTTTATAAAACATCTACAGCTACATAAGTACAAAATAAAGTCCATATTTGAATAAAAATGTAAAACTGTAATTTATAGGAATATAAATTTATATTTATAGTAATATATTCAAAACCAAAATCAAATTGTAAATTTTGCTAATTTTATCAAATACATAATCACTAATTGTTAAACTCTGTATATTTAATGCAGATGTAAAACCGCTTAAAAAAGTGCTTTTATATTTTCCTAAATAATGAACTGTCTACACAACATTTTATAAAGTGTATTACTTCCAAAGAAATAAGGATCATTTATCCAATGTAATGCTTACTGGATGTTTCAAATTAAAGCAAAAACAATTACATGGTAGATTATAAAATGCATATAAATGGTAGAATTTAATCACATAAGCATTGTAGATCATGCACAAATTGTGTTTTATGTCAGATGGTGCATTAAAATTATGACAGAAACTGCCCGCGACATATATCCATGCAAATGGTGTCAAGACTTAAATCTGAGATTTAATTGCAAAAACACACTTTTTAAAAGAAACCTATTTTCTATATAAATGCTTCTGAAATAATTTCTTGTTTTTGATAAGTCTTAAAATATTTCCAACACTTACAGGACAAGATATTTCAATCAATGTTGTTTTCGGGTAATCAACTGACAGATCTGATATCTGACAAACAGAAAAGCAATCGATTAACATGCGACCAGACAAATGAGAATATGTAAAACTTAACTCACCCTGTCCAACACTTCATTAAGCACTCAAAGAAACCACAAGAAGTGAAGATGAAATTAGGCTGGAGTGTGAAAGAGCTCGGCAGTCTCTGAAAGCAACTCTGAAGTGCAGTTCACTCCTGCAGTGTCCTCCTGTATGGAACTCCCTCCCTGAAGCTGGCATTCTGCACTGCCTGGCACAAACTCACACGCAGCAGAAAAAAAGGGGAACACGGAGAGAGGAGAGGAAATCTTTTTAAAAAGAGATGGCTAGACTTTCATATATAAATCTGAATTCTTTGCAGAAAAGATGAAAAAGTGACAAATGGACGATGACATTGAGGAGACAGACAATCAATATTTCAGGGCAGATAACGTTGTGCATGTGATCATGAACTTCTCACTTCTCCTCCTCATATTATCAATGCTTTACATATTCTGTGATAAGATGTTTTCAGTAAATGTTCTATTTAATTGCATGATAACCAGCAAAAAAACAGCTGGAATATATTTTGCACAATTATATTTTTGAAGTGCCCAGGAACCTCTTTTTGTTGCAAGTAATAAAGATGAGTTCCTATATAAGTAATGTATTACAGGATGTATTAATAACAAAGTTAGAGGTGAGAGGCTGTGTTTTAATTTTCTGAACTTCAAGCATAAGAGCACATTCGCCTAAAAACTCTCTTAAGTGCCAGCAGGACTCCTGCACTGGGGCCGAGACCTGCCAGGAGCCACGTCAGCTTAACATCGCAACGTCCCCCAGTCGAGCCCTACACTCCCGAGCTCTCTGCTACACTTCTCTCTACCTCACCTAACACCGGCCCCTACAGAATAAACTTTCTTTATATATTTATGGTGATAAAAAGTAAAACTGGCTTTTGTTTTCAGTGTATTTTCAGTATATATAAGACATCAATTATGATTTTTTTTCTGACTATGTTCTTGATTATGATTATTTAATAACTATGTTTTTTCTATCTATTAGGCAAATTACCTCAACGGTTTATTTAAACATGATTTTCAGGATAAAAAATCAGGACTGTCAGCAGCAGGCATGCTTAATATTTTTATAACTGGTTTATATATAAAACCATATCCCTCATAATACTGTTCATAATAAAGTTATCAGTCATTTTATCTAGCAATGATACACACTGAATTAAAGATCAGTTTGAACTACTCTAATCAACACAGTAACCTTATTACAAGCAATACATAATTTCTAGAATCTGAATGTAGATATTGCCTGTTCAAAATGTGAATGATTAGATGAGATTTGTTCCTGACATCATTTAATCATTCACAATGCTATTTATTTTTTTTATGTATAAAATGAAATATAGCCGTACAGCAAATACTATAGAAATATGTCTTATTGTAAATGAACAGAGAATCTTGTTAGCATTTGGTAAAGTGGTAAAATTAAAATAATTACAACCTTATTATAGCTCTGAAATCAATCAATTACATGATTGCATTTTTCAAATTATTAGAATTACATATCTGAATGAAATAATATTAGGCATTTTTATGTTAAAGAACAAACACATTACACCTTAATATAAATGAATTCAAGGAAAACAAAATATTGATTTGATAGTATATCAGTCCAATAACCATCACTGCAGTTCCATCTTTTATTTACTGAAATAGCAGTAGCGAGAGTAACACTTTAAAATTAAGGTATATTAATAACAGTACTTACAACAGAATGTATAAACTAATTATTAATTGACACTAAAAACATTTCTAAACATTTAAACTAATATCTCAATTAATATTTTTTTACATTTTATTTTTTAAAGCATTAAAATTAAATTAGTGTCACTTACCAATTAATAGATACAATACTTAACCATTTAACAATATGTATTAGTGTTGTAAGTACTGCTGTGTGGATTTTGACCCTTATTGTAATGTGTTACTGGTGTGAGAGACACAGCCACCACCTGATAAGCTTTATTCATGCTGCAATAAACCTGAAACATACTTGCAAAAACTATTTAGAACAAACAGTTGAAATAGTAATAAGGGGGATTATGCTCTGGCAGAAACACAACAATTAAACAGACTGAAATCCTGGTCATTGAACACTCTCTGATCAGTCAAGAACAATCTGTTTTCCCCTCCAAACAGAAGCCAATATGGATCATTTATAGGGTTATGAGCAAAACTGCTTTAATGCCAATCTGCTGCAGCTAGACTGCATTAAATTACATTAAACATGAATTATATGAAACATTTTGGACAGTACTTTTGAAATTGTAGAGTAGGGTATTTTTATGAGTAAACTGTAAACTGAAATACTTATAGTGACATATTTCTTTATTGCAGGGGAAAAAAAGGTCTGACGAAGCGGTGCCAAGTATAATGTGTCATTTTAATTCTCCCTATTAAGTTGATTTGGAATTAAAAGTTCTAAAAACAAAAGTAAAATATCATGCGCAGACTAAAAAATGCAATGCAATTCAGCTAAACATATGCATGCCTACCCTGTGAAGATCTGGAGTCCTGTCCCAGGGGTACTCCTGTCTTCTATTCAGTAATTCCCAGCTCCGAGACCTTGACCAGAAAGAATCAATGAATAAGATGATTTTTGAATGAATGATTATGCATGCATTTGTTTTTTACTATCAGAATAGAAGAAATTAATATGTTAAATTGTTTATTCTATCATATTTGAATTTTTTTATTGAGAACTCCACTAACACATGCAATTGATTTATATTTTTTTAACAGTAAAAATTCTGACTCAGGTAGAGGACGTACTTCTTGTTCTTGTTTTTTATATATATATATATATATAATTATTAGAGTCACTTGAAGCATAAAGGAAATTCCACGACTGATAAACTGACTTAATGCATTGTATCGGGTTTAGGCATACTATCAACATCCATATGTATGATTCTCTATATATTTAATCAATAAATTAAAAAAATAGTAGTTGCATTTCTCTCCATAAGCTTTTTACATTTATTCTTTTTACAAAAAAAATATATATTTCCGTTTTTGTTGTTCATCAAGTTTTTATATTAGGTCTGGACAAAAAATAATTATCAATATATAACGTAATAGAAAGGTTTTTGTAATTATAGAATTTTTATATATATGATTTTTAAGCAGATTGTTAACATTTCAACATAAATTACTTACAGCTTAAGTGACTGACTGGCATTCATAAAATGACACACTACATGAATTGGCAAAATATATATATTTTTTAAGTTTACAGACTTCTGTTTAGTTTTTTCTGTGGCTTTTATATACCATTTTATATTATTCTTCAGAATCAGATCAATGTAGTGATTATATTGTATTGACGAAATTTAAAAAATATATTGTGATAAAATTTCTTGATAAAGAGACCAATAGAAATGGTCCAACTTTTTTTAATATATATTGCTTTACACTAAAAGTTGCAAAAACTTTTTGTCTCTCTTGCAAAGTGGCCATTTTAGAAATCTAAAGTCTTTCCATTACAGCAACAGTACACACATGTATTATGTAACTATTCTTTTTAACATGTAAATAAATTAAAACACATTTGACCATTTGAGAACTGTATCAATTCAATACAAATGTATGTGCTCTATTTTCATGCACTAGTGCTAAAACTGCACAAAATGGTCTGCTGAACTGATGAGCTCATATTGGACGCGCTGTAGCACAACTTTAAAGTCTTGGCCAGTCTGTTTTAAGGGTCTGTGTCCCCTCTCTTCTCTGAAAGGTTGGCACTATTGCAGTCACATTTCTGTGCCCCTACCAGGCACAGATCTGTAATGGACGAAGGAGGGAGGGAGGGAGGGGGGCAATCATGTCCTCCCCCCATTTTCCTCTCTCTCTTTAAAAGGTGGTGCACTTGGTATAGTCTCTCTCTCTGCCTCTCTCTTTCTTTCTTAGGCAGTCTAGACTGAGGGGGGTGGGGTGAACTCCGGACGGTCATGTGTGCCAAGCCCATGACAAAAGGGTCTTTTATGCGCAGCGTATGCAGATAGAGCTGCTTCTTTTGTGCACAGACAGGGAGCCCAAGCCTGGTTGGAGGCAGGAGGAGGGAGGGGAGAGGAGCGAGGGGCAGAAAGTAAAGAAGATGCAGGCAGATCTTGAGATTGGCATGAAATCAGCATTTGAGCTTAAGAATGTGGAATAGGGATAGGTGAATGTGAGTAGGTACGTGCACTGGAACTTGTTTGGGAATAATAAATACCGTACTGCTGTAAATTTGATTTTCTATTGCACTTGACCTGTATGTTATACCCCTGTTATACACACACGTACGTGGGCGTGCACACGTATGCACAAGCATAAGTGCACACGCAAACATACACACACGCACACCTAATTAAACACACAAAGCGCTAGGGGTGATGGTGGTGATTGCGGCTGATTGTCTGAGGGCCTGCTCGTTCAGTGCCAGTGAGACAGAGCAGTTGGCACAGGCATCTTTCCGCCATCTTATGCCCAGCTGGCACTGCCCTGAACAAAACCACCCGAGCCCCTTGGTGTCATGAATTTGCCTCCATAATGGGAGCTCCTACGTGTGGTGCATGTAAGCATCTGAAGAAATAAAAAAGGACACACACACACACACACACACACACACACACCATCCTGCACGTCATCACTGATCTCAGGAGAAGAGTGTGAGAAAAATCATTTAGGCAAAGCGACTGACAGAGAGAGACACATAGAGAGACATGTACGGAGATAAAGAGAACTTCTTGGCAAGTTGCACTTTTCCAGGCTGTCTAGATTGACCTATGAACCTTTGTGGCTGGACTGAATGCAAATAGCACTGACTTGCTCCCTCTAAATCCTACAGGCTATTCAAATGAGCCTTGCGTTGACAAAAGCACCCAGGCAGGAGCCACAGGCACAGATTGGGGGAACAGGGGAGCCAAATCTGCCCCGAGCCACTCGCACAGCAAAACGCTGACTTCAGCTACACTCACAGACCCATAAACTTTAACACTTTTTACTTATAAATCATTACACATTACATAAGTTTAAGATGAACACCAATATCAGGAATACCAGGGTATACCAGTTTAATTAGGATGTCACTAAACAGTAAGCTCAACATATATATGATATATATTCATTTAAAACAGTGGTTTACAATTAAAGACATGCACAGAGAAAACACAAAAAGACATCTTAATTTCACCACCTTAGGCAAAAATATCCAATGCAGTTTGCAGTGAAATGTAAACCAAGAGTGAAATACCAAAAATAGTATGCATTATTATTAAAAACATTAAAACATACTTCATAGATACACACCTATTAAGCATAAAGATACATGTGTTTTTAGTCATATCACCCAACCTTACTGTATGTATATTGTTGCTATTATGCAAAAGTCTCCATTTTAGCAGTTTTAGCCTTTACATTAACATATTCGGAATCTGGCATGCTGTTCATTTACATTGTGTCAAAAAAATCCATTATGAATGGACCAATAGAAATTATCCAAAATGGATCAGAATAAATTATTTTCAAATTGAAAATTGTAAGTTTGGAGACAATACATGTGTGTGTTTAAATCTATTATGCATGTATTTAATAACACAAAGTGAGACATGTACAAGATCTTTCACGAGCTCATCATTTATGCTGAGATTCAAAAAAGAATATAGCATGCAAATAAAGTGCATGCTGACTTTTACATACCTGTTCTATAATATAAATAATATTCTTAATAAACTAACTAGTATACCATTTACTTTGTTAAACTATTGTTAAACTATTGGAGGATTTTCTTATTTCTTTGCACTACAGTTCAGAGAAAGATAGAGTGATTATAAACTCAAAATGTAAAACTATCTATTACCTACAAAGCTACTGAATGCAACATCTGATTTTATTTGAAGTTATAGTCTTTTTTACAAAGTCTTATTACAAAGTCCTCTGAGAAGTGTTAGCTTTCACTTGCAGAGTAAGGGAGTATTTCTGGTTGCCTTGCAGGCACTTTGTCAGACAGCCAAAAATACCCAGAATGCTTTGCGAAAGCCCAGCTGTGCAAGTTAACTGTTGAGAGGCAAACCCTCCACTCCGTCCCACACAGCTCCAAATACACACACAGAGTTCTAAATACACACAGCTCCCGATACAAGATCTTTAGATGCACACACACACACAAGTTCTAGATACACACAGCGAAAGACACACACACAGCTCCAGATACACAAACGGCTCCAGATACACATACTACTTCAGATACACACAGAGTTCCAGATACACATACACACACAGCTCCTACGCAAACACAGCTCCAGATACACACAGCACCAAATGCAAACACAGCTCCAGATACATGCACAACTCCAAACATACAGCTCCAAATTCAAACACAGCTCCAGATACACACAGCTCCAAACAAACAGCTCCAAATTCACAGCTCCAGATACACACAGCTCCAGATACACACAGCTCCAAATGCAAACACAGCTCCAGATACATGCACAGCTCCAAACATACAGCTCCAAATTCAAACACAGCTCCAGATACACACAGCTCCAGATACACACAGCTCCAGATACACACAGCTCCAAATGCAAACACAGCTCCAGATACACACAGCTCCACACACACAGCTCCAGATACACACAGCTCCAAACACACAGCTCCAAATGCAAACACAACTCCAGATACACACAGCTCCAAACACACAGCTCCAAATGCAAACACAGCTCCAGATACATGCACAGCTCCAAACACACAGCTCCAAATGCAAACACAGCTCCAGATACATGCACAGCTCCAAACATACAGCTCCAAATTCAAACACAGCTCCAGATACACACAGCTCCAGATACACACAGCTCCAAATGCAAACACAGCTCCAGATACACACAGCTCCAAACACACAGCTCCAGATACACACAGCTCCAAACACACAGCTCCAAATGCAAACACAACTCCAGATACACACAGCTCCAAATACACACAGCTCCAAACACACAGCTCCAAATGCAAACACAGCTCCAGATACACAAATAGTCCAGATACACACAGGTCCAAACACACACACACACACAGATCCACATACACACACAGCTCCAGACACACACAGCTTCAGATACAGCACAGCTCCAAATAAAAACAGCTCCAGATACACACAGTTCCAAATGCAAACACAGCTCCAAACGCATACACAGCTCCAGATACATGCACAGCTCCAGGTATACAAACAGTCCAGATACACACAGCTCCAGATACAAACACAGCTCAAGATACAAACACAGCTCTAGATACACACAGCTCCAGATACAAACACAGCTCAAGATACAAACACAACTCTAGATACACACACAGCTTCAAACGCATACACAGCTCCAAATACATGCACAGCTCCAGATCCACAAACAGTCCAGATACACACAGGTCCAAACACACACACACACACACATCCACATACACACACAGCTCCAGACACACACAGCTCCAGATACACACACAGCTTCAGATACAGCACAGCTCCAAATGCATAAACAGCTCCAGATACGCAATTCTGTCTGCTATTCTTTACAGTTACGTTTGCCTTGGTGTTTATTTGAAGTGTTTCTATACTTCTGCATTTTTCTATGCATTTAATAAATAAAGGAAGCAGTCATTTAATGTAGATGTGACAGAAAGGCTCTAAATTCAGGAACTGCTCTGTTCCTCTGTTTTTCTTAGCCTTAGTCTTAACACTTGGACATGTAGCATTTTCTAGACAAGCACCATTAATCAATCTATTGACTGACTGTGGCTTTTATCTCTGTGTAATGATGGGTCTCATGAGTTCAACACTAAGGTCTTGTTTAAGTGGAAAAGTGGCTGGGTTGTCCAGTGTCCCTTTACACAGGCTATTGTACGGCTGAGGAGAGAAAGATCCATCTGTTAAAGCGGTTTGGACCTGTACTCTAATCCACCTGGTTCATATTTCTGTAACCTCTCTCTCTCCTGTCCTGAGATCCCAGTGCAGTGTAACACACACACACACACACACACACACACACAGTTCACTTGCTTACGCATCTGGTACACACCTGCCTTAGTACAGCAGTGGTGCTATATAGTGTTTTACCAGGCAGAAAGAGTCACACAGAAACATAGAGAACAATGCAGACAGGCCTGATAACAACAGGGCATGATTCTTAATAACCAAAATGTTACTGTCATTTAAGCACCAGAAACAGAAAATAAATTCAGCAAAACCAGTCATAAAAAGGTTTGTTAATACTAATTTATATAAATGTATATATACATTTATATTTATTTAATAAAAAGCAAAATGTAAATTAAACATCCAGATTTTAGTCTGATCTTAACAGAAGTATATGTGAATAGTCCATGTGAATGAATACACTGGCACTGGCTGGATGGGCTCTGCAAAAAGTGAGAGGGCACTGGTGCCACCTTATGGCCTAATGTACACATTGGAGATGCTTTTGACCTCAGAGATTTGTGCATCTTTAGCTGATAATAGAGTTTGTTATATGTGATACACAGTAATGCAGGATCAAAAATAGCGTAATTGTGTATTAAATACAAAAAACACTGATCACATCTTTTTTTTAAATGATGCATGTTTGAATTTTATAGTGTAAATAATATGAGGCAATAGGTGAACATATACTGTATTGGAATGGTCCTGCTGTCTAAACTAAAGTCTCATAGAGTTATTACTAATTATTAACTTACTTTTAGGACCTTTTATGCATTCTTTCTTTAAGTTGTTTGTTAAATAGATACAGAACAGCTAATACAAATCAGACAATTTGGCTGTACAATCATCAATACAGAATCATTTATAAAAAGCAAATTTTGCTGCAACATATCATGTACAACAACATTCATTAAAACCCACCTTACTTACTTGTCTGTGTCTAATCCACTCAGACCAGCCCAGCCCACATGAACACACCACCACCATCATGTCAGTGTCACTGCAGTGCTGAGAATGACCCAAATAACAAAGTGGTTTCTGGGCTCCTGGGTTAAAGGAGGATAATAAAGTATGCAGAAAAACAGACAGACTGCAGTATTGTACTCAAGAACTCTGAGAAAGTGATCCTGTCATGCCTTATAATATAATAATAATAATAATAATAATAATATTATATATGCATGCAATATAAAACTAATTTATAAGTGTATATTAAAACATGTTAGCATGGTATAGGTATTGTGTACCTAATAGGTACTTCATTTTAGTAATTTCTATGTAAACTTTAAAGATTAAATATGATAAAATCTGTTCAGAATATGCATGAGAATATGAAAATGATAATATGCATGTGCTGGATGATATGACCACTAGTCTATATCACAATTTACTTTTTACCTCGATTACGATAAATAAAAATGATATTTTAATGATTGGAGGACATAGCACTACTTAAATAGTTCACTTGGCTCTATGTTTGTGTTCTCCTCCACATTGTTTCCATGTCACAGACTGGACAGAGCATAATGTATTTATATATATAAAGGGTAATTTGGGGTAAATAAACCTTGGCATCACGTATTTTATCCCCAATATTGTAATTAGCAGTGGTGTGGTAATACATCTGAGACTCCACTTCCACTCTGCAGGTTCTTGTGAGTGCAGCCTGAACCCGCACTCGTGACTCATAATGATGTCTAAACCACAGATTGAGAAATCAATCCCACAACACAGTCGGAGCTGAGCACTTTCTGCCAAAAACACAGCTGACGTAGACATTTACCTATGTTTGACGCATATACTATAATGAAGAAACACCAGCCTGGGCCTAAACCTGTTTTGGTGGGTTAAAACAGTTTGCACTTGTCACGCAGGCTTAAAAACGTTTTTTTTTTTTTTTTAAATCCAACATAATGATCAAATAAAATCTGGAAAAAATTATGGACAAAAGAAAGCAGGGGTTGGCAATACTATAAAAAAGATATCAATATTCATCCAATGTAAAAACTATTCAGATTTACAGCTATTAAATATGCAAATCCTTTTTTTATTGTTCAAATGAGCTTTTTAAGGACAGAAGATAGCTTCCTTCAACAGCAATAAGAATCTTTTAGAAGTGCACAATATGAAAATCACTGATGTACGATGTCCCATTAAAACAGTAATCCAAAACCTGATCTCGCAAATTTAATTTGACTTTAAGAGGAGAGCTATGTGCTTGAGCAATGCCATGATCATCCCAGTTTCTGTTATTAAGCAATCTTTCTAAACTATGGCCTTCATAAACATGCTCTGCCAGTCGGGAGCCGTGCTAATCCTTTGCTGATAAGACTGGGCACAGCTGCACCGCGTGCCATCCAGCCAGCGAAAGCCATGCCAGTAAGGCAGTGCGGACCTGCCGTATCCATGGCAGCAGACAGGTGCCGTCTGGGTCACAGGGTAAATAAGTGCAGGCCTCCCTGGCCAGCAGGGAGTTTAATAAATATACATGCTACAGCACCGATGACCCCTTTAACACACTCACACATACTCTCTCTTTCTTTCAGACACACACACACAAACTATAGCCATTAATAAATCCCCCCTGACTCCCCTGACCCCACTGACACTCTCACATGCACACTGATACACGCAACAGCTCTACATATGCACTCGGACTACCGCTGAAGGCAAGGATTTGCTTGGCTGGTCATTAATAACTATTCACAGTATGGCACTGATGACCCCTCTGGTGTGCTCACATAAATGCACGTACGCACAAACACACACACACACACACACACACACAAAGTACTCCAATAGCCATGGGCTTGGTACTGTACAACGCTTATTAATGAATATGTCCACCTTGGTACAGAAAAACACAGTAACACACACCCCACAAAACCCAGTTAATCACAGACAGGAGGTATCAAATACATTACAGACAATGTAGATGATTCATTATTAACTATGGAAGCTATCATAAAATAATGCAATAAATATGTAAAACAGATTCATACATTTAAACAAGCTTTTACACTGATACAGTGGCATGCAACATTTTGAGCACATTTCTGTAACTAAATATTAATAACTTTGACACATTTCTTTAACATTTTAATTACAAATCCTTTACATATTTAAAACAAATCAAAACTGAAATCAGGCCTAAGCAAAAGTATGCCCAAAGGGCATCTCAGTAAATAGACTTGTGCTTTTGTCTAAGAAATAGGTGATAAGGCTGGATAATAAGTTAATATGAATTACAATTTGAAAGGTTTTAATAGCAGTGATATGATTTTTCCAATATTTCAATATACATATACATTATATACATTAACAGCATCTGTCACATGAATAATGCAAATCTTTCAGAGGTACAGACATTAGTTTCTGTAGTTTTTCTTTTAGCTGGTGTCGGTGGATATTAAAAGATATACTGTGGTAGAAATGTTCAGCCATATCATCCAACCTGGAAGTGATTTTCATATTTTGGCCTTTTGTACATCCCATTTCGGATTTTAAGTGTTTAATAGAGCTATGTAATTAATGACATGCTCTGTGATTAATTAATCTAAATCAAAGTATTGTTAACTGTACATTTCAAACTGAATCAGTCAGTAACAGATGCTGTAAATACTGTATATCTCGTACAACATAAGGCAAATTTTTTATAGCTGCAATTTTATTTACCTACAAATTACAAATCAATTAATGAAGACTTCTACACATGCCAGAGGTTATTTCAGAGGATTGTAGACTAGTCCAATATGTCTTAAAGAGTAACTACACTCTAACACATCTTTTACATTAATAGCTGAAATACAATACTCTAAAATAATAAAATATACTAGCCCTGCTTAAAAAAATGATATGCAATTATTAACTGAATTTAGATATTTAACCAGATTTTTATCAAAATTTTACTTAGTCTAGTTAGTCTCTTTTAAAAAAAAAGTGTGTAAAAAAAGATGTGTAAAGTCACGTATTTCTAATTTTAAAAATAATAATAAATGTGGACCTTTTTATTTCTTCTGCTGATGTGTATCATATCAAACATTCGGATTACCTGTAAAACTCATTGAGTTAGTTTCAAGCCCATGTGTTTATATCACGCACTGACAGTGTACACAGAGCCGCAAAGTTACTCAAACACTGAAAGACACTGGATTATACTGCAGAATGTTGGTTTGTGACTGAAAATTGAGAAATAAGGCACTAAATGAGTCACAGAAAAAACTTTGAAGGAAAGATTATTATTTTTCATAATTAATCACAGATCCTCACCAGAGAGATGATGCAGCAGTTTTAAGAAACGATAGGATTTATTTCTAGCAAAATATGCGCCTTATTCCACCGGGTGTGTGTCGTAGGTGCTGGAACAGTGCTGAAACTTTTTACTGTACAAGCTCAGTCCTTGGACTGAATGGTTAGAAAATATGCATGCTTTGGTCTGTGGGAGGCACCGATAATCCAGGTAAGATGGATAAACAAAAGAGTAGCGTTTTCAGATATTTTAGAATAAAAAGATAAAATGTATGTAAAATCGTGATTACTCCATTCTGAAAATCGCATTTAAACTGTAATTTGAATTAGCCAAATTAATTGTAACAAAATCGCCAAGCACTACTGGAGATCAATTAATCTTCTACATCAACTTTACCTAAAAAAAAAAAAAAACATCTTCAAAAAAACAACAAAAAAAAGTACCTCCCCAAAGTTTTTTGGGGAGCTGTTTCTAACTTGTGAGAGATAAATTAGAAACATCACTGAGCAATTTTGTGTACTTGTGTATCTGTATAATGACAAAAAATTAACAATGACATTATTTAATTGAAAAGCAAAGTACACTATTTTTTATAATAACAAACATCCTAAACCGAACAGAACAGAAAAGGGAACATTCCACTTTCTTATAAAGGGCATTTCTACAAAACCATTAAGAAAAAGAAAAGCCCATTGTTCATTTTAAATGTATTTGTATTGTAAACAATAGTTATATAGTTATAAAACTCATGAAAAGTACATGAAAATGATAAACAAATAACTTAACTTGCAAAGTTGCTGCAAAAAAATTTAGTAAACAAAACCTTTTTTGAACATTACACATTTAGTGCTTCAGAAATGTGGTTCTTCTAGATAAAATTCATAGTTGCTTGTTTGGCGATATTATGTAAAATATGATAAAATAGAAAACAGAGCTAAATAGAAACAAAGCAAGCAGGTCATCAGACATGTGCATTATATGCGCTAAACACAAGCAGAAGTTGCCAGGTTCACTATGCTCCTGCCGCATTCAGCTGGTTGCAAAAGGCAGCCAAAAGACATAATTGTCTATTTAAAATGTACCGCAACCTCCAAAATCATAGTCTGCAGAAAATTAAAACAAACTGCTTTATAAGTGTTGATCAGTCCTGAATTGATTAGCTGGAGACCAAACAAAAGACCAGCAAATCTTAGACTCCAACTGGCAGAGAGAAAATGTGTGTGTGTGTGTGTGTTTGTTCTGCAGTTAATGATGATTCTAATTTGTAAGATGGGAGAACCCACATTAGCATCTCAGTAAGTCCTGGTAGGCTAATAATACCACAGACCAAGTCCATTTAAAAAAAGGGAATAGTGAAAAAAATTGAAATGTTAATCTAAGTCAATGTAGATCAGAGAAGAGAATAAAGGCAGAATTCTTTACTTGCAGAAAGAAATCTTCATAACCTCTAGTCAGGTCAAGAACACTCTTAAGGAGGTAGCAGTATTATTGTCAAAAAGCCCATTGGGATGGAATTAGTTTTACACAGGGAGGTGCTGTAATGTAATTTTACCACAGGATATCCGTAACACGAAATAAGAAATCTCGATATAAATGACAATGAGACTATACCCAGTAACTTCTTTCAGAGAGCAGGGAACAGTAATCTCACTAAATCTGGCAGAAGTGTAGCTCCTTTATACAAAAAGCTTTCTCTACTTGCCACAGACGTCTACGACCTGCTTGATTTGTGCCTGCAGGTTTCACTTGCTTTCTCTTTGCCACGCACACATGACACAACCGAACGCCTGCTCCAGCTCCTCCAGAATCCTTTTCCACCAGTTGAGATGGAATATTTACCACTATGCCAATTCACATGGTTTTAATATAACCTGGAGTTATTTAAGGTTTATATCCTAGTGTTATTTTCAGAATCTTCACTGAGGCAGGAACGCACAGTCTGTAAAAATGACTGGCACAGCTTTCCGTACAAGCGTACGAACCACAGAGATACTCCAGCAATAACTATATTCATATTGCTTTATTCACCCATTTAAAATTTATCTATTCCAAATAGGCCTAAAGCCTACCATCAAGAGAATCTTTATACATGTTAATACTACATCTGTCACCTTACCTTTTTATGGATGACATAATGTCATAAAAAAATATTTAAATAAACGAAAGTATTGTCATTTGAAAAAAAAAAGTTTAATTGCCACAGATAAAATGATAATATGAAAGCATATTAACGTAATTATGCCTTTTTAAGGGACAATAAACAACAATTATTTGGGAGACGTATACTTTGTTAGTTCTATGCTTCATTCCACACAATGTGTTTCACTCATATGTGAACAAGCTTGCAAGAAAAAATATATTACACAGTAAGTCAATAACAGTTATCGTAACAGACCTAAACAATATAGAAGGATAGCTTCAAGATGCAAATCACTGATATAAGAGACAACCCTAGAAAGGGCAGATAAATCTGATATATAACACTATTGTAAACATGTATTGATAAAATTAGCAAGACAAGTTCTAACCCAACTGCGCAGACAGACAAAAGACAAAAGACAAAACTGAAGGCAGAAAGACCCAAATATAAGCAGAAAAGAAAATTTTGCATTTGAGCCCTGCTAACAATATATATACCATATATCAACCATTTCTTCCTTTTTAAGAAAACGAAAACATGGTTTATTTAAACTTTTATTCAAAATAAAGAAGGGGACAATGAATATAAGCTTATTTGTTAATAAATTTTATTAATTATGAAGAACTTGCAACAATATTTTATAAAAAATTCTTCTTTTTAATATTTTGTCAGTTTGTCCAAATTATTTTAAGCTTGTGAAGACAGAATGGCTACATTAATGTTTTATGTAATGTTTTTTATATGAAATAAAAGTCAATTTTAATCTGGATTTTTTGGACAGTTTTTGCTTATTTTCAAAGCTAAAAAATGTCAATGGCATGTGGGTCGATGCTACACTTGGTTTAAAAGAATTTATGTCATGTAGAACTCAGGTCCGTCATCTCTGCTGTGCGTATTTTTCATCTGTCCATTAGCTGATATAAATGGGAAGAGGAAACTTATTCAAGTTATCTAATCAATAACACTGCCATCTTATTTTTACCATACATACATATATAAAATCAGCCTGCTGGGATAGTTATATTTACCATATAAAATGTGTAATCACTGCAGTCAGTGAGAATAAACCGTGGTCTAAGTTGATCCAAACGAAAATAGACTCTGAAAATGTCTTTAAGGCCTGAGCCTTGGCACATAGCTTTTCTGTCCAAGTCTCTTGTGTTCCTTCTCCTAGGCCTTCCTAGTTGCTATGAGAACACAGAAAAGAGGAGGGTCTGACATTTCATTACTGAGGCACACAAAAGCAAAAGTGCTGAATAAAGCTGCAGTCCAAACCAGACGTGCTAGCACTCGACACACCTCCTTAAAACTGGGCTGTAACGAGTGTCTCTGGGCCCAGTTCTCTCCAAACGCTCCCCTGCCAGATAACACATGGAACTGTAACAGAGAAAAAAAGAGCGCCAGAAGTCAATTGCCGAGCAGCTCTGCTTTTATTTCAAAGCCTCTTTTTAGTGGATTTTTCCTGATATAACTTTCTACTGGCTTATTAAATACGTTCATAAAATTAGGCTAGCAAATGTTTTTGTCATCTGCTGTTAGCTTATAAATAGAAACCAAACCATTAGAAAGCTGAGAGGAATCAGGACCGAAGCTGACCGCTAATAGCATGGAACTATGCAACAAATAGACAGTTTCCTAATGACCCTAGCGAACAGCAAGCCTTCTAGTGATTAAAAAGACATAAACCAGAAAGGCTAACATGAAATTATCCTGTAGATTTTAGCAGTGAGAGCATTAACATGCTGAGTAGGGAAACACTGAGAACACAGATTTTCATTCTGCAGGATCTCTGGTTCTTGACTGAAGCCATGAAACATAAAATGCTGAAACAGCACACTTGCGCTACATTACTTATCTTCATCTTTGCCTTCATGCAAGGGGCCTACTTTCAGACAACAAATGAACTTAATACAACCCCAAATCAATCTGGGACAGTACAGAAAATGGGAAAAAAAGAAAAATGGAGCGTTTTCTATATGTACTTCCAAAGAAGTCAAAAAATTTTATTATATGTATGTAAAAGTGATATATTATTGTATCTTACTCAGTAACAAATCTCCGGACTACTGATAAATCAGTAGAGATGAGCTTCTAGTAACCCTAATATTCCCCTCTGTGTCAATGCATGCTCAAACCATTACCCTGTACCATGATGGTTCTGTACAAATACAGATACAGTTTTACCCTTAATTTCAGACAAGCTGACCAGCTACTGCTATGCCAAAAACAAAATTTGTGTCCGATGATGGAATCTGCTGTTCTTAAACAAACAAACAAACAAACAAAAAAACACCTATGCTTTGTCCTGCCCGAGTAATAAATAATTAACTGAATTATTATTAAAATACTTTTGCTGAGAAAAGGTGAGGGTCTTCTCTTTTTTGTTTTACTTCAAACATTTTACTGTTTTACAGTAACAAATTAATCAGCATACATAAAGGGATAAATCTACAGAATTTAATTAGGCATACATTTTTTAAGTCTCTGATCAAAAAGAGACCAATAAATACATGATCCTCCACGTATTATCATAAAACTGTTTAGTGCATCTAGAAAATAACCAGAACTATCCAACAGGAATGAAATATGATTTTACTTTTACAGTTTATATATCAATCTAGTCTATTTTCTACATCATAACTAATAAAGAATGATAGCAGCCACAACAAAATACAGGAGAAAATATCATTTTAATGATATTCTGGTAATACCACTAAAAAAGAAATTCATCTGCTGGAGATGCGGTTTTCTGTAATCTATGCTGTAACATATGTCAGATCTAACTCGCTACAGTCAAACTGCAAACTCTGCAGTTTTGTTCCATTTTTTTGGGGCTCCAGATGTTCTTTTTTCTCTCTTGTAAAAGTGACAGTTAAAAGAGTCCAACATGCATGACTAATGTATTGAGGTTTTGCTTAATATGTGAACATTTCACTGTGAGTTTCTTCTTTGACTTTGACAGAAAAAAGTATAACACATTCTTGCCAAATATAGCCATCAGTAAAGTTTTGTGTAAAAAGGTTAGTTATCAAATAATTTTGTATCACTCAGGAACAAATCTACCTCCAGGGGCTGTAAATCTGTCCCTTGCAGTGCTTCAGTCTTTGAGAACACTGAGACAGTTCCTCGGTTCCTGCACGGTTCTGTGGAGCTCCTCGCAACACGATGCCACTAAATACTGTATTCACTGCAGACTCTGTGTTTTTTTTTATCTTACTCCAGTATTCATTTCAACACAGCGTGTTCAGAATGCAGCATCGCTAGGGGCCATTACTTACACAAAAATATTAAAAATCACAAGTAATAATACTATTGGGTTGTGAACAGCTGGACTATGATAACAAACAAATCTATTTCCTTGGGCTAATTCCATTTCCATTTTTTTGTTGCAAATCAGCAACTTGAACACTTAGAGTAAAAATAAAATTGTAAAATAATTTTTCATATTTAATTTTGCTGGTGGTTAACTGATTTTGGGATAAGTGAGATTAATCTTTACATGAAGAAACCTACGAGAGGGAATCACAGGAGATGTTTTTCTCTCCTTGATACTTTAAATGAACTCTTATATGTTGCAGTGATTTTAATATTTTGCACTTCTTTATTTTGCACTACACTTCAAAAAATAGCCAAATTATACTTTAATTTTTAGATTGTTTTATACAAGTTTTATTGTGCTTGCATAGTTTTGACTCTATTGGAAATACATGTAAAGGAAACAAAAGTTTGCATATATGATAGCTCTAAATAGTGGCGTTTGTTACTATTTGGGACATATGCAAATAAAAAGTATTTTTTCAGTTGTTATGTAGGTACTTAAAAGATTATATATATTATTATTATAATCAGGATTACGAATGCACCGGTATCACATGTACATATCTGCCGATGCCAATGCTGATGCTGATATACACATATAAATTACAGAGGGATTAGACACCCCAGTATAACTTTAAAACAAATAAAAGTAAATACAAATGTGCTTATATCTATAGATTTTCAAAGCAGTCTGCTTTGTCATTTTACAAAACTGGCCTTAAGTTGAGATATTTCTGTTATTATATATCACATACATGGATCATTTATGTACTTATTTTAAACACCAGATATTACCAAACTATAAATGCTCTTTGCTGCCAACTCAGAGAGAAGCACCGTAGTCTATTACTCCCTCAACCAATCTTGATCTCTGTTGTTAGCCACACTTATTACAAGGCACAAGAGACAACCAACAGGAGGGTGCCTCTCTGTCCCCCACTTTGCTCATTGGGTGATCAAAGCTCTGAAAAACATGAGCAAAGATGCAATTATTCATCATAATTAGGCTACCCGCCAGCCTGGAGCTGTCATAACTCAGAAAGATACAGGCCAGCTGGTGCCCTAGACTATTGCATTTTGATTCAAACCAAGCCGGAACCACTCCCGTTTCAGTGCCAGGGGAGTCATCAGCGTTATTGATGAGGTGGGAGAGAAGGGATGAAAAATCATATTCTCTCATCTTTCTCTCTTTTTCTCACTTGTCTTCACTCCAAGCCTGTGCCTCAGGATCAAATTAGGAAATGACCCAGCACAACACACGCATCCATATGGTTTTACTACATCTTACTGAATAAGTTCTGTTCTTCATTTTTTTGTGACAGATGAAGTCAGCAATAAGTACTGTTTTCAGTTATCACAGTCAGGACAGGTAAAATGGACCAGCAATAGGCCAACATATGTACTCAGTAGAGTTAAATTACAAAACTCTATTCTATTATGCACACAATGTAATACGCACCCAATTTTACATAATCTAACCACATTTGTTTGTCCCTGACAACAGAATGTACTGTTTAATTAATGATCATAAAGCAATAGAATCTGCCAATTTATTGAACAGGAGTAAGAACATGGACCATTTTTAAAGCACTTGGGGAAAAACACTCTTAATATAATATTGCGTTATTATTTTACAGAGCTATAACTGAAAATGAATACAGAATGCATTATAAAGTGCAGCTTTATTGCTGCTAAGCTGCATTTACACTACTGCTGTTTTCAGGTAGTGGAGCATACTCTGCTCAAAACAGCAAACACCATTATACCCTACGGAAAGATGCAGATTCCACAAGCTTTAGTTGTGATGCCATGGCTTGCATTTGTTTTCCATTGCCGATTCTGGCAGATCAAGTGGAAAAAAATCTCAACTTCACTGGATAAGCTCAGCTCATCATGTGTCACTTTTCAGGAGACAATCCAAAAAAGTGGGCACAGGGCTGTGTAGTGCTATATTTCAACACAGTTAGTCCTGATGACATTCATAGTATGCACGAAAAGAATATTGTATATCATAATAAATTGCATTACAATAACAATACAATATTGTCCTATGACCTACATCTAGTCCTCATTCCTTGGTTTGTGGCATATCGATATCAGCCAGAATATCAGATGGCCCCATTTTATATGGTGTAAAGGGACATATCTGTCTTCATACTTGTGGGTAAGACAGTCTGTGCAGATAGTATTCTAGTAAAAACAAAAGTAAACAACAAAAGAAGCAAGGTCAGTGGTAATCACACTGCACTGTACAAACGACATGTGAATTTGGAGTTAGAACTAACAGATTCAGCAACAGAGACAAAGGTAAGATCAGCTATGCAGACTGAAGCTGTGCAAGAGTCAGAGACTGGTGCTTTTACATCAAGTAAATCACTAGGGTTCTTCACAACAACCTGAAGCTGCTAACACTGCAGTATCTGATTTTAACAAGCCACAGAAGGGTTCACTCCTAAGACCAGAAAGTATGAGTAAGAATTTCAGCAGGACCTAAAGCACCTTTGCTAGGCATTATTTCAATAGAACTGCTGCTTAGCTGGACCTTAGCTGGAAGCCAGAATAAACAATAGATGGAGAACCAGGAGGTCAGTATAAAGGGAAATGCTTGAGGCTACTGAAACAGTTACAATGAGAAAAAACACTTAACACTTAGCAGAAAGGGTCAGGTAGCAGCCAAACACTAAATTAACTACTTTTGCAGTTAGCATTAGATGCAATAGATGAAAATGCAGAGGCCACAATAGCAAAAAAGAGTAGAATATACCATAGCATGGGACACCAAAGAAGGCACTGAACCAAAAGACATTGGTTGTTAGGTCAGGGTATGCTGCTGCTGTATCAGGTGAAGACTGCAAGTATGCAAACAGTAGTGCTTAATGAAATTTAGCATGGTGTAATTTGGATGCCTTACACTTAGCTCTAATGTATTGCTAGCAACGGAAGGCTAACACAAACAGGGTAACACCACAAGCACCTCCTGATAGTTTGCATCTGCCTGATTTATAATAAACCCATCACTACTGTCAACAAATTCTTGATAAATATTTTAGAGGAGAAAGGTCTTAAACAGCGGCTCTGAGAAATAGTAAAGAGAGAAAAAGTATCTCGACCTCTCTCTGCTGCTTGCTTTTAAGAAATCTTTAAAAATACTGTGATGCACGTTATTTGAAATACCACCCAGCCCTAGACCAAGTTAAGTTACACATCCAATGTATTAGCTATAGGTTTAGCCAACAAACAAACAAAATCACAAAAGCCAAAGTGCCAAAAGTAGAAGTGCTAGCGTTTTTAAGTAATACTAAGTTAGAGAGAAATCTGATCCAAGATCAGTACTTCTACCTAAATAAAAAGAAAATTAAGTTGAAGACATTTTATGGCAATAAATATTTTATTATTTTATTTTCACTCAGTCAAAATCAAGTTTCAATTGAAAGTATGTTTTTTGACAAACCAATAAGCCATAAAAGTGCAAATCCCAGTTAGCCAAACGTCAAAATGAAATGCACGAAAATAAAAACATTTTTTACTATGTCCTTGGGGATTTAGATTTTTAGCAAAAAAAAGTTAAAGTTTTTAAGAACCCTGTACTACTCAGAGCTGTATTTAAACAAAGCTCCAGGAGACAACCTGGGGACAACTGTAGAAACCAAAACATTTGTCTAACAACTGAAGCCTCTTTTTATGAAACATTAGCACTGAGTCACTGACATCCCACAACAGTTGTAATTAGTTAGCTTCTACCCAAATAAAATTAGCGAGCTAGCCAACATAACAGAAAATCTTTAATCTTAGTTGTTTAACTGTCTGTGTATGAATGGGAACAAGATATTAGCGTTCTTAGTCATAGCAAGCGCTAGTGCTGATGGCCTCATTCCAGATCCTGCTTTTGCGGCGGGTCTAATGTGCTTCTAATTGAGTTTTTGTCACAGTTTCTTTTTGTTATGTTCTGAATATTTACTCTTAGGGACCTCCAGTGAGTCCTCTACATTTTGTTTTCTAACAAAAAAGTACAGCTTTTGAAGTTTGGTAGGCATTTAATATTCCTCAATCCAATATTGTACATACTCTGCTACCTGTTATTAGTTCTGTCCATCATCAGACTTACATAAGGCTGGTTTTTAGACCGTTTGTGTGCACTTAGCTCTGTGGTTGCTATATGACAATCATTACTTCAGTGTAAGGATGGACAGAATGATGTTCAGGTTCATCAACCTCCAAGGAAAGGGTAAAAATCTGAGCAATTTAATCATCAGCAAAGCCAAAAAAGGTGTTTGGAACAAGTGAGGTCTGGCAGTGTATTCTATTTTTTTTCTTTTAAACTCTAACACTCTTGAATGCCTGCACAACTTCTTCATGTCACCAAAGAAGAGTAGCCCTAAATGCACATTAGGACTTTGACAGGGGTGTTAGTGATGGCCTTCATTAGGTGACACTTTTTAAAACACCAGTACATTAAACATTTTATTAACCACTATCCTTGGTTGTAACAATGGCATTAAAAATGCAGAAGCGATAGACTCTTTTTAGATTTGTGTAAGTGCTGCTGCTGTATGAATGGAGGAGAGGGCAGCCATTCTTTGCAGGTGTTCTAGCCTGAGAGGAGGTCGGTTCCCCAGAGGCCAAGCATACCAACTTAATTAGCTTAAAACTTTAGCTTGCAGCTTCTGCTAACCTGGACAGCATTTTGAAAATGAGTCCCATTAATCAGTTGCCTCTGGATAAACATAAATGTATTCATAATTATGCTACTGTACATCAGTTTAATGTATCTAAAATAAAGCAATAAATATGTGACTAATCAGTTTTTTATTACTGCATGGACAACTGACTGATAACCTATTCCCTTGTTATTTCATGAAAAATTAAGAAAATAACAAAGGTCTGGAACTGATTAACATGATTGAATTAGCTGTTCATGGGAACTTTCAATATGCAGTCCAAAAAAGATTTGATACAAGTGAAGGAGGCCATCATTAGCCTGAAAAAATAAAACAAACCTATCAGAGAGATAGCGGAAAGTTTAGTCCTAGCCAAATCAACACTTACATTACATTACATGTACATTACAGTACATTATTAAAAAAGAAGGAATGAGCTGGCGAGCTCAGAGGCACCAAAGGGCCATGGAAGATAAAACTAAATTTAGTTTAGGTCACAAAAACTCTCAAAAGCATATGGATATCACTGTCAAAGTCTACAGTCTGAAGACACTTCTGTGGGTGTAATAAGGAGGGTTTACCTCAATATGCACACATGGTAAGTTTGATAAGAACAAAATGGTCAGTTTATACTTTTCTAAATGATTCAAAGCATATCATCTGTTAAACAAGGTGAAGGCAGTGCTTTGGTACAGTCATATGAGACTGTTAATAGAGCTAAGTAACTAGAATGTATTTCTGTGCCTGCTGTTTTTTTTTTATTTGTTCTGTATTACTAAACTTTAGGACAGCTTAAGTGCTGCTAGGCTGCTGAAATAATACATTTGAATTCATTTAATTTTACTGTATTAATGTAACCACACAGAAATGAGAGGTACACTTCTCTGTACTGTTAATCTAGACTTATTTTACTCACAATTTCTACATCAAAAAAATGTAAGGGTATCATCTTTGATAGGTTATAAAGCAGATCATCTAAAATGACCACTGTTAAATTAAGAACTACTGCGTTAACTAATGCTGATTAGGCTTTAGAAGTATTAAGCACACCAACAACATTGAAATGAATCATTCTATATCAATTTCTATACAGTTAAGGTACCAATGTAATAAGATATTAATGTAATTTAATATTGTACACATGCTGAATAATTTCAAGCATCATTTCAAACCATTTGTGGTGGCTTTATGGCTTGGAGCTACAATATAAACAGAAGGCTCAATAATGGCAGTATACATAAGCTGTTATTATAGATCTGCATTTAGACCAATGCGTTGCTATTCCTAATAGAGGCCCCTCATGTAAATTCCCTTTGTGAAGTGTCCCTCTGCATGAGGACGGTGAGCTACATGCGGGGAAACAGCCCCAATACCAACGGAATTCTCAACCAAACAGGAAGAAATGGCCGAATCCTAGAGAGATTTATTTTTATTTGCTTTAAGGACGTGGTTGAGTCAGGAACTGGCTTTTGCCTGCTGTATCTTTAAAGGACCTGAAGTTTTCTTGGCAGTGAAATGAAGAACTGCAAGTTCAGCCAAAATAGACAGTAAAGCAGAGAAGAGAAACATGCCAAAATGCAGGGGCAACTCAGTCCAGGGGCTCATTTTTCCTAAATGATTCACGCTGGAAAGAAAAGCATTCCCCTGTCCTCAGATGAACTCTTTCCTCTCTCCATCAGCTCTTACAAGGAAATGATGGGGGAGGGGCGGGAAAGGAGCTTGTGCGCACACACACACAAAATCCTTCTCTCACTCTCTCTGTCTCTCTTTCTCTCGCCCGCTCACAAACACGCACACATATACACAATGCGGATACTTTGCTGAGTTGATGAATTGGGTCAAGCAAGCACAAGAATGCTTAAAACCAAAAAGAAAAATATACAAATACAAGAACAAAGAAGAAAGCTATTACACAGCAAAATACATTGGCAAAGTCTTAACATATGCAAACACAACAGTATACTGTACACGAGTCAGAATGTTGATACTAATGATTTTTAATTTTACAAAGCCAGGCTGATTCTAATTATTCATACACATTCAATAAGCAGACTATTCATTTCCCTTAATTCCATAGCAAATTTTAATCTTGCAGGAACATCTAAATGCTTAGAGGAATTATAAAGCAAAAGGAAGATATACTGTAAAGAAACAGTCCCAGAACTGATGGCTTTTAATGCTATGTAAAAATAAATGCAAAAATCTGCTATTTAAAGGCTTGTCATTCAAAAATAAATCACTGCACAAACGTACTTTTTATGTAACTGATTTCACTTTTAAACATAGAATTGGCAAATGCAGCCAATTTGTATTTAAACGAACTACATTTTATGTCAATTTTGTATTTTCCTTTTTTTGAGCGTCCGTGTCCTCAGATGGCCTTACAGAGTTCGAGTGAACCCTCATGTTTCACTGAGACACAGCTGGTTTACTCTCAGAGAAAACAAAGAGCTATACAGAGCT
Organism: Astyanax mexicanus; assembly: GCF_023375975.1. NCBI lineage: Eukaryota > Metazoa > Chordata > Actinopteri > Characiformes > Acestrorhamphidae > Astyanax > Astyanax mexicanus. The sequence continues at coordinate 49,410,092 of NC_064409.1, forward strand.
AATTATAACAATACTGGATCCCTCTGGAAAATTCACATGATAAAACTGAAGAAGTCAGGTCTAGTCAGAGCGAGAGGTACTATTTAAAACGACATGTTTCATTTTTCAGAGTTTTTAAAGAATATGACAGATATCTCAGGTATCAAATAAGGTTCATGATATTAGCAGTGTTAGTCAAACAATGTAATTTAATGTAATAATCAAGGACAGCATTTAATCCAATCCTTTATACTATCGAAGGGGTCTAAATATTAGTCTAAACAATATGTTTTATTCCTTACTATTAATTTTATTTCATTCAATAAGTAATATTAAATTTACCTTAACTAAATGCTAACCTTAACAATGTACTGATTATTACTTTTTATGATTTGGTATGGAAGGCACTAAACAAATATTTACTCTCTCCTTTACAAAAGAACACACCAAAATCGGCACTGTGGTCCGCAAATATTGTAAGACAGCTCCAATACTGCCTGACCACTATGAGTCAAATCACTTAAATCTAACTTTCACTGCCAAAACCACTTACACACAAGCCAAAACCACAACACTATCACTTATGGTCAAGTTACTCACACTGACTGAAATGAATAAAGATTTGGGTACACAAAACTGTAAAGATAAGAGGACCATATTCATAAATCATCAATGTCAATAGGAATATAACATTACATGAGAACAGATCACATTCTATAGCAGTAATTTTATAGCTTTAGTAATGTGTATTAAGAATGGATAATAGTCATCTGTTTTGTCTTTTAATTTTAATTTGCTTTGATGATGTGAGTTTATATAATTTTTTTATTCTTTCTAGGTAATACTATGGCTATTATGAAATTTGTGTTTGTTTATTACTACAGGATAGGCATCATTTTTAATTAGGCCTGTCAAATTTAAGTACGGTGATGTCACTAGTGGTGCCGACATTGTTCAAACAATTTTTACCTGTTAAAATCAAACTTGAGTTAAATGTTCCATTTATAATAGCTAAATAAAAAGCTTATGTGAAGAAAAATCATAGAGCGAGCATGTGGTCTAATCCTTTTAGATGTAGTGTGTATGACAACAATAAAAAAATATTTAATCTATTTTATCATATACTAGTCATTTTATTTCATTAAGGAAGTAAAATTCAATAAGTTTTGACTGACCTAAACAAAATATTTATTATTACTTTTTGTTCTGTAAATAGGCATTTTTTAAAAATACAATATATACACTAATTTTTCACCCTAAATTTTTAATATTTTTTCTTCATTTCTTGATACTCTTTGCATTCAATAATAGGTAAGACTACAACCATTGTGAAATCTGTGCCTGTCTTTTACTGCATTATGAATTAGACCTGTCTAGGTCAATATATACGTCCAGTGATGTCTCTGGTGGTCTCTGGGTGTCAAAGAGCGTATCAGACATTGACACTGTTGGTAAAACAACCTTAACCTGTTAATCTAGCTAATATTATACTGGTGTTAAATATACAAAAAACATAATAGCCTGGTTGAAGGAAATAATTAGAGAGAGAGAGCATTTAGTCATCTTATCTTTATATTAGCAAACAGTGTTTATGAAGACAAAATAATATAATCAGGATTTTTTTTTATCACAAAGTAGACATTTTGTATCATGTACTAGGTAAAATTCAATTATTTAGCAATAAGCTGAACCTTCAATTATACAGAGGAATTATTGTTTAGTGAAATAAAATAACCCCAGCTGACTTAAATAGCTGGCTAACTTGCTTTTTTTTCTTGCTAGCAATTCCTTTAATGTGTTGTGAATTAGGCCTGTCAAATTGTGTTGGTCAAACAATTTTAACCTGTTCATATCATACCGTAGTTAGTTAGCTAAATGCACAATATAACAGCAAACTAACTGGCTATAATAGCTGACCATTCAGCTTAGATAAAAGAAACAATGACCCTAACCTTTTTTAATCACTAGAGTCTAAGACAAAAAATGTTAAATATGTTATACTTTACTAATCATTTTATATCATAATATTAACCTTAAGTTATTTATTATTCTGTATTGTAAAATTTTGGTATATTTAAATAAAATATTCTGCATAATCTTCCTTGCGATTCTTTGCATTCATTACTAGCTAGGTAAAACTATGGCTGTTGTGAAATCTGTGTCTGTTTTAAACTGCGTTGTGTGCCATTATATCAAAATTGTAATTTAATTTAATCTTAATTGCATTAAAACATTTTTCAATATCACAATATAATGTATCAAAGTATAAGTGCTAGTCAGTAATCTTGTAACTTATATCGTGTCTGTCAGGACGAAATATACTATATATCGTTATTGGTTGTTAGTTAGCTACGTTTTGTAGTTAGTACTTTATGTACTAAGTTTTGTATATAAAATATTCCACATATTCTTTCTTTCTGATACTTGCATTCATTACTAGTTAGTTAATTATTAAGCTAAGATAGGTTAGGTAAAACTATGGCCTTTGTAAGAATCTGTGGCTGTCTTTCACTGTGTTTTGAATTGGGCCTGTCAAGCTGCATATTTAAGGCTTATTTTTCAGAAGAACAACAGCGAAAGAAACCACCGGAGGAACGCGAAAATGTGATTAGGCCATTTGCTGTAATTCAGCTAAAGTGAAACAGGATTTAGGCACGTTAGCATAATCTGACAGTGCGGCATTAGCAGGTTCAGCCATAAACCGGTTCCCTAACTGACTGCTGCTGCTGCTGCTGACATTAACTCAGTAGACTACAGGCCACAGAGATTCAGCACGAATTCAGAGACAGAAACGCCCTGAGAGGAAACAAAACACCAGGTCACGAACACAAACACCACGCAGGACATGACAGTGACACTGACCTTACAGCTATAGCCGGATAGTTTAGGTGGCTGAAGACAAACTTTCCTCGGAGTGACAGAAAGAGAGAGAGAGAGAGAGATAGAGAGAGAGAGAGTGAGAGAGAGAGAGAGAGAGAGAGAGAGAGAGATGTGTAAGTTTCTCTGGGCTTCTTCCTTCTCCGCCTCCTCCTCCTCGGCCAGAGCTCCAGTCCGGTGATCAATAACCGAAGGGCACCGTCAAGTTCACACCAGCGAAACAAACTCCTTCTGTGTGTGTCTGCAGAAAACGCTGTCCAGAGGTCAGTGTTTGGGGATAATCTCTCCTCTGTCGGCTCACGTGTGGCACAGCTGTGGTACAGGCCAGCTGAGGAGGGCTGTTGTAGTAGAGAGAGTTCACCGGGTTCCTTCATCCGCTCTCGCGCGCGCTCGCGCTCTCGCTCGCTCTCTCTCAGCGCGACCGTTAAAAATTCAAACAGAGACGCAGCAGCGGCAGCAGCCTCGACTAACGACCACAGCGCCGTCACACACTGAGCCGCTGCTGCTGCTGCAGCGAGAGGGCTAAATCCAGGGCTGCTAGGCTGTTTCTGCGGTTTACCACACACTGAACACATCACCCCCCTAATCCCAAAGCGCCTGAGTGCGAAATCCTCACTCTACAGCAAAAAAACAACATTTAGTCCGGTTTTTAAAACATATATATTAAATACATTCCATTACTACTGCTTTCCTGATTCAGGCCTACTAAAGTAGGCCGCACTGACACGGTCTCGACGTGTTTTAATCTCTTAAAAAAGAGAAAGAGATTAGAAACAAGTAACAAAGATGGTGTGTTCATTTATTTTAAAGCAATTAAAGCTAACAATATTTTTAAAAAGGTCAAAAATATTATATTTTGTGAATACCTTCAACAAGTGGTGCTCAGGCAGGCGAGTGTAAATTTAGCATTCAGCATAAAGGATTATTACTTCAGCCTCCTTCAGACCAACTGCTCCAGTGTAAAAAGCTCAAACAAGGTACAGGAGGGGCTAATGTAAAGAATTAAAAACAGATTTTGATCAGTTTTTCGGTCACTGCACAAATTCATATAAAGCTCTGGAAAAAATAAGAGATTTAAGAGAGCTTCAGTTTCTAAATCAGTTTCTCTGTTTTTGCTATTTATAGGTATATATTTGAGTAAAATGAACATTGTTGTTTTATTCTATGAACTACAGACAACATTTCTCCTAAATTCCACGTAAAAAATATTGTCAATTAGAGTATTTATTTGCAGAAAATGAGAAATGGATGGAATAACAAAAAGATGCAGAGCTTTCAGACCTTAAATAATGCAAATAAAATAAGTTTATATTCAAAAAGAAATCAGAAATTCAGAAATCAATATTTGGTGGAATAACCCTGTTTTTTAATCACAGTTTTCATGCATCCTGCCATGTTCTCCTCCACCAGTCTTACACACTGCTTTTGGATAACTTAATGCCACTCCTGGTGTCAAAATTCAAGCAGTTTAGCTTGGTTTAATGGCTTGTGATCAGAGGTTTTCAATTTAGTAAAATCAAAGAAACTCATTATTTTTAAGTGGTCTCTTATTTTTTTCAGAGCTGTATGTTATTTTTCAACCTTTATGTTGTCACTGTTAATATGTAGAAAAAGTAACATATTGCAGAAGCCCTTTTTTGAGAAGGTATGTACAAACTTTTGACTTGTTGTTTATTGCGTATGCTTATAAGTGAATGTATGCTTATAAGTGAAGTTGACAACATGGTGGCATAATCTGTGCCTTTATAGTAAATTTGAAACATAATACTTATTTATTGGAATTAACCTGTTAGCATCATACCAGAGCTGGGTTAAATGCACAATATAAATATAACTAGTACAATAGCTGACTAAAGAGCTTAACTGAAGGAAACAATAGACAGCGGTCCTATCCTTTTTACCACCAACAAATCTGTAATCTATATATTATCAAATACTAGTCATATTACATTACACATATTACATATGTACATTCTATTTTTTATTTGATTGTATTTATATGTATATTTATACCTTTATATTTTATATTTTTCATTTTGTAACTTTGTGTATTATACCTGCTGCTGGATGTCTAGAATTTCCCCTCGGGATCAATAAAGTATCTATCTATCTATCTATCTATCTATCTATCTATCTATCTATCTATCTATCTATCTATCTATCTATCTATCTATCTATCTACCTATCTATCTATCATGACATTAATCTTAAATTATTAATTATTGTGTCTTGTAAACTTTTGCTAAATTTTTAAATAAAATATTCCACTTAATCTTCCTTGCAATTCTTTGCATTCATTGCTAGCTATGTAAAAGTATGGCTGTTGTGAAATCTGTGGCTGTTTTTTACTGCTTTGTGTGCCATTATATCAAAATTATAATTTGATTTAATCTTAGCATTAACACATTTTTTCAATCTCACAATATAATGTATCACAGTATAAATAATAATCTTGTATATCATGACTCTCAGGACAAAATATACTATATATCGATTTTTTATGTTTTATTTTTTGACATATTTTGACATAACTTTAAAGTAACTTTCAAGTTTTCCAAAACTAAAATGGTGCAAAATTTTGTTTACATGAATTTATTTTGATTTTCTATGTTTCATTTAAAGTATGATTTTAAAGGTGCGAGGTTCATTCCCAACAGGGACAATTAGTTCTGTTTTAATTGATTTCAAATTTAGTTTTCAAATCATTACCATTAACTTTAATCGAAGTCAAAATCACTTTTGCTGTGTTACTCATTCAAGAACTTTGTCTTATTGAGAGCACCCATTTATAGCATCTATCACAAAAGTTTTTGTATTTTTACAGTAATATAGTGTTACTTCTAATAATATAATTATAATAAAAGTGTTGATTTCAGAGGCGTAAGGTGAAGTTGCGTTCAGGCATCATTTAACAAGTAAGTAAGTAAGGCTGCTGTCCTCACATTAACTCTTGCATGCGTGTCCCTGTGTGGTTTTAGCACTGGTGTCTCATGTCGGTGTCGCTGCATGTCGTGACAGAGTAGGACACATGTCCCTGATGACCCATGCTGTCTCAGAGACCCAGAGAGACTCCGGGACAGGCCTAATAAGATTATCCCAGCAGCAGTGTGATGGGCTGCGGGTGATGGCTTTCCTCCAATGGCCTGGTCATGTTGTAGGATCAGGAGAAGGGAACAGCAGCAGATTAGCAGCTGAGTTGCCCTTTATTCCCTGATCTAGGACCATCTTGTTCTAGCCTGATCCTAACGTCAGTCATTACAAGAGATGTTACAGGTCCAATCTCAGATCAGCATTAAACGGCAGAATCCAGCCCCACCCAGGTCAACATAAACAGTGTTACTGAAGTCACTGAGTTCAAGTGTGTATGTGTAAATATAGAATTATGGTGGGTAACTGCCTATAAAAGTTGTTACTCCCTTGGATGTTTATCATTTTATTGCTTTTCTAAATTGAATTTTGGTCAATGTAATAAAAAAATTCTTTAAAGTCAAATTGAACAATTGAAACTGAGTATTGCCAATTCAATAAAATATGCAATGTAAAATAAGTGATTGCATATATATTCACACACTTTAAAATTACCAACCTAATTTGATAGTAGTAATCTTACAGTTGAAATGGAGATCAGCTGAATGCAGTGAATGTGGTTAAAGAGATTGTAGTATAAAGACTCCTGTCTGGAGGCCACCTAGACAAGTATGACTACACAAAAGGAGTTAAAACTCTGGACTACAGTTCCCACAAATGCATAAGGGAAAATCTAGGGTCAACTGAAAGAAATTCCTTTGTTTTGTTTTTTTGGCCATTTAATTTGATGCTATGTTTGACAAACACCAAACACTTTACACCACATCAAACACACCAGCTTTACTGTGAAGCTAATGTGAAGATAATGCTTATTGGTAGCAGGCCCTTGAAGCCTGGTGAATGTAAGGGGTAAAATGAATGCAGCAAAATTCTTGAGGTCTGATGGTCTGATTTGGAGAACTAGCAAGAGATGCAAGAGAACTACAACTTCTGAGAAGATTTTTTAAATCCCAAATAGTGAAAGCGCACATAAGTTCTATAGACTCCAATGCTATGTCACTAATTACCTATTCAACCAGCAGCTCCCTTCTGCCTTTAAATAATGAACACTCATTCAGTACCTTTGCTGCCTTTCAGACGTTGACGGCTTGTTCTCCTCACCCCCATTCCCACCACCTCCAGGTTGGTCCCGTTCGTATGCCCAAAGGGGTTGGCTCCACCCTGTTTTCCATGTACGAGTCCAGACGTATCAAGACCTGGGTCAATGACAGGACCTATGTCTTTTTTATTTTTTTATTATTCATATTACTTTTAAAAATTTTGTTCACTATTAAGGAGCTTCTTGTAAATTCTTGTAAAAAAAGCAACATTTATTAACCATAATTTCATTTATGAAAGCAGATAGATTTTTATATTTATGACTAATCGACAGTGACCTAAAAATGTATTTGTCCTTTTACAACACAGTTATTATTATCCCAGCCTTATTTATTTTAAGCCCAAGAAGGTTAAACGATCATATGGTCATCTGCCACAATCTGTCACTCTCAAATATAAAAATACACACACAGTACTGTACGTTTTCTCTGACATGTATTATGCTTCGCTGAAGTACTTATGTTTTCTAAAACAAGCGAGTATTGTGCTCCACCATGTGCATTCGGTTGTCTGTAACACTGGAGAGACTAGAAAACAAACAAAGGGCACATACAAAAAACATATTACACTGCTCGCCGTGATCAGAATCGAATCAGTTTTAAATGACAGTCGACTGCACTTCTTTAGGCCGATTCCTCTCTGGAGAGTACTGTTCTGTCTCCCTCTCTCTGCTGGATTAGGGAGGATTCTCAACAGCTCAAGCTGTCCTCTGCAAACAGATGTAGGGACGGCACAGATTTACGGACTGTTGACATCTCCTCTGCAAAGACGCTCAGCTTCAGAGTAGCCATAATGCATCGGCCACTGCAGCTGTATTCAGCAACACTTAAAAAGAGAGTTTGGGTCTAGGGCTGGGTGATACAATATTTACTGTCATTGTGATAAATCATACCATACAATACATTGCAGTATACGTATTTGAGCGTATATTAGCGATATCAAGTCCTGCTCAATTGTATTTAATGCAGCACAGTGTGTGAAATGTTGAATTGAAATTAATTGTACTCTGTTGTTACAGACCATGTACAATAATGATTTATTACAATCTTGTGATATTATACAGTATTTATGCTCTATTGGTTTAAAATAAATCAAAAGTGGATCTAAAAAAACATTTCAAAAGGGGTTGCACTATTGTTAGCATCCAAAAAAAGTGTTTCTTAGAATATAGATGGCACATAAACAAATGAAATTAAAGAAGAACATTGATGTAGAACCTTTTAGGTAGGTGGATGTCATTTAAAGGTGCTATATATGATTTCAGTCCATTTAGTGATTTACTGTCTTCAATCGCACCCTTTAACACTTTTTGTAACATTTAGAAAATATTTCCTCATAGTTTACTAACAGGTTTGTTTGCATGCTGGAAAATATTTTGTGCCTAGTCATGGTTCTGTAAATGTGAAAAAAAGTGGCTTGGACTGAGAAACACAGCACTGTTCTGTCTAATCAGGGACTGGGGAAGGGGAGGATAATCGAAAAAAAAAGACACATGTAAATACAGATGAGGTGCTTTAACAGTGTAGAGATCAGCAAACATGAATAGTCAAGAAAACGAATGTCAATGCTGATTAGGGGTGTGCCATATCATATCGTACACGATAATATCGGCAACATTTTTGAATATCGTGAACGATATTATACCCTGAAATATCGTGCCATAACACTCACCCCTAATTATCACATCAGTATATTACTTTTTTGCTGTTTTAAGCAAAAGAAAAATTCACACTGTTCTCATTTCCTATTAAATATCTACTAGAGACAGATTATATTTGTCCAGTATCACTTATTTTACTTTAATCGTGGATATATGGAGATATTTGGTGTGCATTGTTATTATTAGTCTCATTACATTCGGGATCATTGACTGTTACAAATCTGCTAGAATTCTTGTAATTTTGATATATCTCAGTTAGGGGTGTGCTGTATCATATTGTATACAATAATAAAATGTAAGTTTTGTTTTGTTGCAGTAGTATATATTTATATATTTTTTTGACATATCGCCAAGAGTATCGTTATCGCAATAATACCATGAAATATCGTGATATTATTTTAGGGCCATATCGCTCACCCCTAATGCTGATCTATAACTGCTCCATTGATGGGTAACAGTAACACATTTTTGCTGTTTTACAGAAATTGGTCAGTATTATTTTCTTTCAAATTTGTGAATGTTCAAGACAATTACAACTGGTTTGCTTAGCCACAGCAATCGTAAAACCCATGAATTAAATGCTAATGTGCATGAATTTGCGTAGAGGGCAGAGCTTCTGAAAGAGCATCGACAGGATGGATGTGTTTGTTTTGTCTCCAGAACTGTATACTGTACCTTTAACCTTTAAAAAACTTTTTTCACTTGAAATTAAGCTTCTTTAGGAAACCAAAGGTGCTTCTTTCATTGCATCGCTTACAAGTAGTGTTGTAGTACTCAAGTCCAACAAAGAGCGGTCACAGTCTTGTCTCAGACTCAACCTTGTTTGGAATTGGTCTTGTCTTGGTCTCTGGGTGAGCTGGACTCAGAGACTGTGGACGAGACCGGCCAAGTCTGAGTACTCTGTCTGAGGTGAAGTTCATTAGAAACTGAATCATCATGAATTTGTATGCGGGACTTCCCGAAAGAAGAAACATTCAGCAGAATGTAAATTCTTCCACATTTCGATAACAGAGACCTCAGGGACCAGGACAAATTTTTCCAGACATTTAGAAAAAAAGGAGAGATAAGTACAAGCTAGCGAGATAACTAATGTTAGCAGCGAACTAGCTAACATATTAATGTTATCAGGGAGAGCACTCGACTACTAAAAAGTCTTGGTCTTGACCCGAACTCGTTCTTGGGCTTGACTTGGACTCGGCTTTAGCGGTCTTGACTACAACACTATTTACAAGCATTCTTTTTGCCATTTTAATTTTTAAAAATGATTCAGTACTGGCAAACTATGCCCAGCACCCCAGACCAGCACACAAAGATCTAATTAATTATTTGTTTTGTTGAATTTACAGTTGTAGTTAGAATTTAGGAAGTCTGTTCAAATAGCTTCACACTGAACTTTTTTATCCATTCCTCTGCCATCTTAGATTAAAAGTTTTTTGGGATTCATTTTCCTTTTAAAATGTACAAGTGTTTCCAAATTGTAAACATTTAGCTGATGGTTTAAGGTTATACTGTAGAATTATGAGGTTCTCCTTCTTCATAATTTCACCGCTATGTACAATGTTTAAAATGCACTGGCAGCAAAACAGCCCCAGATTATGAGCTACCACCACAATGCTAAACGGTTGGGACAGTGTTCTTGGGGCTAAATGCCTTACGTCTACTCCTCCAAATACTCAATACTCACTTTTTCTCATCTGTCAATAAAACCTTCCATGAGAAGATTTTTTTTTAGTACATAGGGTCAGCTACAAATTTTAGGATTGCTCCAAATCTGAAGGTGTGAGTTTTGGAGCAGGGGTTTATTTTTTTGATGTAGCCTTGCAGTCTATGGTGATATATACTTGCTTGACTGTAGAGAGTAATATTGCTGTTTGAGGAAGTTCCAGGTCATGAAAGGCCTGTGCCTGGGTTGCTCTTGAGTTGTCCCTGACCATCCAGACCAATTTACTCACAGCTGAGGGTGAAGTATAGGCCTTATTGTTGTGATGTTAGCGTATGTTAGGCCTGTTACAATAACTTTTTTATATTGGACTTTTTTACAAAACGCTAGCTTCAGCTCTGAGCGCTGCCATTACTGTAGTGATAATGACATAGACTTAGCATAGCAGCCGACGCCAGGAGGCAGATATGGAGAGTCTATGTATATTTATATATGTCTAAGCTCACGTTATAAGATATAAACAGAGGTCTTAATGAGCTTCTTTTACACTTTTTAAGTTATTATTGCCTCATTTTAAATGTCAGGGCTCTCTGGATTCTAACAAGGAGGTGTGGAGCTACTTTGAGCCTGGATAACTGTGGAAAAAGCCATTTATCGGGGCAAAATATGCCCCGTGCCACCCAGTCTGAAGGGTGTTTGGACAAACTGTTAATGTTGCTGGATCTCAGCTGTGGGAGAACGGAGGTGTTCTATTCATCAAAGGTAAGTACTTTTTATCATGTTTTACTACACCAAAAGTCCATTTTATACCGGAGTTCTCTTTTAAAGTATATTAGGGACTTACTAAAATGAATGTCTCTGCTAAAACTCAAGTAAATACAACAGGCAATATTTAGGTAATTAAAATTATTGCGACCATGTCCATCCATGCATTGTACAATAAGTCTATAATGTAACGATCATAACAGGCCAAGTGAATTTAAACTGTCCACAACTTAGAAAGCATACAAAGTGTGGGTTGTGTGGGATTGCCCTAGGACTGGGATTGGAAACAGCACAACTCGCCACCACTTTCCAACAACAACAGTTGGGAGTCGTTGATGCTCACTTTAATGACACTGAACTGGAACTGAAGTGTTTTGGGGTGTCTTTTGATTTTTATATTTGAATATTAAAAATGTTCTACTTGGTTTAAGTGCCATGGTTTAGTACTAGAAAACTATCCCCAACACCCTCAGACCAGCACACAAAGATCTAATTAATTATTTATTGTGTTGAATTTTTGCATAGTGCTGGATTGCCCTAGGACTGGGATTAGAATCCCAGCACTATATAAAGAGAACAGCATAACTCATTGATTCGCCACAATACACATTTACAACGACAACAGTTGGAAGTCATTGATGCTCCCTTTCTTGACACTGAAATAAAACTGAAGTGTTTTGGGGTCTCTTGATTTTTATGTTTGAATATTTTTTTTTTTTCTTGAGTACCGTGGTTTATTTTAGATCCAGTTACATGAAGGAAATTCCATACAGCTACACAAAAAGGCAAAGTTGCTTAATGTCTAGTGGTAGGGTGTTCTCATTAGACTGAAGGGGTGGGGGGAGTGTTAGGGGTATATGGCCCTTCAAACTGAGGTTTTTCAAAGGCACACTCAAAACGGGGGGCTACAAGATATGACTGGCAAGATGGCGGCACAAGCGATCAAAAAAATATATATATAAAAGTATTTTGCTTGTTAAAAATTGTAACCACTAAATTACCATAGATAATGTGTAGTTTGTTTTATGGTCATTTTCACATTCCACCTTAAATCATGAAACAGACAGCAGAGGCTGCATTATTTAAGGTGGAATTAAAAAAAAGCTAATTTCAGTTCCCAATCACGTCAGAATTAAGGGTTAGACCATAATGATTAAGTACTGTACCACCTTCCACCTTTTTAAAGACATAAAATGCCCTAAAATTAACTAAAGTCCAGCAGCTGGGTTGCTGAACTTAAGCACCTCACTTCTATCACAACAGCATGGCAGGGTACCCTACAGGTTCTTGAAGGGTTGTCCCAATTCTTAGGGGGAGGATACGTGTAACTCTGTTCCAAGGGGAAGGATTACACTCGAAAACAAGGGTTAGAGGTACAAACTAGAAATGGGATTGGGCCTCCAAGATGAAACATGAAGTGCAGGTGGCGATGTCTGAGTAGTGTATTGTTCTCATCAGTATGAAATGGCTAAATTGGAGGAGATGGGTAATGTATATTGATCCCCAAGGGATGTTCGCAATCAAGGGAGGCCCTTTTGGCCTTAAACTCTATGCATTCTAATACAGCACACATAACTGTTTGGAAGTGCGAACAAAGTCACTAATGACATACACATGTGAACTGAGTTTGTTAGGCTGGGATTTGAGAGCACTTAACTGTTTCCATTGTTACAATTATGCTTGTTTTTGCACGTAGATTGATTGTTCATCATCCTCGAGGGGAAGACATTGCCCTTTTCGCTAGTGTAGAACCAGATACCTCTAAAAACAGCTTAAATGAAACTTGTTCTTACACCAGCATGAGGGGTAAATTCCATACCTCATAAAAGGCAGAAAAACCTTAGCCTTCAGAACCACTTCAATCTTACTTGGACCAGTTTTCATCTTGGACGTCTCAAAATGTCTGTATAGTGGTACTGAACTTTTGTCCAAGATAAAAATCTCAAGTTGTCAGAGGGATGAAGGAGCTGGAAATGTACTTTTTGCACTCAGACACAAAAGCTAAAAATTGTTAAATGAAAAGACTTTAAATGGCCGTTTATGAAAGTACTTTAAAATTGTTATATTTAAATTTGAGAATTTGAGAAGGGTATCACATCGTAACAGTATTGAGCTTAGTCCTATAAAATGCTCTTGAATTCCTTGGCCTCCCATGAGCTTGCTGTCTGTACTAATGTGGCTCCAACACCAATTTACCAGTTCTCAGCAGACATTATGAGCTTTGACTTTCAAAAAACATACAATTACCAAATGAAAGGGAAAGAAAACGTAGCAGACCTACTTTTTCTTCATTGCTGATGGCTCATAACGCATTTTCATAAAGTTTCAGAACGCCTAGACCTGCCAGTTTGGACTTTGACTGTTGGTTTTAGCTTCAGCACCATAAATCCCAGCCTGTTGGACAGTTTTTGCTGGGAATGATCTGAAATGTGTGGTCATTTTTGAAGCCATGTTTAGCAACCGACCAGTCAAGTGTCTCTCTATCTGTCTTAGAGATTTTCATCTGTAATGGTTGTGTCTGACATTGCATTTGGTTCAGGTATGCAGTTATGCTATAGAATTTATCTGCATCTGAAATCTTCTTAAAGAAACCTTATGATCCAAAAAATCAAAAAAAAAAAAAAAAAAAAAAAAAAACACAAAAGGTCATGAAAATGTAGTTTGGCACAACTGTAAGTTAATATTTGTTTAAAATGTTAAAACAGGGTTAAGTAATATGGTATTAATCCAGTAGGAATGTCTGAAAAGTAACTTTCTTTAAAAGTTACAGTAGCATGGAACAATCAAGACAATTGTGTAGTCTATGTGATAAGCAGGTACACATTGTTTATAAACTAGGAAAACCCTTGGACTATTTTATAGTAATATTTGGTTGTCAGTACTATTGTGGGGGACACCACAAATGATTGAATAACCACTGAAACCCAATTCTATAACTTCATAATATTGTACAAAAGTGCTTTGCATATATGCAATATAGGAAAAACTGGTTACAATATTTATTTGTAAAGAGTTAAATATTGGTGTACATTTTAGTATTTTCCCTGCATCAACACACTCAAATAACACTTGCTGCTATATTAAAAGGTTTTTAGAGGCTGTTATTTAGTAGTGTACCTTTTGGTGAAAGATCGTTCATCATTGGATTAAAAAAAGCAGCATTTTGTTCTGACAAATATAAACTGGAACTGTATCGACTTGATTGGGTATGAATCCAGAATCTGTTTGGAATGCAATTAAAGTTGGAGTATGAAAGCTTTTGTGATGAGTACTTCAATCCTGCCTCTTCTGCGTAGCAACACACTGTCCCAAATGCTTGTATGATGATCTGGGACGCTATTGCATATGACAGTCGGCTGCCTGGGTTTTTCAGTAGGATAATGTTTGTCCACACATGGCAAGGGTTTTCCAAGAATGTCTTCATCAAATTGTAACACCTTCTTGGCCAGTCCAGTTGCCAATCTAGCATTTATGGGACTAGCTGGAATGCCAGCATCAGCAACCTACAAGTGTGCAGGATCTACAGGCCCAGCTTCAACACTGGAGGGCAAATATCTTGTATCCAGGGTAGAGAAATTTTAGAAAATGTAAAACGTGGCATTCTACAAGTACCCCATTTCCAATCACCCTTATTTCAAGCAAAATGGCTGCTATTACAAATCGAATACTGTATTTGTCTTCTTTATCTAATCCACCTCTAGCTCATTAAGGCAAGGGTGGAGTGGGCTTCAACATGATTCAATGAGGCAGTCAGATAAGTAACTAAAAACACTCACAGCTCACTCACAGGAAAAAAACAGGAAAAACTAAAAATAGGAAACCCACAGAAGACCGGTCCTTATGATAGGGCCAAGAAGATACTACAGAACTGTGCATATTGGGGCTCAGACACATTTATCACATTTTTAAGGATCCTGAAAATCCATAATCCTGCTGTCTCCTGAAAATAAATATGAATCTGCATCTGTCACATAACTTTGTCAAAATCACTTGTTTCAGGACTCGTCTGTGCATTCATTTCTGCAGTAAGTTCTGCTAACTTATGTCAAACCAAAGCTCTGCTAACCTCCCATTCATGTCCTAGTTCTGCACAGAACATGAATAGCCTTCACCTTGTTGTTGTTCTGTTTGCTCCTCTTTGAATGTTTTGTGCCTCTTGTGCTCACATTAGTGGTAGTTTCTGCCTGTTCTTAGTGTACGTGTTATATTTCAGATTTAGCCCCAGATTTAGAAAATGTCAGCTAAGTCCTGTCTCTGAGCTGTTAACATTACCGGAGAAGAACAACATTTCGTCTGCAGCACCCTCAAATCTTCTTGTTAATAGTCTCACTGTTTAAAATTATAATTATTAAGTTCTCAACACCTCAGTATGCAAGTTTTAAAGCTTTTTTTTTTTTTTTTTTTTACAGGATAAGTTAATCAGAATTACCAGCCTCAGAAACCACAAGTTTTCTTCATATCGTGGATGACATAAGTTTTAATTTACAATCTAGAAAAAAAGATATGTCCAAACTTTTGAATGGTATTGCAAAAGGTTTGCCATATGAATTTATTCATCATTTAAATTTACAAGAAGTAATACTTGAAATTAAGTACTGTAATTATGAGCAATGGTTGCCAGCTAAGGTTAATTTATAAAAACCAATGGAGGCAGTTTGTGTTGCAGCACAGGGGGAACAATAGGCAGGTAGTGCTAATTATATGGCTGATTGGTGTATGTACTGTAAATAGATTCTTTATTTTAGCCCATTCTTCTTTACAGGATTATTTGAATTCAGCCACTTTGTTTTTTTTTAGTATGATTAGCCTGTTTAAGGCCTATGCCTTTTTTGAGCCATTCAGAGGTGGACTTGCTGGTGTGTTTTGGATCATTGTCCTGCTGCAAAACCCAAGTACGTCTGAACTTGAGGTCACAAACAGATGGCCAGATATTCTCCTTCAGGGTATACTGATAGAGAGTAGAATTCATGGTTGCATTAATAGATAGATAACTATAATAGAAGATAGCCTCATACAGATGAACCTTGTATATCCAAAATTATAACTTTATAACTGAACTAATGCATACCTTATTCATTTTCAATCCAAAAAAGTCATTTTGGAGCATTTCTATTGGTCCGTTCATTATGATATTTTACACAGTATAAAGAATAACCACCAGAATGAAATTATGTTACAAATAATAATAAAAAAAAATCAAGACAATAAAAATATATGAACTTTTGAACATTCTCTTTTAGGATATTGTAACAGGGAGCACAATTCATGGTTGATCCAATTACAGCGTGTTGTTCAGGTCCTTAAGCAGCAAAGCAACCCCCGACCATTACATTACCACCACCATGTTTAACTCTTAGTATGATGTTCAGTATGATCTTTTGTGTGTCTGAAATTTGTGTTAGTTTAATGTCGAATATAACAGAACATGATTTGAATAGTTTTTTTTCCTAATGAAAGAAAACATTATTTTAAAACTGATATTAATGTTTGTTTGATAATCTTAAAAATGTAAGCATGAAAAAAACAAAAAGAAATTCTGTTTCATATTTTCACGTAAAGAACAACCTCCAGATTCAAATTCTGTTATAAAATTAAAATATTAAAAATAAAAATACCAGGTTTTTCATGAAATCTACAATAAAAATATATGAACTTTTGGTGCATCAGATATGTTTCACCTTTGAAGGAGGACCTTTTTTTTTCTAACATCATGATTCTCACTCACACAATGCCCCTGCTGATATATATAAAGAATTCATTGGTGACTCATAACATATGAATCACATAAAGCGGTCTATATTTGAGCCGTGTTTCTATGTAGATTTCGCTTAGCTCTTACTGAATTACACACTGAGAACACTGGCCACTGCAGTATAAGATGGCGGCACACAGGAAGAATGATTCCTCCTAAATGCATACACAGCCTTGCTTTGCTTTGTCAAAGGCCATTCTGCAGTGCGGTGAGCTGTGAATTCTGATAGAGCTGTGCCCTCTAGTGGTTGGAGAGCATCACGCCTTCTCTTCTTACAACGAGTCAGATTAGACCATACTAGAGACAAATAACAATACTGACAATCTAACCTAATATAATGTAATTTAATTTCTAGTATAAACTGATCTAATATGATATAATGTAATGACAAATAATACTCTATCTCTGTCTCACTGTCTGTGTCTCCTTATTTTTATTTCTGTAAGACTATGTAAAAAATGTGTGCAGCAATATGCATACAGCAAAAAGCAAAGAATAGAAACAAGAAAAGGAAGCTATTAGTCTCATTATACATTATTACAGTACTGGATACAGACGTCGACTCTCCGGGCAATTTACCCTCATTTAAAAGCCTTTGTCTCCACCTACTGGAATAGAGTTTTATTGCATCTGTTAAAATTAAGCTTTAGATGAAGCATCAGTACTGCAGCAATTTAGTACAGGTAATACTAGTTATCATGATATGGAAAAATAATATAATATAATATTTTTACACTCCTCATTAGGGGATACAGCTAACTTACAGTGTTTTTGCTTATTGAATGTAGAGTGAACAGCAGTAACGCATGGTCATGCAAAAAATAAAACGGCTAAAAAGAAATAAAGGCTGACTTATCAAGCCTTAAGCTGAACAACTTGATAATTTGTTGTTTAAAAAAACTGTTACAAAAAGTACATTTTGTTCATCATTCTCCGCATTCAAAAAAATATAGTTCAGACTGCATTTGGGAATAAATACTTTTTTCCCATCTTTCTGCTTAATACTCTCCAAATTCTTTAAAAAATCTCCCCTCTACAATTTGCCATTGGTAAGATGTCCATTTGGGAACTGTAATAGCATGGTTTTGAGGCCTTATTATGATAAACTAAATTGAAGTTTATTGCTATGTGCACTGATGGATGACCAAGGGACTCCATTGTCCACAGACATATATCCAGTTTTTCAGGCGTCTGCGCTTTTTTAAAACGAGGAAATACTAAAATTTCATCACATTCCTGTAAGCAGAACTGATGATTCCTATTTCGTTGACGGGAAAAACATTCAATTGGGACCAGAATTCGGCCCGGCGTAAACCGCCGACCGACAGAAAAGTTTTAATCCCTTCTTAAGTTGCCACTCCCGAGTGCAACATTGGTCTCAACCAAGGCCAAAGAGTCCATTTTGACCAAAAACAAATAAATCCTTTGAAAAGAATGAACACATCTGACCAGAATGGAGCGTGTTTAAAACTCCACTCTCAGGACTTTATAATACCAGGAATAAGAATAGTTCTGAAGAGTCTGAGGACACTTGTCTTGTGCTTGTGTTCACAAGAGCTCCCAACTAAAACGCAGTAATAAATAAAGGATGTACAGTATATAGTGCACCATAAGGCCCTTGTGGCCCAAAACGCTTCTGAACGCTACAGTCATCTGTAGCTCAGTGGTCAAGAAATCAGAGGCTGTGAAGCGACGGATGTGAATGTGGCCTAATTGTTTATAAATCCACTGGAGCATCATGCGAGCTGAAATAGAGTGGTGAACTCATCATACATATGGTGAGTCTAAAACAAACTCAAAGCTCTTTGTTTGAAAAACAGGACTTTATTGACAGCCCTGAAAATGTCATTGTCATCCGTGTCGACGATGAGGTCATGGTCTCATTTAGTCTGTTTGAAGATGAACACCCCGAAGAAACATACACACACACACACACACACACACACAAAAAAGCTCTGCAGGCTGTTGTCATTTAGGTCATGAAGGCCTGTCAGCAGACTGCGGAAAAGAGCCACATAGACTGGGAAAAATGACAGTCGAAAAGGAGTGAGCTGCCCTCCTCACCACATAAGAACACAAACACAAGTCACTGAAGCCAAACTCCAGCAAGCTCCACTTCGGCTGTAGCCCATTGTGTCCCTTCGGTCATACTCCATGCCTGCCTTGAGAGCCCCTGATCTTAGTGTTAGAATTTGACATTTGAAGTTGAAATTTGCAGAAATGGTCTGGCATTTTCAGACCTGAACCCTGTCTCCTGATTTACTGCATGTAGATGTTCATGCTTTACTATTATGTTTATGCATTTCTGTATACATTAAACATTTAACAGAAAATGTGTTAAGTTGAAACTTTGTAAAAACTATTCTATAGGTAAAATATTTTTGCTGCAACACCAAATCAGAAAGAGTTGGACAGTATAGAAAACAAAACAATAAAAAAAAATAATGATGTGATTTTAAACAGGTAATGTCAACATGTAATTATACCATATAAACTATAACCATGATTTGGTATAAAGGCAGTATTCAAAAATGGCTGAGAATTTGAGTAGAAAATGTGGGCTGATGATCTCCAGTTTGTCAACAAATGCATGAGAAAATGATTAAAAACCTTTTTTAAAGAAATAAACACAATGTTTTCTAGATCAAACACAAAAAGGACAAACTAGACTCTTATTAGCAACAAGTTCGAAAGCCAGGGACTGTCATGGTATTGGGTTGTGTTAGTTTACTTCACTGATACATCATTTATTTGGAAAAGTACATTAAGGTCTCAGAGTAACATGTGTACTGTATGCTGCCTTCAAGACCTTCCTCATTTATCACGGATTTTCCAACAAGTCAATGCTAAACCACATGCTGCACACATTACAAATGCATGTCAGTGCAAGAAAAGGGCATGACTGCAGCTCTGTCCCAAGTAGAGAATGTGTGGAGAATTTTACTTTAAAACCAAACAGTAGGGCATGACCCTGTACTGTTTGTTGCATAGCTTAAACATGTTTTCAGAGAGAATAGGACAAAATATTACCTGAAACATAACTTGGTATACACAGGGCCTTTAGGTGCCATGAGAAGAATGGCCAACAATTCAAAAGTAAAAACTTTATCGTCCGAACTTTTTAAAGAATGTGTTGCAGGCCTTAAATGCGGGAAGAAAAGAAGAGGATTAAAGAAATGAAAAAAAATAGTGACTTGTTTTTTCCAGAACAAGTTTGATAAGAAGTTTTCTCTGGTGTCTTATTTTGAGACTTGCATACTTGCAGTTTCTAATTTACATTATTCAGACATTTCAAATATTTTTCTCAGATTGCCCGAGGCCTTCAGTTTTACAGTCAATCATTTTTCAGCATTTTTCACAATACAGGGAAGTGCTTTGAAATGACAGTTCAAGGTAAGTAAATGTATGAATCACATATCTCTGAGCTCAGGTTAAAAACAGTCATTGTCAAAGAAATAATTGCAAATATAGCTGTACCCAGAAAGAAGTGTGGGATTGCAGTGCTAATTGGAAGCAAGATTAGGTTTACCTGGAACAATAAATGATTCAAATTTGAATGGATATGGGCAGATTTTGGTCATACTCTTACAGACGTAGTGTGTAATACATGTGTAACGAAACATGCCAGACATATCGACATGGAGTTGTATAGAGTTGTAGAGGGTCCTAAAGGTCTTTTGCTAATCCATCCTATGCATCTTAAATATATATAGTTTTTTTCTAATTAATTTTATTTTTTCTCCTATTTTTCTGTCCAATTTAGCTATGCTGATTGTCCCACCTAGAACACCCCTTCCTTCGACACATGCAAAGCCAATTACTGCCTCTTTTCAGCCTTGTGCTCATTAACATTAACCTAGTAGCAGGGGCATAGCAGCAAATTCTGGGCCCCGTACACTCTCAATGTCAGTGGAAAAAAGTAAAAAGAAACAAAAAAAAAAAAACAAGATTTTCATGGGCCCCTCTCCCTATTCGGGCCCTGGTTAGTCAGGTCCACTTTTCCCCCCACTACCACGCCCATGCCTAGGAGAGATGAGCGCCATCTACCCACCCAGAGAGAGAAAGACCAACTGTGCTCTCTCGGGCCTCCGGCAGCTGAGAGGAACGAGCGATCTCTTGATCATAGAGGCAGTGTTTAGCCTCAGCGCCCGACCAAAGTGCTGTACAATACGATCAAGTAACACATATCTAATTTACAATAACACAAAAAACTCAACATATATACTAACAATAAAAACAATTAAATGAGCCATGCTGTTGTCAAGGCAAGGGTACACTAAGGCAAAACAGACAACTAGAATAATATTATTGTCACGGAAATGGGGGTGACCCATAAATTTCCCATAAATAAATAATTTATTAAATAAATAACAAAGAAACAAGGAAACGAGGAACAAGTAAACATGAAACAAAGAAACACAAATAACCAATAACAAACGAGCGATGATAATAATAAACAAACAGGGAATATATATATATATATATATATATATGGGAAATAAACTAGAAAATAAATAAGGAAATAAACTATAAACGTGAAAACAAGAAATAAACGAGAAACAAATGACTAAGGTTATATACAGGGAACATAGAGCTAAACAAGAAACTAAACTAGACAAGGAGAACTAAACTAAGCAGGGCAAAGGAGAAAACAATGGAAATAAACAGGAAACCAGAAATATACACGAGATAAACAGAGGTAAACACAGAGCAAGGACTTGGGCTATGAAACGCGGTGAAACAACAGAGAGACAAAACAACAGGGGAAGGTGCAAAGACCGACGGAGACAAAGTGGCAGTGGAGGGCTATTTAAAGAAACAGGAAACACTATAATTAGAAACACCTGGGGAAGGGGCGGAGCAACAAATGAGAAACAGGTGGAAAAGTACTGAGACGGGAGACACAGAGGAGCACAGGTCACGTGGGGAAGACACACAGACACGAGACGAGACTAGGATGTGACAATTATTTAAAATTGGACTTCCACTAAATTGGAGTATCCACTGTGGTTGTTCCTTTATAAAAAAAAACTAAGATTGATTAAAAGTCTTGAAGCAGCTACAGAATAGGCCCATGGCCTTTAAACCAAGAGCGGGGACACAACTGGTTTAGAGGAGCAAAACTTAAAATTCCTGGCAGCAGTAGTAAGTGGATGAGCATTGTCCTGTTAAAACAGGTAAAAAACTACATAGATTGCATTCAGGGAAGATAAGGCCACTGGTTGCAGGAACTCATTTAGCCGTCAAAATGACCTTAATGAAGACCAAAGGTGATATGCACCATGCATCATAACAACAGGCCTTCAGGATATGTGAAACATGACAAAAAACTGATCACAGTGCTTTAACACACAGATTCCCACCAACCTTCATTCCTGCTTAGTTGATTCTTTCTGGGTATAACTATTTATTTGACAATGAGCGTATATGCTGAGGTACTCCTTTACAAGCAGTATGTTGTTCCCAGATTTGTGCTTAGGTGAATCTTCTTTTTTTTTTCAGAACTTCCTCTACCACCCTGTGGTCTCCTTCTTGGAGCATCTTGCTAAAAGAAGACAGGAGTAAACGGTGAGACCGCATGAGTATAAACTTTGCTCTGCTTGACAATCCCTTTATATTTAAAAAGAAGCAAACCTCTCTGTGATGCCCCATTACTGAACACAGCAGTGTGTCTGCTTCATCATGTGCAATAAAAGCAGAACACAAACGGCCTTTTGCAGACATGTCGAGTGAAGAGATGGAATCATCCATGTCCGGTGATGATGACAGACTGCACTAGAGGTAATGTTACTTGTATATTTAAAGTGAAGCTGCTGAACAAAACTCAAAATGTCTGTGCTTTGTCAGCGCATGCAGACTTGTTTGAACAATGCTTACCCTAAATTGCTACTTTGTGTGAGGTTCCTTTTTATATGAAATGTTTGACGTACATCAGGCAGAGGCTGGAGAGGAAGATGTACCAAGCTTTAAGAAGTTCACAGCAGTGAGGGGGTGGTGCAGAAGACCTACAATACTCAGTGATCATGTTTTTGTCAGTAGAGCCAATGTAAGGAAGCCTGTATGAGTCAAAACATAGATAAGCAGTGTTTGACAGATTGTCAAACCAATCAAATGGTGGTATATGTTGTCAATCAAAGGAGGATTGGTTTAACTGTTGAGGAGGGATGTGCAAGATGTAAATATTTGACCCAAAACTAGGCGTGTGACAAGACACTCACTTCACAAGATGAGCCAAGACATGATATTGGGTTGTCAAGAGTGAGACAAGCAAGATTTTAGCAATATAAATTTGTATTTCAAAGTTGAAATACCAATTGAGACAGCAAGACCAGTTGTGCTCCCTCAGGGCTCCGGTAGCCGATGGCAAGCTACATGAACAGGATTCGAACCAACAATCTCCTGATCATAGTGGCAGCGCCTTGGACCACTTAGAGCCCCAAAGTTGAAATGTATGACATATATGAAAATTATATTTGACTAAAACTCTGCAGGCGAATTCTTAAATATTTTGTAATTAGTGATCTTGCAATGAATATCAATCAAATTTTGCTCTGAATTTTGTATGATTCATCATATGTAGTAAAATACAGAACAGTATTAAATATTTCAGCCAGTTTTACCATAAACCCAACAACTTCTCTCCTGTATGATTTCACAAAAATCCCTACAGGTCTTTGTTACAGGTCTTGTGCAACCATTGTCAGAATCCTCCAGTGAGGGTTCTGTTTTCAACTGGCAATTTCCCTTGAGGGTTCTACACAAACCTGGCAACCTAAGACTAAATCTTAACACATAGCCTCTGCTTGCGTCTGTGATTCCGTCGCGACTCACTGAAGCAGACCAGTGCTGCTGTTTGCCTCCTAAAATGATCAAACATTTGTTTTGGTTACCTGTGCATAAGTATCATAAGACACATTTGTCACCTGATGAGAAATAGCCTGCTGCTTTAATCTTGCAAGATCTCTACCCAAAACCGAAACTGAACAATATTAATAATTTGGTGAACACTGAATATGGTTTTTCACAGTTTTTTTTTCATAACACATTAAATAGCCTAATGTATTTTGCCTTTCTTTTCAAAGGAAAAGCAACACATTTATTAAACACTATACATTTGAACATTTTAGCCTTTTCTCTTATTCTGTTGAACATCGGCCACAATTTCGTCTGCTGAATATTTGGTGCATTCCTGCTTTTGAGTACTGGTTCCTTTTGATCTGAGAGTTGTTTTCCTCACTACTAACACCATTGTGGATCTACTGGGTCGCTCAAAAGAGGCTCAGACCCAGATGTCTGTAAAGCTAATTTGTCACAACATTCTTTTGCATTATATATATTTTATTATAAATTTAAATGCAACTTAAATGCAATTTAAAAATATTGACATAGGATATAACCACACATGCAACTGTATTAATCTTAGCATTGCTTTTTTCCCCTCGTTTTGCCCTAAATGGATGTGCTGTACTGTACTGTATGAACATTTGAAGAAAAACTAGCTGGAATAAATTCTCTTTCCATTAACGTACATTAAATCTTGGAATGCTTGTCTTTATCCCATAAAATCAGATAATGTTTCGACACCAAATGTTGTAAGTTCTGAAAGTCATTCTTGACAGACTGCAACATATGATCTATTAGACAGAGCCCAGATGTGTCACAGCTTCAGAGACTCAGACTGGATGGGGTGTAAATTTGACAAATGGCAACATGTTTTCATGGCTCACCACAAGGTAGACCCGCTCCTGTAACAGTGCCCATCCAGTGAAAGCCATTTGGTTGCCATTTCATTGCTCTTATAGTAGATAAATATTCAGTATGTGTTTATCCTCGGTTCGGTGTGGCATAGTGTGACTAAATCTTGACGGCAGCGGATGACTTGTATGAAATTATTGTATCATAATACACTCTATAACTTCAACTGGCCCGATATGACCGATGAAGTTTCCGTTTTACTATAATGCCTCATATTAATCTTCAAATACATCCGCACACTCGGCACGGCCCGCCAAGCCACAGGCTGACTGAAGTGGTGAAGGAGAAGCTGAGAGGCGATTGATACTGATATTCTTTGCTGTTTTGATTCTGTGCGAAAGGAACTTGTCTGGTGGCCAGAAGGCCAGGCCGCAATGTAATGTGCCCATCTACGCTTACAAAGGATTCTATGGTACAGGATGGAGCTTAAAGCTGCCAAATTGAATGTAATCTAAACACTGAATAGATTAAGAGAAAGAGAAAGAGAGAGAGGGAGAGAGATGGTGGGCTCTAAGAGAATATGCTCTATGATGGTAACACTTCACAACATGAGTCACAAATAACAGTAATAAACAATGTTACATGGTTGGGCAAAGTCTCAACTCATTATTAATTGGCACCATGTTATGATATTATTAAACATTACTAAATTGTTACTAAACAATTAATAATTAGTTGAGACATTGTGCCACATTGTGGCACTGTTAAATTGTATCAGAGTACCAGAGACTTCATAAAGCAAAAAAAAGAAATTGGTTATTGCTTTTTTTTAAGACACACAGGGATCCTCTTAATGTTACACATTTACATTTACTGCCGTCTGGCTTGGGTTATCATTGATCTACGATTAAATGTATACACAGGCAACAACATGGCCAAATATTATGTCCCTCAGATGTGGTCAAACATAGTATGCACACCCAGCCATATATACACACCCACACAACAGAGGGTATTTCAGTATGTGCCGTTTCTTACAGCTGCAGTGGGCTAACACAGTGTCCGTGTTTGCATAAGGCCCAGTTCAAACAGCCACAGGTGTCTGTAAGGTGTGTGTGTGTGTGTGTGTGTGTGTGTGTGTGTGTGTGGGTGGGTGTGTGGGCATGCGTAAGTGAGTGTATGTGAGAGAGAGAGAGAGAGTAGGAGAGAGTCGCTCTCGTTTAAGCAGAGCCCCTCCTTCGATAAATGAACACTTCACTCACTGCTCTCACGCACTGACTCAATGAACTCCACATGGCGAAGACATGCTGCACATTTCTGAAAGGAAATCAGAACGAACAGGGCGATGAAACGTCTTAAAAACGTATGCTTTCCTTTCCACTCTGTGACATGAAGACAGCATCCTGGGCCTCATTTGCAAGTGCTCTTGTTTTTACAATGAGTTGTTTAATCAGTCTCTCTGAGATCTGAAGCGTATTTGTACTATTAGCACAGAATGAAATCATATATCTTTTAGTATTTAGTGAAATCTTAAACATGGAGCAAGTCTGACAGTAATTCTTTTCTACAGAATAAAATGATTCTGGGTGTTTACGGATAAACATCTGAACCTGTTTCACATCTGTTTTTGGATAATATAGAGTTAGCATGCTAATTGCTAAGATGCAAAGCCCAACCCTTTAGTCACCTCGTTGGTTGCAGAAGCTTTCGTATCATTTATATATTCTCATCCTATTGAAACTCTTTTACGAGAAACTCCCAATTCAATCCATCGGAGAAAAATTATCTGTTAGTACAATAGACTGGGAAGCAGAGTGAAGCAATACTTTTAACTCCATTTTTCTAAAAAACAACTGATTTATTTTAAATACTGTCATAGACTCTGATGGACACCAAGGAAACAGTTTCTTATGAAAGCATCAAAAGATCCCTACAGTATTTATTGCCCACAACAGCAAAAGGGAACGTTTTTGCATATGGTGAGGGAATGACAGGATGTTTATGATTTTTGAATTAATGTTACTATATGATACTATACTGTCTTACCTGGTAGAAGAAGAAATTCCTATGGAATCCAATTGAAATCTAACAAAAAAGCACAGAAAGGTATGGCTTGCTCTTCAGCAAAAAAGATTATTGCTCAGAGGTAGAGCTGAGATCGGGCCCAAAAAATCCAGCCTGAAACTTCGTTGGACTTGACGTGAAGGTTTAACTACATTAAAAATCACATCTCTTTTTTTCGTCCTCATACTTATGAATAGACCAAGATTTGAATCATGTTACACAGGTAGGCGAATGTGGTGTTGGGATTCTTGCTAAAGGACTATTATTAGTGCAGTGTGATGTGCTTGCCCAGCCAGGGAATCAAACATTAGTCTGCCTTGGGGAACGCAGTGTAATTACTACACCACTACACCGACCACCAATTTGAAGATGAATGTATTGAATATACTAATTATACACTAGCATAGCTTTACTTAAGAGTGAATGGTTCTCATGTTCTGTAAGGGCTCTGTGAAAAACTCAACCCACAGATGTTTCATCTGTCTTTATTTGAAACCGTCCAGCTCTGATGCTTTATTGGAATTTCGGTATATATTTGGCTCAATGACTAATGTCTAAGTCTACTGTTTCATTTGTGGGGAAGACCTAGCTTCTCAGAATGTATAGCGGGGTACAGATAACAGGCACTATTATGTTTTGTTTTCCCTCAGCCTCTGTGGTAGAGCATGTGCATGTGAGTGTAGGTGGCACAACCACAGTGTAGTTTAATTGGTTTGTATGTGGTCTGTCTGTTAACAGAACAGATCTGTTCTTCAGTGGCTGGAAACTGAATCCAGCCATTCAGCTCTTATCTTTACTTCCCCAGTATTCCCCCACTTGCTCCATACAGAGGACCGTTTTGGCTCTGATAGTCGGAGGTCCTCTCAGGAACGGCTAAGGGTTTCGAGGTTCTGTCACCAAGATTCTGGCACAGGAACCAGACAGGAAGAAGCAGAAATCCCCTCATTCAGAGATAAAGAGGTGCACTGGAGTTCAAGTCTGAGCCTTTTCTTCTTCTTTTTTTCTTAAGCCACAGAGCCATTCTAATCAAGTGTATCTGAGTGGGCTTTGGCAAGGCGTCACTAGTCCTGTTGGAGAAGGGTAAATCGATACAGACGTCCTGAGCCGTCTCTGAGGTCTCTCGAACAGGAAAAAACACATGCAGTACTTGACAAGTTGGCCGAGGTCCCCCAGCGCAAAGTGAGCCATATCTGAAATGGCAACATTGCAAATTAGCATTTGAAGGGTTTTTACGTGAGTAGAAACAGCTCCTTCATGAACGTTTGTTGAGTCAAGTTCTCAAAATGTGGCACTCTGGCTTTGGCAGCGATATCCAGAACCTCAGAAAACCTGCTTTCCATTGGAAAGACATGGTGCTGCATTTGGGTTCAGAGTAATCAGAGAGAGACGAAATAATGGTGCAGATACAGCTGGATATTTCTGTACATGCAGCTGCTCTGAAAATCCCAGTGCTGCACAGGACATGACTGCTTATTAATGAGAAATACACGGTGGCACATAACTGGTAGGGTCTAAAGTTATTTTGAGCTGTGTCATATTATTCCCAGAACAATTTGCTGCAGACTGACTTGGGAATTTGCTTCCAATCCTTAAAAAAGTAATAATTTCAACCAAGCTGTGACCAAAAAAGCAAAGCTGCCCTACAAAAGCATGTTAAAGCACATTTCAGAACACCCAAAGTGCTGCTGATGTAACACGGATTGCCTTTTCTCTACTGAATAGGCAATGTCTAATTTGGACCAGTAATTGACATTACCACCCCAAGAAGGAATTAATCCTTCTAAACGATCTTGTCGTCAAAGGAAGTCTACCTTCACAATCACTTAGAATGAAGTTAACGACAGGACAAAGAGCATGTACACTCTTAAATGGTTCTTGGCTTGGATGTAGAGTTTTAGGAAAAGCTTATAATTGGGATAAACTGTGTTGAAAAAGAAACTAAAAGGAAGGGTTTTCTCACATATCCAATTTTATTCAAATCCAGAAAGTTTTTTTTACAGACTTATTCATAGGTTCAAGATTTATTGCCAAATATAAGCTAGTGGTTCTTCATTCACACTGCTCCAAAAAACCTTAAACCTTTTAACTCTAAGAAAAAGCTAAGAACTTTAACACTAGGAAACAACCTGTATAGATTTAAGTCATACGTTAACCTTTGACAATTTCACCAAAAACAATCCACAGGTGTGGAGTAACTTAGGGATAAGAACTGAAAAGGCACTTTATTAAAAGACACAGTGCCCTTTCATGGTTTATTTGGTCTAACATACATCTTTTGATTTGTAGAGCTAAGGGGTGTATTAATACCATTTTTTTCCAACCTAGTTTAAGTACAAGTACATTTTTTAACTTGCTGATATCAATGCTTAGATACCTTAGAATGAAGCAATCAGGAGCATTATGCAACAGTTTAATCATTGTTGTAAAGTAGTGCAATGCAACAGTTCATTAATTTTGTCCATTAGCATGATATCGGTATTCATGCATCCCTAGTACCTTTCTTGTTAAAATCTATGGTCCGTTTTCTGGACAAAAATAAAAAAGAAGTCTATTTGTAGACTATACTTTCAATGGACAATGAAAAATCTCAAATTGCTGTATAGTTCAAGACTAGGCTCAATCCCTGTGTAGGAAACTGCCCTATATTGGCCTCTTGGGTAGAAGTTAAAGGGTTAAGACTTCATGGATGGGGAAGAATTGAATGATTGTCATGCTGAAATGGAAAATCTTCTGAAGCTTTGAGGCCCTACACTATGACACAGGAGGCCTATAGGGGCTGAGAGGTGGGGACGTCCAGGGGCTGTAGCGTGTGTGCAGATGTGGCAGACCCAGACGCCTCTCCTTGGTTTGGCATGCTTGATAAATCCATTCCCCTGGCCTAGTGCGGCCGCAGTTCCAGCTGAACCAGCTCCCACACAAACACAGCTATGCCCAGTGGCTTCTCTTATTTAGCTATTGGTCAAGAGTACTTAATAATATTTAAAGAGACAGGAAGACATATCTCCTATAGCTAAGCCAGAATGAAAACGGGAACACTTTTTCCCCTCCCCTTCTCGGCAGTAGGGGAAGGACCAAGACAAAAGGAGCTAAAAAGAACACTATTTCACGTTTAAGCAAATCATTTTAATAACTACATACACTGTAGAGCTGAAACATTATGGCCACCTGCCTAATATGCTGTTGGGACTCCATGATCCACCAAAATAGCTCACTCTGCAAGACCTCTGAATTAGTCCTGTGGTGTCTGGCACCAAGACATCTGCAGTAGATCCTTCAAGTTTTGTTAAAGCTTCTGTATACTTTCAGTATACAGATACAGACAAACGAAGCAACTTCAATTACATACTTTATATATCATGTCATATCAGATCATCTGCTGTCCTGTAATTGTGTATTTAAATAGCCATTTTTACATGGTGGTGTTTTTTCTCCCACATTGTACATTTGCAAAGAAATGTTAGTAACCGAGGTGTATGAAGGATACATCAGTTGCGTTCTTGAAATTGTGTCCTGAGCAGTAAAAAAGGGCTCCTTCAATTTGGAATTTCTAAGGGGGCTCAAAATAGGAGTTGTTGATGCTCATCAGGCAAAACATCTCTAAAGAGTTTGGACTCCACCAATCTACATTCAGACACAAATGGATGTAATTCAAGAACATTATTACGACCAAAATGAGAAGCATTATGTTTGAAAAAAGGAAACACCAACGAGGTGTACTGTAAATTAACAGAAAACACTGACAGTAGAGACACCAGCATTTTACTGTTATTTTACAGTGTATCTGATATATTTACTATTTTATTGTACATTAAATTACAGTTGACAACAGGGAAAGTAAAATTAATCCAGCACAGAGTAACTTCCTAGCTGTTCTTAGCTTGCGTTAAGTGACTTTTTTTGCAGCAAAGAAAATGGTGATTTGCTTTTATGGCCTACAACTGGTCATACTGTGACCAGACAGTTTGTAGAAGTGTAAAATAACTATTATTTTAAATTCATTTTATATTGATGCAGATATATATTACATTTGCTGTTCTTGCTGGAGTGTGACGTGATGTGTGGAGGTGTGATAAATTGTGTTTAAACCAATAGGGTATCAGAATTGTATATGTTTATACTTCTCATCCAACCACAATCAAATTTACTCTATTTGGATGGAGAAATTTATCTGGATAGGGTTTTTTTATTGAACGATGATGAGAATAACGAGGCTATTTTTAAAATGTAAGGAGTAGAAAGTACAGAAAATGTAAAAGTAAAAAGTCATAGATACTGTTTAATAAGGCACAATTAAAATCCTTTATTTTTTCCAAAAATCGTCAGTGCGGCTTATAATCCAGTGCGCCTTATGTATGAATTCTACAGTAAGGCGCAGTAAAGCTACTCCAATTAATTACAAAGTATAAAGAAGTTAGCGCTGCTTACCAGGGCTGAGAATCACTGTTAACTGGGGCTGGCTAGCACTGCTAACCATGGCTAGCGCTCACCCTTGGACAAAATACTGGAATTTTAAGCTTACTGTAAAAAAACAGCACTTTACTCACCCAAATAAACAGTTTCAGGAGAGAAATCTGTGTAGATTAACATCCAGCGCTAGTTTGACTCATTTGAAAATGTTTTTTTATTTTTTTATTTACAGTTTCATTTACTTGCATTTAGGTGCTTCCCGAGCTTCCCCATTTGAAGGGAAATATGGCGACACCCTTATTCACTTCGATGTAGGCTTCCTTACTAGTGTCACTTAATTCATCTTATAATCCAGCACGCCTGATGTATAAAAAAATAGACCAGAAAATAGACGCTCATTGATAGCGCGCTTAATAATACTTAAGTAGGGTAACAAAGTATTTTTAGTTTGTTACTTGACACCTCTGAATTCATGCACATACATGAGGGTCAATATAAATGGCTTTTTAGTTACAAATCTAGAATATGGAAGCTCATGAAGTTTGAGACTCCTGCAAATCAGTGTTACAACACTGGTCTATAGGTGCAGGCTTGTCTTAATAACTTAACAATAACTAGTATTTGAGCTCTTCCTGGTCTTGGGTTGCCGTGCAAGGTGGAATTGGAGGTCAGGGTTCTGTCACTTCTGCAATTCTGTATTTTTCCTCCGCTAACCTTTAAAGGAAAGGTCCACCAGTTTTTACATCCTGAGGGGATTTCTATTGAAAAGACATTCTGCTTTTTAAAAAATCCCCCCAAAACAATGAAGACCATCTGCAAACACGTACACAAGTATGACGTGATCCGCCATGGCACAAAAGTACACGAAACTGACACATGTTGTCCTGACAATAGGAGACTCCATAAAAGTGGTGGGGCTTTGAAGATTTTAATTAAAGTAAATGAGAAAATCCCCACCCACTGTCCACAATGACAAACAATACCATCTTTTTACAGGAACACATCAAACCCGAGTCTGCAGAGTCACATGTGGAATTTTATACTGAAGTTCAGTCGTACCGACGTCCATCTGGAATTTGTGGCCTTATTTTTAAATTAGGATTTAAAATGGTAAAATGCTGCATGTCTTAGAACAAAGACCCTCTGTGGTTTTTACGGTTTCTCTATGTCAACAACAATGTCTCATCGACAGAGGGAAGCGTCATGCATCACATTAACAAAGAAGAGGACATTACGTTTTCATTTTAAGTGTGTGTGTGTGTGTGTGTGTGTGTGCTTGTGTCTCCTTTGTCTGTGTGTGTTTGTGCTTACTATTTTTTTCTTCACTGTGAAGGATCCACAGTAGCGCTGTCAGTGCCACTGACCAATAGTAGGATCAGGTTCGTCTTTCTTTCTGCATTCAAAACAAATAAAATTGGTAATAAATTCTTCACAGTATTCTAATACTCACTAAGGGGAGAAGTGCATACTGATTCAGCTGCATAGCTGACCAATTTGGTCATTTTTATAAAGGTAAGAACACTGAAGGCTATATTTTAGCTGCTGTCAGAAAGACGTTCCTAGCATACCAGCTGGTATTAGCTAAGGACAGGCACCACCACTTGTAGTACCAAATTATAGAGATCAGAACGGAGTGTACCACCCATAACCAGTCTGAGCACACCAAGAAACCTATATGCCTTGTGTTACCATAACCAGGGCCGCCGCTCTGCATACGCAGACAACGCAGCCAGTGTTAGGCCTCAACCATTTTGCAGTTGCAGGGAGCCAAATTGACTGAGAATGAAATGTGTTGAAATTATGACATTATTAAATTTAAAACCCAATGTGAATTATTTATGATACGCTCATCTTTTTTGTCTTTAAACATTGCATGGGGCACCTACTCTACTACTTAAAAGCGGCACGTTATTATTTTTGTGCATAATATAATGCCCCCACCCCTATTGCCTGAAATGGCACGGCTCGGTTTGCTCTGTTGGTTGTTGCCAGATGTGACATTTTCCAGTCAAATAAATAATCAAAAAATACATGGAGGCGCTAAATCTTGCGCATGTTTAACCATTTTTAAAGTGTATGTGGCCATTCTATACAAAAACTTGTCCAGTGCAATATTTGTGTAAGTTGAAAACTTAAAATAAAATAAACAAATAGGATGAAAAATCGTAACTTATCTGGCAACCTTAGTCCTAACTAAAGTAGCAACGCTACTTGAGTTTGGCAGGAGACAAGTTCGCCGCGCGAAGTTGCTACTAAATGGTAATTCAACTATGAAGCGACGGTTTGAGTCTGGAGCTGAGAAGAAGAAAAAGAAGCAGAAAGATGAGGCCCATGCATCCCTTTCTGGTGAGTAACTTCGATGATAAAGGTTTAAATAGTTTTGATTACTTCATGTTCAGTGGTGTTGCCTGAGCTAGTTACGTTGGCTTTGCTGATTTGGTAGCTTTAAACGCTTAACTAGAAACTAATCTGGGTATTGCAAGGCACGTGGCACGTTTGCAAATAGTAGTAGTGTAGTTTGAAGATTTTTAGTGACTTTAATAAAAAATTAATAAACAGAGTAGCCTACCTATTGACGAATGCCGTCAGTGCACTATCCAAATGGTCTGTATGACAGCAGGATCAGACAGCTCTATAGATTTTGACAGGCTGATATAAATACACCACGAATATAAACGATAATTTCATAACCTTTAAGGCTGGCTTGTGTAAATGACGTGTCCACTGCTTAAAATAGACATGCATCGTTTCATTTATTATTTATACATTATAAATAGTACTCTTGTGCTGTTCTTCACTGTTATTGGCCTTACTTATAACGTTGTAAATATTCACAGTTACATGTGTAATTTTAATAAATAGTAAAATTTTGCGTAAACCTTTTGTGTTTGTGTGTGTGTGTGTTTTTTTTTGGGGGGGGGGGGGGGGGGGGGGCCTCCCTGACCAGTTATGCTTAGGGCCTCCAAAACCTTAGCAGCGGCCCTGACCATAACATCAAAATTCTACAAGGAATGCTGCCTAATAATACCATACTTAACAGCATTAGCCGTTCAGATTATGCTAATTAAATATGTTCCTCCTAATCCTGTGAAATCATATGTAAATAGCTTTTACAATAACTAAGTAGTTTATAACCACAAGGGGGAGTTTTCTTTACTGTGGAACCCCTGGGCTGTTGGAGAGCAATGGAGCTTGCCAGAGATGTATGCAAGATATGGAACCCTGCTGTACTGCAGCATCAGGATGATCAGAAAAGGAGGACTCATGATATATTTATGAAGAAGTGGAGAAGAATAAAGATGAGCAACATGTACAATAACATGTTTGGTGTAATTGTCTAACATGCCGTTTAAAATACTTGGTAATTACACAAATAATATCTGCATTATTCTCCCAGCATGTTTCACTAAAATATACTTCAGACCAATGCTTTCTATTTGATTCCTTGCACCCACATATACCTACCTTCCCACCTATCTATCTAACTCTATGCCAAATGTCATGGGATAGCCGTGTAAATTGATTAAGACATGTAAACTCAGGAGTTATCTTGGGAATTCCCAGACCTGTATGCTGTTTATCTTGATATCTTGACAGTAAGGCTAAACAATTTTCAATTTGACATGGCAAAAGCCATACGATGATAGTCTTCTCAAGTCACATGATGTTTGAAATGTGTGTTTAAATAACATCATGAATAAACCAATAGAAATGGTCAAAAAACACTTTGCTGTTTTAGGCTACGTTCACATTACCAGGCTAAAGTGACTCAAATCATGATTTTTTTCTCAATGTGGCTCAGATCTAACTTTTTTATGGGTGTGAACGTGACAGGTCGGATATGTTTCCTATCCATGGACATGGAATTCATGTGTCTTTTTGCTTTTGTACATGCGCTATGTGCTTCTCTCTTACCCACACATCTCATGGTGCAGAAAATTGGATTTGAGCAATGTGACTTGTAATGTGAACGTAGCCTTAGAGATGAGAGGCGTGACAGACAAACAGTTATAGATAGATAGATAGATAGATAGATAGATAGATAGATAGATAGATAGATAGATAGATAGATAGATAGATAGATAGATAGATTGCAGGAATGTAGAGCACAGAAAGCAAAATTGCTTTGGAATAGTCATAGTCTATGCACTCCCTTTCAAAAAACTCCTCTTTAGAAAAAGCCATTCATTCATTTGTTGGCTAAAAACATTGTTTTGAGTTTACTTGATTCATATTTAACATCATTTCCAGTAAGATATATTACAGCCACAAAATTATTGTTTTCATTCTAGTTATTATGAGCAATAATTTATTTGATTTATTATATTTCTTTGTATGATTCACACAATGATTGCGTTTCAGTTTGCTCGCTTGTGGCATTAATTGTGTGGATGCACAACGTTTGAATCATTATTCTAATGATTCATGCATTTTAATTACCAGCATTTAACTTTCAGCGCAAGACAAACCTCTAGCTGCGTGACTCTTCTTAACAGTCTGTCTGTGCTGCGAGCGCACGCGATGCTTTGACGCCGCCGCTTCTAGTGCATTTTAGTGAGCCCGAAGAGAAGAGGCCGTGTCCTAGTTTTACCTGAAGAGGAGGAGAAAAAGGACCGATCTCATTTTGACCACGCCCACTTTGTAACTGACAGAACAAACATGGTGAAAAGTTGTTGTAAGGTAGGATGCACAAGAACTAAGATTTAAACATTTGATTTTCCAAAATGCAAAGTTTCAACAGGTGGCTTACAATTTTCAATTTAACAATTTGTGTCCTTGTGGGTCCAAAACTCCTTGTGTCAAAAAGTGTATTAATTTTCTCTTTGCAAATGTGTTTGTACCAAATTCCTTACATGTGTTAATTTATAATGACATTAATCCAGACTGATACAGAACAGCATGGATAATCTTAATAGTAAAATAATATGCAATAGGGCAGCTGTGGTTAAGCATTTTGCTATTAGAAAAGAACAGTAATGCTGCTTTCAAGTCAGGTACATAATTATTAAATGAGTGCACATAAAGGCCACCACAAACTCCAGTAGTTTTTCAGTAGTTTTCCAGTCAGTTTTCGATGAGCCCTGACTTCCCTAGTAGGGGGCGTGTCGAATAAAAACACTTATTTTATTAAACGGTCTATTGCAGTATATTGTTTGTTAATGCTTTATTTTCATCTGCATTAAAATCTAATGCCACTAATAAAAATACTTATCTTACTTTGTTTTGTTTTGCTTTCAGTTACTGTAAAAATGATCTGTTGGTAATATAAAAACAGAAGTAAATAAAAAAGACATTTCCGGTATTGTTTCTCTTTTTGTGTTCGTGTTGTTTCCAATCAAAACCAGAAACTTGAACAGAAATTGCCAGATTGTAAGTGCCAGCTTTCGAGGCGGACTTTAAGGCAGCATGAGATGACGAATACGAATTGGATGCAGATTGATACAGAACAAGACAGATACTGGTAATAGTGGTGTTTTGGAATGCAGCCTAATAAGCTATTTTGTGCATTTTATTGGCAAGGTTAGCTAACGTTAACGTTAGATTAGCCTACCTGGTGTCTTGATAAAGTAATGGTACAAATCAAAATAGCCTATAATAACCTCCTATGAGGGAGGCTGGCCTTTTTTTCACACTGATTGTTGGGGTAAAAATGGACACTAAAGAGGTCCAATCACATGTAGGCTGTGCTTGAAACGCCAGCAAGAAGCATAACTTGATGCCTTGCTGCCGGCCCACACTATTTCACCTAAGGTAGAAAGCAGTGATGAAGATCTCTGTATCCGTATCATAAGGAAAAATAAAACAGAAGGTTATAGATTATTTAACTTGGATCAATCTCAACATCAATCTACCTTAAGTCTTATGTTTCATACAGAGCTCTATTTGATGTAACTGGTCATTTCTCCAGAAAGAGGGCAATATAAATATATTAGGACTGTTTTGTCATTTCATGTTAAATCTGTAAAAAATGAAGACACTGTGCATGGCCCCCAATTCACCATTCACTTCTCTTTAAACTTAACGGAAAGTTTTCATCCACAAGGGGCGTGGTTTTCCTCCGATGACGCGAGGCGCTCTGTCTATTGAGGGGGAGGGGCGTGGCCTGGGCTTTACCTGTTCTCGGCTACCTGCGGATCCGCGGAAGGAATTTAAGATGTCGTCAGAGCACGAGGAGCAGCAGTCGATGCTGGTCGGTGCATAGCAAGCAGCGCGCGCTGGGAAAGTGAGTGAGAGAGCTAGAGATAGAAAAAGGGAGAGAGAGAGAAACAGAGAGAGCGTGTGTGAGGGAAAGAGAGAGAGAGAGAGAGAGAGAGAGAAACAGAGGAAACTTGAGAAGGCACGGCAGGTTCACCTGAGCAGGCGAAGGGACTGGAAGGAAACATAACTCCTTTTGAAACAAAGAGCGCGCGCTGGAGGAATGCAGCCGTGACCTCGCGCTCTACCTCGCTCCACTCCAAATCCTCACGTTGCGCACAAAAACACACACTTACACACACGCACCGCGCGCGCGCGCACCCGCGAGCTCCAAGAGTTTGCGCCCTTTCAGCATGGCTCTGGACGTCTCGCGCCGGACCACCAGAAGCGCGCTCGCGCCGAGCAGATGCCGCCACTGTAGCCGCACGGGCTGAACGCATGCCCAGTGGACGAACCATGCCCACCCCGCCAGTGAGTCTGCGGACCTGCAACCTGCTGCTCTGCTTCGGCATCGTCTACCTGAGGCTCGGGTGAGTTGCGGAGCTCCAGGATTTAATTACAGCTGATGTAAAAGCTGCCCCATATCCCCTGACAGTACTGTTAAAATTGATATTACTGTTATCGGCATATTAATAATAATAATATCTTTATACATTGTAGCTTAAAGTACTGTAATATTCAAACAGCAAAACAAGACAAAAAAAACAAGAGAGCAAATTAATAAAAGATAAGAAAAAATAATGAAAAGTACAGATTAATATTGAAAAATAAACAAATCTAAAAAAAATATCAAAAAGCAAAGCAATAATAAAAACAAAAACAACTTTAAACTCTAAAATGTAAAGTGCAAAAGTGAGTTAGTAAATCGTTATATTTAGACAATTAATAAAATACGAAAGGACGAAAAAGAGAAAGATTGGGCCCGTAATAATAACTGTTTAAGCCCCGATAAATAAAATATGACATTGTGATCATTGTGAGAGCATTTTATGCTGCTTATACAATCATAATATAATAGAACAATATGGCAGTTGTACCCATTTAAAGAACAATTAACTTAAACGAGTAGGGTTGTTCAGGTGTCAGGATTGGAATATAAAAAATAAATAAATAAATATGCTTAGTAACTAAAACATAAATCAAATGAAAATATATTCACATACAGGTTCATTCACCTTAATATGCTCACCTTGTTAAATAAAACATAATAGACAGTATTGAACATATGTTCAAGTTGTCACTGTCGAATAAAAAAAACATATATCTCCAAAACAACAACTTTACAATAAAGAGACAAAGCTTTTGTAACTTTCAATGGAAGTCAAAGAAAGATTATTGATATTCAGATTACTGATATTTCAGGTCACATTGGATGATTTCTATTGGTTAATTCATCAAGAAATTTGACACAATATAAAAGTATAAGGGAGAGTTTGGGTGTTTAAATTATGTATTAAACTAAAAATGGCCAAAACTGGAGACACTTGTTTTTCATTGGACAGAGACGATATGTTGTACGATAAATGGATAATATTAACTTATACTGTGACAGGTCTGAGGGACCTAACCAGAGGGACTAAAAAAGGAGCTATTTGAATGGTAATGTAAATATAAATACATTTAGTAACTGTTTTGTTAAACACAGTTACAGATCTGGAACAACAGAGTCAGTGAGCAGTTGAGAAATGTATGAATGTGCAAAGTTAAGTAGCGCTTTCAGCCCTAATTGCAGATAATGTGCACCTGTGCGTTACACTGTTACTGTGACTGGCTCATGTACCAACCTGCTCAGCGAGCCTGACCCCGTGCACGCTGGGTTTCAGAGTCACTGTTTACACGCTTATGCGTAATAAAAGAGCTACTCTGAGGGTCGCTGTATTATTTTACACCAGGCTGTTCTTAACTGCGCTGCAAGCAGCCTGAGGTCAAATCACTAAACGTGTTGGAGGGGCTGATCTCGCGCTGCTGTCTTTGCCTGGCTCTCCCACTCTCTCTCCCCTCGGTGAACCCTCATTAATAACGGCATGCCGAGCTGTATTTCCACATTCCTTTACGCACACGCAGCTGCAGCGCCGTTTTGCAACACCTCACCTGTTCTCACACACACTGTGTGTGATCCAAGGGGACGGTGGGTGGGATCATCCAGCCACTCATGTTTACTAGACTAATGCTGTTGTTTACTATCTGCTGCTCAGCTCAGCTGTAATAGCCTTACTAGAAGTGTTAGGAGTGAAG
This sequence comes from Astyanax mexicanus, assembly GCF_023375975.1. Lineage (NCBI taxonomy): Eukaryota > Metazoa > Chordata > Actinopteri > Characiformes > Acestrorhamphidae > Astyanax > Astyanax mexicanus. Next base: position 49,449,566 of record NC_064409.1, read on the forward strand.
TTCCTGCAGAAGCTGCCAGTGTGATAGCACATCAGCAGTGTTGTTGTGGTACAGGTGTTGGTTGCTAAGGTGTTGCTATGATTTATGCTATTGCTTTTGTAAGAGCTGGAGCCCAAAAGGCTAAAATTTGGCTAAAAGGTGGATTGCAAATATGTTTGGCTAATAGAGCTGTGTCCACAAGCTTATGGACATAATTTAGACTCCAAAAAGATTTGTCTAAATGATGGAATGCAGGTACATTTGGCTAATAAAACTGGGCCCAGTTTCCCAGAAACAGCATTAAGAACACATGAGAACAATGTGAAACTTGCTTGACCATCTAAGAATCATCTCTGGGCTAAGAACTTCATAGGCTGCAATTGTTTCCTGTAGAGAAGTTAAACAATTTTATGTAACATTCTAATGGGAGTGTTTTGACCACAGTAGTTTTAATTGGATAGTACAGACTATTGCACTCATCCAAAAGTTGTATACACGTACAATATTGCAGACCTGAACAGACATGAGAGAGTTGAAACAGAGTTGATATCTCGATAATTGCAACCCGAGAACAACACAAACACTCTAATGAGGCACAGCACTTTACAGCACTTTGTTAGCCTAAATGACAGTACACTATTGTATAGCATTCGTGTTCTATTTCAGGCTGCAGCGAGGTTCTAAATCCCTAAATGACTGTTTGTAGCTTTGCATGGTTGCAGCTATAGGCTGTAATTCGAAATAACGGCCTCTATCATCCCCACCGTCTCAGCCGATAAGACTTTTTCTGTAAAGGGAAGAGTAAAGTAAAGCCCAGGAGATATCTCTTTGCATTATCAGGCCAAACCTGTTTCCGCAGCTAGAGGCAGCGAGCACCTTTCACTGTACCGGCTCTGTGCTAGGATACGGCACTGCGGGCGATGACAGATAGGCTTTCAGGTGCTTGTTACACAGTTAATCTCATTCAGCCTGGAAATAACAGTAGACCAGTCTGTCTAAAAGGAGGCTGTATTGTACAGTGCCTCCCAGCCGAGGCCTCAGGGACCCCCAGACGAGCCACATTTTAATTCTGTCCCAGCTCAGAAGTGGCTGGGCTCAGGTGTATTTGGGGCTAAGGTGAAAACATGGGCCTCATGAGGGTCTTCTCTTTATGCCACCAGGCTAATTTGCTGTAGGCCACTCTTTCTAAACTTCAGACTGTGTTATATATCCCTACCAAACCTGAGTCATATCAATAGACAGCATCTTGAGATGAATCAGGTGAATGAATGAGTGAATAAGACAGGATGAGGAGCAAAGAACCATGTGACACTCATCCATCTTCCTAAGAATTTTCCTAAGAACATTTATGCTCTCCATTCTTGCTCACTGATTTCTTACAAACAGGGTTTTCATGGAACCAAATGGTTCATAGTTCTTCTAAGGCATTATTCAAACTGTTTGAAGCCTTATTTTAAATTTTAGTAGTGTGGTGGACCCCCAAACTGGAATTAGAAAATACTCATCTTTGCATATGCTATATGACAAGGAAAAATAACGACAATAGTAAAGGACTTTCTAGAGCAGATAGACATGAAACATGCCAGTTGCAAGGCATAATGCCATATGAACTGAGTTGTGAAGCAGCTAATACTATTACTTTTGGGATGAGCTGGGGACGTAATCACCCAACATCCTGACTACTACGTCCTGATTACTAATGGTATTGTTGTTGAATGCAGTCACATCCTCACAGTAATGTTCCAAAATCCAGTAGAATGCCTTTCCTGGAAGTAGAGGTAGTTACTCCAGCAAAAGCAGGATAAACTCTATTAATACTCTTTTATTTCAGAAGAAACAATGAATAAGCAGGTGTCCAATGTTTTTCACGTCTTCAGGTTCAAGTGAAATATGACATATTGGTTTTATCAAGTAATAGACTTCTGTATGTGCTTCTCTCAGTGATGACATTGTAATAATTCATAATGAAGTGAATTATTGATTATGTGCTTTTAAGAGAGCCCTCAGGACTTTGGACTTTTGGATAACGCTTAGAAAACAAAAAAACATTTCCAAAGGCCTGTGGTTTACTTGGACTGCAGTTCCCTGGCTGTGTGTTTCCTGCACCTGTCCTGAGTCATATCATTAAGCAGTGATGAAGCTCTTCTGGAGCTGAATCAGGGTCAGGTGGGTTGAAGCAGAAACTGAGCAGTGCAGGTGGACTACAGGTGCAGGTTTTGGGAAGGAGAAACCTTGTTTGTAGAAACCTTACTTTTTACGAGTGTGTACACTAATAAAATCTGTTATATTTGCATGTTGCCTTTCAAGCCATTTTATTAGTACCACTGACAGATGAAGTGAAAAACATTAAAGTGGCAACTGTCAAGGTATGGATACATTAGGCAGCATGTGAACAGTCAGTGCTTAAATTTGATGTGATGAAAACAGGAAAAATGTAGACAAGACTCAGATTGTAATAGCTAGACAGCATGGTGCATTTGTGGCAAAGACTTGGGTATTTGGTTCTGTGGGTGAAGTTTTCATCTTCTCTCTGTATCTGTATGGGTTTCCTTTTGGGACTGTGTGGGTTTCCATGGTGATCAGATCAGTTGGTTACTCTTATTGGTTGCATCTTATTGCTGGTGTGTGTTGAGTACTGTGTTAAGGATTGTTATGGTTAAATGTGGAGTGTTGATTATAAAGCATCATTCATTTAAATCATCTCACAGATATCTCGGTGTTTTCCTGATGTGCAGTAGTCAATTATTACCAAAGGTGGTCCAAGAAAGGACAATCAGTGAACCAGCAACAGGGTCATCCGCACCAAGGCTTATTGTGGCTCCACCTCACAAAAACTACAGGACTGACAATACAGGATGTGCTGCTGCTAACGTTTTGTTCTTGGTGCCAGATACCATTGACCAGGAATTATTGAGTCCATGCTTTGAATAGTCAGATTTGTTGTTTTGGTGGCACAAAGGGGAAACTGCTCACAATGAATCAGGCAGGTGAAGAAAATGTTTTGCCTAATCTGTAATGGTAAGAATTATGTAGATGTTTGGCATATATTTTAGGGTGTTGCAAATGTGTTTCGTATTCCGGAGCAGAAAGGTGTGCGACTGCGGTTAGGGTACTGGCTACTGGAGCAGGTGGGCTCGAGCTCGAGCAGGGCACGGGGCAGTGCAGGCTGGCCCCTCTGCTCCTCCAAGTGGGCGTATAGGCGTGTCTCCTGCCCAATGGCAGCCCCCGGATCTCCGGCGAGAGCGCGCGCCGGCGAGACACGCTTTCTCCATAACGCACGATTCTTAAAAAGCCTTTATTCTTCCAGCAGTAAATCCGCGCGCTGCGCCGCGAGATTCCGCTGAACACAGTGAGAGACAGTGAGAGAGTGAGAGAGAGAAAGAGACAGTGAGAGAGTTAAAGGAACAGTGAAAGAGTGAAGAAAAGAGAGAACAGAGAGAAAGCGAGAGCGTGTGTTTCGTCTGAACGCAAGGGGGGACTAAACGCGCGTCGGGAATACAGGAGTTTTGAAGCTGGCTCTTTCTCTCGCCATCGATCAGAGAGGACAAACGCGGCCATTTGCTCCATGTCACCATGATCGTGCTGTCGTCGCGCAGTGTCCTGCTGTCTGTCTACTACCCGCAGATCTTCCTCATCCTCACCAGCGGCAGCTACCTGTAAGTTCACGCGGGTCGAGCGGACCACCTGATGAGCCGGGGGGCTTGTGCTGGAGTGCAGTGATGTAGTCCATTGTAGCAGTGATACTATTGACTGGATATTTATATATATGTGTGTGTGTTTATGTGTGTTTCTGCACGATTTAAGTTACTGCATTTTACTGTAAAACAGTAAAACGGAAATATTATAGTAATGGGATAGTTTCTGATCTTCTTAACTAGGACTAAGAAACATCCTCTGAACTGTGAACTCTGAACACAACATTTAGCTATAGCCTAAATAAAACAGTGTCTCACGTGCTTGTAAAAACGTTAACGTTACTTGTTATTTGTGTGACTAGCCTAATTTGTTGATGGAACTTTAAGCTGATAAAATAAGCCTAAGTGCTCCGTAAAAATGTCACAGTCGTCCCTGGAATATCTACAGCATTATAAACGATCGTTTCTAGTCATTTTTATGGCGTTTAAGTGCCTGTTTTTGAGAACAGGCTGCTGGGCTGTTGTTTTATTTTCCTGTCAGCTGTTTGAAATAAGGCTACATGACTTACGTTAGCCAGTACGCTAATGTGTAGTCTCCTCCTCCTGTGACTAGCACACACTTCAAAAGTGCACACAGTGTCATTTATGTGTCGATTTGTGCTTCATTGTCAAAATGTTACTTTAGTACTCCCATAATGTAGATATATTTATGGGCAAAGTTGCTTAAATGAATTAAAATGTATGATAACAACATACTATTAAAAAAATTATCCCAGCAGAAATGTAGTCTTTAAGTACACACTGGTAATTCTGCAATGTTAAATTAGCACATTTAATTTTTAATAATATTGATTTAACACTGGGAAAATAATGTTTGGATGGACAAAATCACTAAGATAAGTTTCTGTTTGTGTTATTCCATTTGTACATTATTGTAACACTCAAGCAAATAAGCAAACACTTATAGAAGGTTTAGATTTACATTTGTAGAATCCTCGAAAAAAAGGGAACAAAGTAACAGATTAATTATTATGAAAAAAACACATAAAAGCGTTAAAAATGAACACCGGGCATTTTTAGACAGTCCACCCCGCTTTACACCAGTATTTTGCTGCACGTGGGGCTGAAGCAGCAGTGCTAAGCTGTGAACATGCTTATTATTTAAGGCTAATAACAGACGATGTTTACGAGGGACTGGCTGCTTAACACCGTGTTAGAAAAGCGATACGAGTCTCTCTCTCTCTCTCTCTCTCTCTCTCTCTCTCTCTCTCACACACACACACACACACAAACACACACACACACGCACACAAACAGTCACACTCCTCAATCTCTCAGAGTGTAAAAAAGCCGGGTGCGTTTCGGCCACTGAGCGGCAGAGGTGTGTCAGGAACTGGGGAGGCTGGGAGGCTGGAGGTGCTCGCGGCTCTTCTCACAGGTGGAGCTGAGCTTCATGAGCTCCAGGCTCATCCACAGGCTGCTCCTCCAGACTGCACCGCCTGATACACAGCTCGTGTTTGTGTTTTGTTGTGTGGCTGCAGACTGAGACTGAACTGGAGTGGTTTAGTTTTCCTCCAAAAACACGCTGGAACATTTTTTAAAACCTTTTGTTTAAAGCTGTTGGTCTTCTCTGGTTTCTCTTTGTTTTTTTTCCTCGATACGCTGCTCTTCCACGTTTCCGAGTGAAGCTCTTTTTTCTTTTGTTTTGTTTTATTTCGTCTTGGGGGCGATGATCAGACCGAGCTGCAGATTTTTAAACGCCGGAGACCCCAAGCCCGAGGCGAAAATAGATGCGGCTTTTGGTAGCAGTGGCTGAGCCTATGTATAGCCTCGGTTTGCACATTACTCTCGACATACCATTGTTTGTTTTTACAGTTTAGACCGTCTTTATTCAGCGTATAGCACATTTAATACAGCGGTCGCAGCGCTCCTGAGAGGGTTATAAAAAGTAAGGATGTGGTCTTAATCTTTTTTGGAAATCATCTCCGGGACAGTCTTTTCCTTTTAACTATAAAAAAGGAAAGATTTAGTGTAGGAAGGGGGGTGGAGGTGTCGTGGTGGGTGGCAGAGAATATAATGCTGGTCATTAACACGCCGTTCAGCCTCCATAAACTACTGCATTAAAATCCCTTACACAACACTGCACACAATAACTAATAAAAACTTAAACTTTATTTTAAAAATCTATTATTTTAATGTTTGCTATATTTTTACTTTCTAAAATAATAGCTTAAATATCTCTGCTAAAAAAAATCCATCCCCGAGTATGTTCTTTCTGGATGACTAGCTGTTCTTGAGCTGGATTTTGTTTTAGCAGAGATATGCAGTTATATATTGACCTAGTGTGTTAAAATGAAGAAAACCTTATATTTCGCATATACAAAGGTATCTATGTGACAGTTATAACATTGTACATATAATAAATAATCATTTCACTAAGCCTGTAATATTAATCTATCTATCTATCTATCTATCTATCTATCTATCTATCTATCTATCTATCTATCTATCTATCTATCTATCTATCTATCTATTCAGACATGTTCAACATTACCAATGCAGCTTCTAAAAAGAGATGCCTTTAATGGAATAAATGGTCAGACCTGCAGAACAGCAATACTGTCCTATAAAATCATCTTTCTGTCAAGATAAGCTAGAAGGCCTCACACATCACCTGCTCTATATCAGCACAGTTATGATTTCCCCCATGATCAATTATCAGTGAACTACAGCAACCCACTAATCTTTCAGCTGCCTTTGTGAACGCCGAACAGCAGTAAATTACAGGAGTCGAGCGAGGCTGTGAGGTTGAGTTGTGAGTTTTCCCGTAAGCATCTGGTGCCAGCCAGTTCATGTTGGTAGTTTTTGAGGTTGTTTTAGCAGGATTTGTTTTAAGTGGAGTGAACTGCATGATAGCCCGGGCCAAGCTCACAGAGAACATTTATTTTCTCTTGTTTAAAAGTAGAGTGCATTTACTCGTCCGCAGGATTATTTATTCGTCATTTACCAGGAAGTCCGGCTTATGTTTGAAATCTTCTTCGCAGCATCGGTCTGATTTATTTTGCTGTATTTTCCATCATCCACAATTAAACTTCCACTTCAGATCCTTTAAGTGTACTAGGCTGTTGAAGACAGGCTTTGAGTTTAGCTTATGTTAGGTCTTATATAGGGGTGCTGTCCAGTGTGCTTTGGGTCTTAGAGAATATGCCATTAATTACAGTTAAGGCACATTTACACCATTAGCTTTGCTCACTTCACTTATATGATTGGACTAAGATCATTAATCAGATAAAAAACACTATTTGGAAATAGTATTAAAATAATATTGAGTACAAAGTGTGAGTGTGTTTTTGAGTGTTTTTGGATTTTTGGTTTTTCTGTTTTTCATTTGCATTAACTATGTTACCAAACTTTATATTTTGATTTGTCTATGTCCTCCCTTTTATTAATTTGGAGAACTTCACTTCTACAATCCTTTTCATTGTACTGCAAGTCACTGACATGTACTACTGTGCCTTTACAATCTTGAAAACTTAATGGAGCACCATGAAGATTCTTATCAACAAATGTGCCGCAAAGGTTTCTTTGAGGGATGCCATATTTAAAAATCTTTTAAAAATCTAATGGACAATCCCTTTACGTAAAGATTCTTTATCAACTTAAAGGAACTTCTGGCTCCCACATCTCTATAACAAAATTGTTTTGTTGTGGAGCCAGTAGTGGTCCTTCTATGGTGTGTACTGCAGTCAACCTCTTACCTTTGTTGCCCTGTGAGAACTGCTAAAATTAAGAGAACTTAAAGGGAGAGGTAGTGAGCAGTACAATTGGGAGAGTTTCCTGAAAGCCTTACCGCCGGGCCATGACATGGTCAACAAACAACTGTGACTGCATGCAATGGTCGAGTGACATCACCACAGACACGCTTGCCAGTAATTGTCTGTGGTTCCCCATCATTCCTCCACCTCCTCACAACCTGGCCTGAGGTAGCCGGTCTATATTCAGCTTGTTTAACCAAAATCAGAGTTAAACAGACACAATAGTCAGTGCAGTGCAGTTGCTGGAAAGAAGGGATGCCATAATACCTAGTCTTAAGTGGACTCCAAATAAACAATAAAAGGAAGCAGAGATTTGTTAGCAAAGCAGATCTTCCTACGTAATAAACCTCAAAATAATGTCTGTATGATTTAGAAAAGCTTGTTTGCAAATGATTTTAAAAAGAGATTATGGCCACGTATTCTGTTACAGTGTTTTCCAGTCCTAGCAGACCTGTGCTGTAGCCAAGTAACTTCTCTTTGACTGTCCCTGTGGAGAAGGTGATTTTTTATACTATACAGACATCAAAAGACATACAGAATACTAAAAATAAACTAACAACTAGGCAAGAAAAACCTAAAATCAAAGTAAGAGCAGTATGAAAAACGCTTTTTATACTTTTATCTCATTGCCTGCTTTAACACACCTCTTGCAGCTCTTGAATCAGGTGTGATAGGAGAAGAAAAAATATATATTTGCAGGGCAAGGGACCTAGGACCAGGATTAAAAACCCTGCTTAAGCTCTCAATGTAATATTTGCATTATTGTTGCCATCACGACAATATCATTATTTTATATCACATTATTAACACTAAATTGTCCCTGCCTGTGTTTTATTTTGAAATGTGTTGCAGGCCTGAAATGCAGCAATGTATATTATTACAAAGGAAATGAAATTGACCAGACAATTTTTATTCTGTCTCAAGTGCACGTACACTCCACTGTCCCCACATCCTGCTGGTCCATGGGATTAAACCAGCAACTTGCAGGCTCCAAACCCAGCTCATTTTTGTCCAATGTACTTTATTTTAAAAGTATAAATCCTATTTTTGAGTTCTTTTACATATTGTAGTTGAAATGAGCACACCACATTCAGTTCACACACACCTGGAGTTAACTAAGCAGATGATGTGGGGTTGCTGCAGTTGATCAGGTCTAGGTTCAGCAACAGTACGTGCTGAAAGAATAAAGTCAGCTGACTACCTGAATATACTGAATATAGACCAGGTTATTCCATCAGTGGATTTTTTCTTCCCTGATGGCACGGCCATATTCCAAGATGATAATGTCAGGATTCACAGGGCTGGAATTGTGAAAGAGTGATTCAGGGAGCATGAGATCATCATTTTCACACACGGATTGTTCACCACAGAGTCCAGATCTTAACCTCATTGAGAGACTCTGGTCAGACTCTGCCATCATCAATGCTGCAATATCTTGAAGCGAAAAATGTATGCAACACTGGATTAAACAAACTCTTGTGATCCTGCAGAAGCTTATTGGAACAATCAAAGATAAAGGCAGTCTAACCAAATACAAGAGTGGTAGCGACTTTTTTTTTGCCAGGCAGTGTATTTAACACCAAATTTACAAAAGCAACTTGCACATACATTATTTTCTGCAAATGAACCTACTAACAGAGAGTGACATCTCATTTAAAAAGTGGGTGCAACATCCTTGTACATGTTGGAGTTTATTTGTAACAGACAAAGAAGCATGTTGAAAAACTAACAAAGGATTTAAGCAGCAGCAAAGTGCAAGCCACTCTCAGTCCTTCATATTCAGTTGTGGTAATGACTTTCATGGACTACTGCTTATTGAATTTCTCACAGCATTTTTAAGATTTGTCTCAAATTTGCAGTAATACATGTCCCATGAGTGGCACTGTAACAAAAGCTATACATGACAAATAAACCATAAACCAGAAATGCTGTTTTAACAGGACACACACAATACTCTTACTGTAAAGCATACTTTCACCTTCTACCATTTGCATGCAGAAACAGAAGGACTTGATTCACTGCAACAGCAACAAAGAGATGCATCCTAAAGTCAGAGGGAAGGACACATTCATTGGTTCCTTGTCTTTGTCTCCATCGCACATGTGGTTTTCCATTTAAGAATAATTCTTAAGCTTTTGTGGACATAGAAAATGCAACCAAAACAGACCCGGGCCAACCATATCCAGTTTCCAATGAACATTCCCTCCCTTTGTTTCCCTGCTTTCATGTGTGTTTTGAAGGGGAATCCATAAGTCGTAACTGTCCAACATCCCTCCCAAAACTCGTCCTTTTCTCCTTCTTTTTCTTTTTGCTGACACACAGCTCGCGTGCTGCAGCCTGCCCTGCTTGTGGTACGGTCCGCAGTGCTCAACGTCATACTTCAAAGCTGGCATGTGCCTCCATGGGCTTTTATGGGCCTTGGGTCTGATATGTTTGAAAGGCATGTATCTAGATGGGTTAGATGGTTGTAAACAAAAGGGCTGGGTTGTTTAGTGCTGCTGTTACACACACACACACACACACACACACATACACATACTGTGCCCAAAATGAGCACCGCAATGTTGAAGTATGATTGTTGGGATGGTATCAGCACTGAAACAGAATGATAAGAGCTCTGAGAACAGATTTTGAAAGTCAGTCTAGGTTAATGGATTCAATTATAGACTTACAGGGCATCTCACTGGGCATTTTTAATGAATATGATGCAAATATACAGTATTTTTTAGCATGCAATGATGGATCAGTTGATGCCAAGTAAAAGCAAAATGTTTAAAAATACTTTCATTCACTTTTTCTACAGCTGTTATAAAAAATGTGATCTTTTATTGTATTAGTTGTTAAAAGACTAATGATATGCATAGCTGAAAGTCGTCAAAAAATATGAAACATCATTTTTGAAACCAACGCGGCAGAGACGACAGATGGAGATCTGCACAATTCATAAACTGTGAATGGTGAATGAGTCTGTCATAAAAAAGTTATTTGTGTTTTGCCCTCTCTGCTTTCTAAACACCATGAAATCCCAAATTAAAAAGAATAGCATTTACAGTCACTTCAGGGTCAGCATGGGAACCACTTCTAAATTTGAGAAGCAGAAATTACAAATTGTGTTGTTGCCTGCGGCATGCCTGGAGCTGGTTAGGTCTGGAAACAATTCCAGCTATGTTACCTAACAATTAGTGCACACTCCCAACTTACTTTAACAGGGATTTGTGCCAAACCCTTGTGGACAGACCTCATCCATAACCAAACAAACAAAACATCATTTTCTGCTTTGATCATTCTGATATGTACTGTCCAATGTTTGGCTTTCATAGCTCCAGAAATATTTGCAGAATGTATTTATAAGCATTTTTCAGCAAATTTGTGACGGGTAATTACAATGAAATACAGCTCTTGGCATGATGTTTCTAGTTCCCATTAATTAATGACTATTAAATTACTATGGAATATTAAATTTTGAACATAACCAAGTTTGGTTTTAATGCTGTGTTAGATTTGAAGAACAGTTATAATGTTGTTTAATAAAGCTTGGACCTGAAAATATATAAATCATATTGAAAACATTGAGGAAAGTTGTTGGAGCATTATGTCTTACAATTTACGTATGTCATTAAAATGTATTAATAGGTTGCACTTAATACCAATTCTTCAAAAAATAAGTCAACTGGAACAGTTGTTTTGATGTAAAATGTCCTCACTGTCACATAAAAATCTGCATTTTTACATTTTTGTTTTACTTTTTCCTATTTTTCCATAGTGATAGTTGTAATATTTAAGTCTTATATCTACATTATAACATCAGTTTTATAGGTAATGTAATAAAAGGATCATATTCTATAATATAAATATGCTAAATTAAATGATCATGAAAAATACTATTAGGTTAGGAATATTAGTTTCTGTGTTAATAATTCAGTTATTAATAACTAAATTATAAACCAAGGGGTTTAAGGGGTTAAGTATTTTTTGTGAGGTTTTTCATTGACATTTTGACATTTGGAGTTTGAGAAAAAAATCTGGGATTTTTTTATCATAACAGTAACTTTTTATTACTTAGTTGACTGATGAATTTGAATGTATCATTTTATTATCTACAGACTATAAATACTGTATTGAAAGTTTATAGCATCTTCATCACCTCTTTATTCTCCAGTTTCTATTGTTGCTGATTTTACTTTATGATATAATCTATGTTGTCCTTTGCCATTTATCTATATTTTTGAAGAATTAAACATAAAAAAATAGAATGAAATCTTTTCATTGAATTCCACTGAAAGATGTTTTTTCTTTCTACTCTAATAGAAGATACAAGCTTTCTGCCTGACAGTGATGATATGTCTGCGCTCCAGAATGGACACCACCCTTCTCAATATCAGGTGCTAACTAGTTGTGTATTCTTCTCTTTCCTTTTAAGGGCCCTTTCCTCCGTGGTGGCCCTGGGTGCCAACATCATCTGCAATAAGATTCCGGGCCTGGCTCCTCGCCAGCGGGCCATCTGCCAAAGCCGCCCAGACGCCATCATCGTAATAGGTGAAGGAGCTCAGCTGGGCATCAATGAGTGTCAGTACCAGTTCCGCTACGGCCGCTGGAACTGCTCGGCCCTGGGGGAGCGCACAGTCTTTGGCCAGGAGCTACGAGTAGGTCAGTCTGTGCTAAAGACTATTCTTGGTTCATGCTGAGAAAGGAAAAGGTCAGTTGAAGAACTCATTCGGTGATGTAAAGTAGACGGGTTTCTGGACAGAGTGATTGTTCACATGACTCACGGCTAGAGAAGACTGAAGGAAGGGGGGTTGAGATGCTGGTCAGTTCTAAGCCTTTACAGTTCTTCACTCTGTCCGAAAAAAAAAACACTCAATCAGTTGTTAGAAGTATTGTGGGTGCTGTAAAAGAGATGTGGAAGCACAATGCATTTAACTGTGTTTCTGCATCTCTGCTCTAGCTCTGTGTTACTGATTTTCATGAGGTTCTTTAAAGGAGGGACAAATGTGAGCTTGATTACAGGGGTAGCTGTTGTTATTGCAGTGACAAAAGCAAAGACCCTTCTTTTGAAGACAGAGAGCCAGTGATATGAGAGGCAGCTTTCACTGTGGGCCAAGCCCTGGTTACACACAACATTCAGTCACGCTTTGACTTGGTCAAGCCCACCACTTGAACTTCACCTGCTTGCAAAATCTCGTTTGAACATCTGCTGTGATTGATGCACCACCGCGTTTTACAGCCGAGTGCTTCTTTGAATTTCTGGCCTTCCTTTGATTGCATGCGCACATTCCATTTCAGTAAAAAAAAAAAGAAAAATGAAATGGCAATTATTTCTATGGTTCATGATTAGATTTTTTACATGGACTGTTGTATAGAAAAGTTTGGAAACCACTTTTCATGTTTTTTGCCTTTTTAAATAATAAAAAAAAAATGTAAGCACGATTGGAAAATTGTAAGTTCACAGAAATCAATTACCAGTTCACCTAAGTTGCATCTTCTATTCAGTGCTTAGTTCTTATTTAGGGTCTACTAATAGTTCAGTCATATTTCTCATTCAATACCTACTAATCCATTCATCAGTATCAATTTATCATTCATTAAATATAACTTGTTTTCTATCTACTGTTAATTCAGGACCTACTAATCATTCACTATCTACGTATTATTCAGTAAGTACTAGTTAGTTAGTATCTACAAATTATTCAGTATAAATTGTATTTTTTTATTATTCCGCACTTTACACAAAAATGACCAATTAGTAATAAGTATAAGTAACTTGTCATTTGCCATATGTGCCCACACACGTCTCAAGTGTTGAAAGCGTTAAGTAATAAACAGTAATTTGTATTGCAGTGTGTTATTTTAATAAAGGGTATATTGGTGTTGTCTAGTGGATAACACCACCACCTTCTTCATGGACAAGACCCACAATTCTACATTTGTTTTCCCCATGAAACATGATCCAGATACTCTTCTCTCACTGGAGAAGAGTATCTGAGTACTTGTAACTGTGGACTTATTGTCAAAAAAAAAATATATATATAAACAAAGCAAATCATTTAGCTAAGAATATTTAAATGTCTGTATGTGTTCACATTAGTTATGCCTTTCATAGTTTAGACATAAAGGAAAAAAATTAGCAATACAGGTTTGGCTGAGTTGAAACCATGCAATAGACTGCAAAATCTGACGCCAAACCAAAATTAAAAAATGATAATAAAAAACAATACTACAAATAAGGCACTCAACTACAGTTAAATCTTTAAAAGCTGTGGCTGTTTGCTGCCTCTCTCTCTTTCTCTCTCTTTCTCTCTCTTTCCCTCTTTCCCTCCCTACCTATCTCTCTCTCTCTCTCTCTGTCTCATATTTATTCAGTCAAAATGAGCTACAACCCGACAAACATTTACATTGCTTTTGTTCAGAGAGACATTCCAGAGATGGCCATAGAGCAGAGTGGCTTTTATAGGCTTTTTATATATTTCCTTCCATTTAAGACTGTTTTGTTGCTGTTAAAATGCGGTCGCACTGCAAGTTGACGCCAATTGCTCTGTTAACTACCACTGCTTTTCCAAATGGCTTTGCTGGACTTGGGTTCCTTCAAAATGCATTACAGTTTGTAGGAAATTTTACACGTTTGTGGTGGATCTTTGAACAAAAGGATTTATTTGCAATTGCTTGCGTTTCTAAACTTGGTATTCAGCAGTGTGTAAAGCTGTGCGTTTTGTCTCTTGTAAAAGGAGTTTTTGTAAAGAAGAGAAGAGGTGAATTATCACATTTCTGAATATGCTGCATGCAACTGTTTGTAGAACAGATTTTTGTGGAATGTCCCAAGACTTACTATTTTAGCAGCTTAGAAAATTAAAGTGTAATGGGAACAGATTTAGTAACACATGAAACTGGTGGCATTGTGAACGGTTATCTCTTCTAATACTCATTTGACATTTTTTTGTTCTCTTCTTGGAAGAAGAAGTTTTTTTATTACTGATGTTGAAAAGATCCTAACCACATCAACCTTAACACTATCTTTTTATTAGTATCTGATTAGTTTTTGTAGCTGTGGTACTTTGTAATGGTTCAGCAGTAGACGTTTATTTCGTCTTGTGCTCTTCTGCTTTACTCAGTCATATTCCTTTTGCCTGCGATTCTAATGGGTTTAAACTTGAAAGTACGGTTCACTGTTTTTCACTCTGCAACTCGTTTGAGAAAGCATCCCTTGCTCAATACGGCCTCAGAAAATGATTTAGAATTGGGCTCAATCCACTTCATGGTTCTGTTACTTCTGCTACTCCCAATGCTCACTGCCTTGTTTTTTAATGCCTGTCCTGCAAACTGTAACCGCTAAACCATTTTCCTTGCAAGGATACTGTTGTTTTTCAAGAGTTAAAGATCAGTTGACCACAAAGCTGATTCGCTCTCTCCTTGGCCAGTCTCCGTCAGCTTGGACAATCTTTAGCCGTTTTACTTTGGCTTTCCAGTACAGCACATATTAATAGCGGGGTTATTGGGTATTACCAAGCCCCCAAAGATTTCATTCAAGGAAAGATTCTGTTTCAGAGAACGGTCAGGTAATCTGATCCTCATTTCACTATTACCCTGTAAATGTAAATATCCGTGTAAAGAGAAAGAGAAAGGGTGGCTGAGGAATTTTCTGTATTCTGCAGCTGAAAAGCATGACTAACATATAAAAAAGAAGCAAATGAAAAACTGGAACAATACAATACAGAATTAAATGTTTCTCATTAAGTTTAAAATCCATCACTGGTTTGTCAGCATTTTGAAGAATTTGGCTGTTTCTTAATATCAACATAACAGGACAATGTGGCTCAAGAAAAATGACTGTGATGATTTTGTTAATAGATAGCGAAAAGATTGCGATCTGTATGGCAGCCTACAACAAGAACGTTCAGGGAAAAATGGTCATGTTGTGATGGAACTTCAGAGCTGGTATCCAGTTTAAACACAGCTCATTAATTTGGAGATTGTAAGCACTAAAAATGAAAAAGGGATGTTTTGAAATTAGCTTCTGAGAGCTATATTTTAATTCAGTCAATAAATATCTAGGCTGTGACACGCTGTACGTATTGTTGTGAAGCTCTGAGGAAGAGTGTTTTTTTTATCTTTTCATGTTTGAAATGGGATTAAAACTAATTCCGGCTAATTCCAGTTTCCTTTACACAGCGGAGCTGAGAAAGAGGAGCACTCTACCTCTTTAGTGTTTACTTTTCTGCCCTGTTTGTCATCCAGGTGATTCAGTATGTATTCCTGTGAATGGAGTTTGTCACTGAGCTCAGAGAAAAATTGCTCGAGTTCAAACTTGTGCTGCCCTCACTTCACAAGAGGGCCCGCACAGGGGCGGCCGGGTGGGCCTCTTAACCATATGAAGAATCTTACATTTATTCCAAACGTGCACTAAAAGCATAGGGTGTGATTAATATGTCTATTTAAGGCCAGCAGACTGCGTCCAAATGCAGTGCTACAATTCACTCAAGTGTTTTTACTGGTTTCTCATGGTTCCTCATTATATGGAACAGTACTGGTAGCCTCTCCTGTTCTCCAAGACTGACAAAAGTATTGGATATTGGAACTTTGCTGTTTTTTTTTTTTTTTATTTCAATTAAAACTTCTAGAAGGGCAAAATGAAAGATGAAACACTACTTTAAGAATGGGTGAAATTGGGGGGATAGTTTACTGGTGCGTTATTGTTACAGTACCGAAGCACTGCTAAACTGTGACTGAGTTACGCTGAATAAAGTAAGCAGGATATGATTTAAATTTTAATTATTTAAATGGTCTAAGTGGTATTTTAGGCGTTGAAAAACTACTTTTCGTGGGATTATTGGTTTAAATGAAACCCATATAAAGCTCAAGAAAAAATTAAAAGACCACTTCAGTTTCTGAATCAGTTTCTCTGATTTTGCTATTTATATGTATATGTTTGAGTAAAATGAACATTGTTGTTTTTATTCTATAAACTACAGACAATATTTCTCCCAAATTCCAAGTAAAAATATTTTCATTTAGAGCATTTATTTGCAGAAAATGAGAAATGGCTGAAATAACAAAAAGATGTAGAGCTTTCAGACCTCAAATAATGCAAAGAAAACAAGTTCATATTTATAGTTTTACAAGTTTTAATATTTAGTGGAATAACCCTCTTTTTTAATGACAGTTTTCATGCATCTTGGCTTTTTCTTCTCCACCAGTCTTACACACTGCTTTTTTAAGCAGTTCAGTTTGGTCTGATGGCTTGTGATCATCCATCTTCCTTTTAATTATATTCCAGAGGTTTTCAATTTAGTAAAATCAAAGAAACTCATCTTTTTATAGTGTTCTCTGATTTTTTTTTTCAGAGCTGTATGTACTTAAGTTAAATGGGTTTGTTGTAATGAATGTGTTTATCATGTAGTGTAAAAGTGTAAGAATGAAACATGGTATAAATTGGTTTCATAGCTTACTATTACTAAACAAAACACAGGAATTCATAAAAAAACATTAAATACTGTAGCAAGATGAGGAAAATAACAAAATAATTGTTGTCCTGAGATGTAAGAATCCTATGGATCCTTTAGTTCAAGTGTGCTTTTATATATAATGATGTGATAGGGATATATAGTGATGTGTGGGAATAATGCAAAACAGGTTTGACAGCCTATAGGAAAAGAAGGCCCCTAAACTTTTTTTTTTACTATTACCCAAAAATGAACTAGTCTGCCCATGGTCTTTGATGCTGAGGAATTTTTGTGGTGCCATTCATTCCCCCATCTCACTGTTTTCCCATCTTTGAAGCGAGCAGATAGTTCTGAATCACAAAACTTTGCGTGTGGTTGCATATCAAGTGCTTGCGGTCTGCCACAGTGCTCACCATGCAAATGCCATTTGCCATTTACATGGGGTAGAATGACACAATTTTCATATTTCTGCAGGAAAATTAGCCCGCTTTGCATCCCTTTGTCTTTATTCTTTCCTCCAGGTTTAATCTTGTATTGATTTAATCTTGTATTTATTTCTTTCTGTGAATATTCCCATGCAGATATGTAACCATCGGCGCTCTTGTTGTGTTGATCGCCTTTTGATATTTAGTATCGAATCCTCAAAGATGAAATGGAGGTTGATTTGTATGGTTGCTGACTTTATTCCAAAACTATATAATGGTGAGTTGTGTGCTCCCTCTCTCTGAGAACTTGGAAGGCAGTTTATGAGAATAGGAGAGAAAAGAGTAGGCTATATTGTGGTGGGCACTATATTGCTTCCATTATACTGTTTCTAGTGTGCATGTGAATGTGCATATACTTTGTTTTTATCTGTCATGTCAATCATTCTTGTTACATCTACAACCCCAAACCAGAAAGAATCGAGGCAGTAAGAAAAATGCAAAGTGCAGCGATTCTTATGCACTGATTTTTATTTAAGTGCAGGCAGTGTGGCCCAGTAAACTAATAGAGTTAAGGTTTTGCTGGTCATCTTCATTTAATGTTTTAGTATTGCAAGCCATTGCAGCACATTCCAGGCTAGTTTCAGTCTAGTAATGATGATGTGATTACAAACAAGTGTCAACCTCTCTTTAGACTCAGCGATATCTGTGATCATTGGAAACATGTGTTGTCAGAAGAACCAGTTTTCCAGATTTTTCGGTTGAAATATTTGCCTTAAACTTTAGACTAATGATAAAAATCACCATCCATATGTTTCTTAGCAAAAGTCCAAAAGCCAGGGTCTGTCATGATATAGGGTTGCGTCAATACACTTCTGTGATGCAGCATTAATGCAGAAAAGTACATTGAAATCTTAGAGCAATATATGCTGCCTTTAAAACCTTTTCTTTTTCCTTTTTAAATGAACTTTATTAAATAATTTTCATACATAACAGAGAAAAAACACAATTCACAATTAATTTACATCAAAATCAAGTGAACACAGCATATATAACATTTTCTGACATTTTTTTTAGCTACACCTAATAACTAGCAAAATGTTGCATTATTCCATATATATACAGTTGTGGTCAAAAGTTTACATACACTTGTAAAAAAACATAATGTTATGTCTGTCTTGAGTTTTCAATAAGTTCTACAGCTCTTATTTTTCTGTGATAGAGTGATCGGAACACATACATGTTTGTCACAAAAAAACAGTCATAAAATTTGGTTCTTTCATAAATTTATTATGGGTCTGCTGAAAATGTCACCAAATCTGCTGGGTCAAAAATATACATACAGCAACAGAATTTGTCAATTTTGGTGATGTAGCGAGTTGTGTCAATCAAATTAGCTTCATGTCATGGCCTCTTCACTTCTTGTAAGTGATTCTGATTGACTACAGCTGTTGACTTCTCATGAGCCCATTTAAATAGGGCTCATTTGACCCAGTGATTAGACTCAGCTACAAAAGCTACAATGGGAAAGTCAAAGGAACTCAGTGTGGATCTGAAAAAGCGAATTATTGACTTGAACAAGTCAGGGAAGTCACTTGGAGCCATTTCAAAGCAGCTACAGGTCCCAAGAGCAACTGTGCAGACAATTATACGCAAGTATAAAGTGCATGGAACAGTTGTGTCACTGCCACGATCAGGAAGAAAACGCAAGCTATCACATGCTGCCGAGAGGAGATTGGTCAGGATGGTCAAGAGTCAACCAAGAATCACCAAGAAGCAGGTCTGCAAGGATTTGGAAGCTGATGGAACACAGGTGTCAGTCTCCACAGTCAAGCGTGTTTTACATCGCCATGGACTGAGAGGCTGCCGTGCAAGAAAGAAGCCCTTGCTCCAGAAAAGGCACCTTAAGACTCGGCTGAAGTTTGCTGCTGATCACATGGACAAAGATAAAACCTTCTGGAGGAAAGTTCTCTGGTCAGACGAAACAAAAATTGAGCTGTTTGGCCACAACACCCAGCAATATGTTTGGAGGAGAAAAGGTGAGGCCTTTAATCCCAGGAACACCATGCCTACTGTCAAGCATGGTGGTGGTAGTATTATGCTCTGGGGATGTTTTGCTGCCAGTGGAACTGGTTCTTTGCAGAAAGTAAATGGGATAATGAAGAAGGAGGATTACCTCCAAATTCTGCAGGAAAACTTAAAACCATCAGCCCGAAGGTTGGGTCTTGGGCGCAGTTGGGTGTTCCAACAAGACAATGACCCAAAACACACATCAAAAGTGGTAAAGGAATGGCTAAACCAGGCTAGAATTAAGGTTTTAGAATGGCCTTCCCAAAGTCCTGACTTAAACCCCATTGAGAACATGTGGACAGTGCTAAAGAAACGGGTTCATGCAAGAAAACCATCACATTTAGCTGAACTGCACCAATTCTGTCAAGAAGAGTGGTCAAACATTCGACCTGAAGCTTGCCAGGAGCTTGTGGATGGCTACCAAAAGCGCCTAGTTGCCGTGAAAATGGCCAAGGGACATGTAACCAAATACTAATGTTGCTGTATGTATATTTTTGACCCAGCAGATTTGGTGACATTTTCAGCAGACCCATAATAAATTTATGAAAGAACCAAATTTTATGACTGTTTTTTGTGACAAACATGTATGTGTTCCGATCACTCTATCACAGAAAAATAAGAGTTGTAGAACTTATTGAAAACTCAAGACAGCCATAACATTATGTTTTTTTACAAGTGTATGTAAACTTTTGACCACAACTGTATATATTTTTCCCTAGGTTTATTTATTATTTTTGTCCTGTAATAATGCAGAGCAAAATCCAATCCAGTCAAATAAAACTAAGCAGAAATAGGGGGGGAAAATACAACAAAAAAAAGAATAGCTAAGACACATAGTATCATATATAACATAATAGAAAGAGAAAAAAAAACACAATTATGTAATAAATAAATAATAAACAGATTACTCAGGAATAACAAAGGATTGTAAGCTTCTCACATATACAAAGAAAGGTTCCCACATTTTCCTTTATTTCATATTTAAAAATTTTAATAGATATCAGGGGTGTTTCTTTGCATTTTTTAGGTCCAAGGTTCTCAGTCTCATAAGTTCGCTGATTACGTGTTGGAAAACTATATTTGCCGATATTTGAGTTTGTTTAATCACCATAGCACATCTAGTTCTCCATAATTTGCTGTTAATTATGCATAACATGGACCAAAAGCAATCTTTTACTTTAGGGTCCAGGCTTTCATCGAAAGCACCAAATAAAATTGTCTTAGAATTTACCTCCATGTTGAGCCCGATTCCTTTTAGCAGACTCCATGTCTGTTGTGCGCGGTTACAGTCGACCAGCAGAGGCTCGATTGTCTCGTCGGCGGAGCAGTTCTTAGTTGTCACGAAGCAACTCCACTTCACTATTGCACATACAGCCAACCTGCCGACACTAATCACACTTTCGCACTTTTGTGTTTAGTCTCCCAACCAGAGCAGTACTCTCTGAGGGGCTTAGGTGCTTGTGTTGGACTATATTTCTATAAATGCAAACACACAAAACTTCATAAATGTCTTTGTTTTTTGCATGAATCCAAGATAATCCAGGGACATCCATGCCTTTTCAACAAGACAATGCAAAACCACATTCTGCACATTCTGTTACAAAGGCATTGGGAAATTTTGGAGAAAAACAGTGTCTAATACACTCCTCAAAATGTGTTTGCAGCAAGAATGGGATAAAACAAACACCTAAAACACTTAATTGATTGGTGGCTTCAATGCCAAAACATCTTATAAGTGTTGTGCAAAGGAATGGCAACATTATAAACTGGTAAATGCTCTACTTTCCTCTTTGCTCTTACTTGTATTGCAGGTCTGAAGTGTGGGAATTTATGTATATTAGCAAATTAAGTCAAAAGAAGTTGACCAGACAAAACATGAAATATCTTTGGTTCACACTTTCTGCAACCAAATGTAAAAACATAACACATGTATATATTTGAATTTTCCATACTGTTCCAGCTGTTCCTGAGCTGGGGTTGTATGTTATAGTGTTATTCGACAGATTTGGGCTAAGCTGGCAAAGTCCAGATTTCCATCTGAAGCAAATAAATGAGGCTCCCATTTTTCTGCAAATGTTTTTGTCCTAATCTGTGGTGAAAATCGATCCTCAAAGAACGTGCAAGTCCTAGCTTCTCAGAAAAACTTAACTGCAAATTACTTTCTACTGCAACTTAACAATAGACAGCAACTCTTCCTAATGCCAGAAATCATACACATGTGGTTTAATTTATGGCTGCACTGGATTGTATTGTAAGTTGAATAACTTAAGAAAAATGTCATTTGACAACTCTTGGTTGCTTTTCAATGGAATTGTGATGCAGACACTCAGCTGGGAGGGTCCATCAATAAGATCAGAAACATCATTGCTTCATCTTTGCTTGAAATGCCAGCAGTTCGAAAAATGCTCCTTTTGTTTTTAAGGTCAGTCCCTTTAGCTGATGTGGTCTTAAGGGAGGAAAAGCTGCCTAATTTGTGTTACTCCTGACGTTCAACAAGACATCACGTATTCCATCACTTTTACTCTGAAGAGTTGGAAGATTAAATTGTTTTGCAGTTCTCAATTTCATTCACAGCTCTAAGACCCAGAGTTTAGGATGAGTATTCCACCTTTACTTTGGTTCCTTAAACCTTTAAAATTCAGTATTTATAATAAAGGCACAGTGCAGTAAGCAATAACTCACTTGACGGTAAAACTGTCCACCAGGGAGATGAGTGTCTGTTTGTGTGTGACATGAAGCGCTCTTTAATCATTAGATATAGTGCTTATCATCAAACGACTTCCTTACCGAGCTCAGTCACTCAGAACCAGTGAAATGTCTGCATGAGAGAATGTGGGTGTTTATCAGCAGATAGCAGATTGAAGACCTGTATCAGGAACTAAGTGTACTAGTCCAGAGGAGATTCAGAAAGAGAAAGCCAGATAAAAGTAAAGAAGCAAGAAAGTGATTGTGAAAGAGATCTGAACAACAAATCCTAGCATGATGAAGGAGAAGAGATTGAGTGTTTGTTCCTCAGATAGGGTGGGCTACTTTTAGAGCTACAGGATAAGAGAGAGAGAGAGAGAGCAACAGAAATGGTTAGATTGCAATAGAGAGAAAGCAAGTAAGAGCAACAGAGAAAGCTTTAAAACTAATGGATAAGACATGCTGTGTAAAAGCGAGGACTGGTCTCAGAAGGACTTCATACATACAGCTCTGGAAAAAATAAGAGACTACTTAAAAATGATGAGTTTCTTTGATTTTAGAAAATTGCAAACCTCTGGAATATAATCAAGAGGAAGATGCATGATTACAAGCCATCAAACCAAGCTGAACTGCTTGAATTGTTGCACCAGGAGTGGCATACAGTTATCCAAAAGCAGTGTGTAAGACTGGTGGAGCAGAACATGCCAAGATGCATGAAAACTGTGATTAAACCCAGGGTTATTCCACCAAATATTGATTTCTGAACTCTTAAAACTTCATGAATATGAACTTGTTTTCTTTGCATTATTCGAGGTCTGAAAGCTCTGCATTTTTTTTTTGTTATTTCAGTGTACACTAAACTTAACACCTGAAGACAATTCTAACCGTAACATTCATAACTGTAAAAAGCAGGGTGAAATTTGCTTTAGCGACAATGTTTTCTCAATTCTCCCTCCAGTGCATGGCAGAGAGTGCATGTGTATATTTACCAAAACAGCACCACCAGTGGAATAATAGAAATGTGTTGCTCTACAATTTTATTTGTAAAACTACTTTATTGCATATTAATTTAGAAAATTTGGCCCATTCCTGTGACAACTAATCTGTTTACCAGTCCCTTTGATTTCTTCAAGAACATATAGAAGCCCACATTTTTAGCTTTGAAATGTAATAGTCTCATGTTGCTTCCGATCAGATTCTGCTCTGAAGAGAGAAAGCAGAAAGTCCCGTCTGTAAAAAACTGGAAAAGCATATATGAATTTCCATTTATTGTCAAAATATTTTCAGCTTGCAAGTGGCTGTAATTAACATTGTGGCTGAGCGTGTTGTGTGTTCAGACAGAGCTTGTGTGTTTAAACTGGAGATTGTGCTGAAACAGCACAGTTAGCGCTGGTTGTCCCTATCCCAGTCAGTCCCACCCCCCTCAGCCACCTCAGCCTGGTTTTTCCGGAGAGCCAGCCGGTTGGCTGGAAATACTGATAGATGGATGATGGGGTAGGAAGTGTTATCAGTCCAATCTTTGTCTGTCTCTATTGGCTTGGCCAGAGTAGGCGTGAGTGGAACACTGTAGGAACAAATGGATAGACAGATGGATGGATGGATGGATGGAAAGAAGGAAGGATTGATGGATGGATGAGTAGGCTGTGTTATCTGGCCGATCTTTGTGTGTGCGTGTGTGTGTGTGTGTGTTCATGCTTGTGTGTGTGTGTGTGTGTGTGTGTGTGTGTCTGTGTTAGCTTGGCTGGTGGGGGCATGGAAACAGGATGTTAGGAGATCAGATGAAGCTTGCTCAGCTTCACACAATCAGATGAATGAATGATCCACATTGATTGGGCCGAGAGGACCTGGCTGCATTTCTATTATCCCTTATCACATTTATTTTGAATATTTACGGCACTGCATTTCCATATATGATAAAGCATTATGAAGAGGATCAGGCAAGGCTGTTAACTTTAAAGACATTCAAATATGACAGGGCACAAAACCCTGTTGCACAATCCCAGCTACAGTACATTAATAGGGCCCTCCAGCCATCGGCTTGCATTAGACATTGTTTCAAAAGTTTTATGTTTATAGTTCTATTTTATTGGCAGTATTCTGTACAGGAACTAGACACGCTTTATGTCGGCAATCGGTGCAAATGAATGCATCATTAGAATAGATAGTGGCATCTTATGACTTCCTTCTAGGGCGCAGCAAAATGTAGTCCAAACTAGTATCCCATGATACTGGCACACCTTGATGCAAACTTTTAGTTCGAGAGATTATTTTTTGCAGTATATTCTTGTGTCTCTGTGCACTTTACATGTGAAATCCAAGAATGAAGTATATATAATTTTTACTTTACTTTACTTACTTCATTCTCTTTAACTCAAAATCATTCAATAAACAGCGATAATGGAACTGTGCTATAACCGCAATAATACACTCGAGGATTGTGCTATAACGTTTAATATTGGCGCTGCTGTGCTGATCTACATTACTTGGCCTGCCGCCTCGTGCCTCTGACTGCAGCACAGCAGTGACAATATTACACATTATAGCACAAACCTTGAATGTATTATAGCTTAATTTACCAATGTTCATATCAGAAGGGCCTTACAGTATTCTGCCATACACCAGTATCTCAGCATAGTTTTAAGAGATTATGTAGAGTTTGGTGACATTATGTGCACTAAAGTAGGCAGTTTTGAGTTTAATTTGTAAGAGTATTAACTTTTTAAAAGGTTTAAAAAGTGTTTCTATCTTTTTCCGTGCCTGTCTGTTTTCCTAGCTTGCTTTCTGGCACATGGCTCTATGTTCTCCTTGTTTCCTCCCCTGTTTTCAGTGCTTACAACCTGTGTTCATTTGTAACTCTGCCCCCTAGTTACCTGTCTCCAGGTGTTTCCTATCTACTTCCGTATATATAGCCCCTTTGTTTCTGTGTTCCCTTGTTGGTTGTTGTGCATTTTATGTCTGGTTAGGTTGCTAGTCTCTTGTTTGTGGTTTATTACTTGTTTTATGTATGTGTGTTAGTCTGCTTTCATGTTTATTTGCTTTATTTCTGTTTTATTAAATATATATATATATTTAATAAAACAGAAATAAAGCAAATAAACATGAAAGCAGACTAACACACACACACACACATATATATATATATATATATATATATATATATATATATATATATATATATATATATATATATATATATATATATATACTTGCATTTGCGTCTGCGTCCGTGTTTCACTTGCTGCAACCTGACAGTATGGGTAAAATTGGGCACTCATTCCTAATGCATGACATTGTAATACTTAAGCTCTGGACCTGGTTTAACTGATTAAGTGCTTAAGAGTAAGCAAATAAAATAATTTAGGCAGTAATACATGAGTGTGAGCATGTGTGTGTTGTGATCATAGGCATAAGACCAAAGCACAACTCTTAAGTGTATTTAGATTGTATTGAGATTATACCACAGTTCCGTTATCTTTGTTTATTGTAGGATTTTTAAGATAAATTGCTTAGCAACACTTCTGATGAGTATAGCATGTTTGCATACTTAAATGCAGTTTGAGATGCTGTGTGAATAACAATTTGAGATTTCCAGTTTTTACGTTTGTTTTGTTTTAATTGTCATTTGTGATTAAACAAAATCCAAATAATATAATAAGCTAATTATAATCTTTAACTTATTAAAATGTTGCTGCTTTTTTCTGTAATGTTATGGATGTACAGTATGTGGTAGAAAAACACTTAAATATGCTTCGGTCAGAGTGCCATTATCGTGCAGTACTGGCACTCCTAGAATGTCCTCTCAGCCAATCGCTTGGCGGGGTTGGAACTAACTGATATATAATGGAGTGCAAGCAGTGTAAACACTGAAAAGCACTTGAGGGTCTCCAGTGTATAAGGCCTGAATCTGCTGCACTTCTCACTGTAACACAACTCTTTTTTTACCACTCTCTTCTCTTCCTGTCCTCCTCCCTATGTGGTATAGCTGAAAAAATATGCATACACACACACACACACACACACACACACTTGCACCCATGCTTGCAGCACAGCACACTTAACAAAGCGCTTGCTGTAAAGTATGCCACTCTGGTAAAGCCATATTATTTTATTGACTAGGAACACGGCTGTGCTAATTCCTCTAGCTGCAAACCTCATGGACCACAACTTTGTCTATAATTTGCTGGGCACACATGTTCATAGCAACGCTACATAAAGCAGAACGAAAAACAGTAGTGTGCAGTGCATTAATCAGTTTCTCTAACATTGATACACAAAGCAGGACTTATTTTTGCTTATGATCAGGGGTTCTCAGGCCCCAGAGAGAGAAAGTGTAATAAAAAAAAAAAATAATAATAATAGTGATGATGATGATGATACTTACATACCAAATATCATGAGATTAATTTAGAAAAATAATTATGAAATGGTTACTAAGTTAATGTATTGAGTACACCCACACCTACAGCTCTGGAAAAAAATAAGAGAATCAAAAATGTTGAATTTCTTTGATTTTACTAAATTGAAAACTTCTGAATATAATCCAGAGTAGGATTGATGATCACAAGCCATCAAACCAAGCTGAACTGCTTGAATTTATGCACCAGGAGTGGCATGAAGTTATCCAAAAGCAGTGTGTAAGACTGGTGGAGGAGAACATGCCAAGATGCATCAAAACTGTAATTAAAAACCAGGGTCATTCCACCAAATATTGATTTCTGAACTCTTAAAACTTTATGAATATGAACTTGTTTTCTTGCATTATTTGAGGTCCGAAAGCTCTGCATCTTTGTTGTTATTTCAGTCATTTCTCATTTTCTGCAAATAAATGCTCTAAATGACAATATTTTTATTTGGAATTTGGGAGAAATGTTGTCCGTAGTTCATAGAATAAAACAACAAAGTTAATTTTACTCAAACATATACCTATAAATAGCAAAATCAGAGAAAACGGAAAACTCTCTTAATTTTTTCCAGAGCTTTATATTGTGTTGTTGTGAGGTGTTATCCTGTGCATGTTCATGGCATGAACATGATCCTGTGCATGATATTACACAGCAGGGGTAATAATCTTGACCGGTGGCATCTGGCTAAAATTGTCCTTGCACACATCTACATTCTTTAGTTTCTATGCCACACAGCAAAAGTCATGAAACACAATACCAGCTCCTTTATCATGATATCTGGCATGTCAGTGTATATATGCTAGCATTGTCTTTAACTCAGAAATACACAAAAAATATACAGAACTTAGTATTATGCAATTTTCTTTGCTACATATAACTGGTAACTTTCATAAATAAAGTAGTATAAAGTATTTTCCTAAGGCCTTGCTCATCTTGCTGTGAGAAAGATATGTCTGATGGATGACTCCAGTCCTGCAGCACCCTGCAACCACCAGCGGGTGCCACTTTTCTCACCAGTATTTGTTTAAGCATGAGCAGGCTCACGCTGTGAGGAACTGAATGAGTGGATGAGACTGCAGTGGTGTCAGAAATAGAGATACATGGAGGGAACCTCCAGGCTAGTAATAGTAGTTTGTAAAACCCTGGATGTTTTATGAGTGTTTTCTGCAAGCTTTCCGTTTTTTTAAGCTTTGAGGTGCATTTTCCACACTGCCACACTGCTGTTTTAGAGTAAATGCAGTTTGTTTTTTGCTGCCCAATTTTTAGTATTCCTACAGCAGAACAAATTTACCAGCTAATGAGGTGATATAATCCCACCCAGCATTATGCTGGAAAAAGATGCTGAAATAGTCTGTAAGTCTTGTTCGTTTAACCCATGTTCCATTTTGAGATGTTTCATGGACGTCCACATATTAACATCTATTTATCTACCTAAAAAAATATTTTTAGCTTTTATCCCATTTCTCCCCAATTTTAATGAAGGCCCCATCATTACTAATAATGTCCCCAACACTAGGAGGGTGTAGGCTGATGCAGCATTATAGATTAGACAGCACACTCAGAGGAAAGTGCAGCTCCCCAGCTCTTATACATCAGCTAACAGATGCCGGGTCTGAGCAACATCACAATAGGAGCACCATCTACCCACCCAGAGAGTGGGTTCTTCATTAGGTTCTTCCCTTTTTTTTATATTATATATTTTTTGTCTTCTTCTCCCAATGCTCACAGTACCTAAAACTCTGTATAAACACTAATACACAATAAAGTTAAATTGGTCCTCCGAAGAGGGGGGGTGGTGGTGGCCAAAAAAAACTAAAAGTTCTTCACAATAAGCATAAAAAAGGTGCTAGTAGTTCACCTCAGTAGCTAGCTAGCTAACTAACTTTTTCATTCCACCTTAAATGCGGAATGGAAAAATAAAATTAAATAAAAGCTAATGAAAGCTAATTTCATCTCCCCTTCACAAAGAAATTAAGGAATGAACAATAATAATTCATTTAGGCACCATGTCTCCTCTTTCTGAAGACATACAATGCCCTAAAGTTAAATAATTAACAACCAGCTAGCTTACTGAACTTTAGTGGTCACTTATCGGGTGCTTGAAGGGTTTGTCCCTTAGAGAGAGGATTTTACCCCTTCCACTTGTAACTCTGTTCCAAGGTTACGCTTGAAAACAAGGGGTAGGGGTAAGGGGTAGGGCCAAGGGGTGAAATGGGATTGGGCCAGAATCTTCTGCAGTTCATTATCCACATTCTGCATGAAAGGAGGGGCTCATGTTTGTTTATTTTGTGTTGAAATTTCCAGTGCAGAAGTGGACCACTGATATAGATTAACCCACAGTGGTACAGTGGAAATACATGTACAAAATGAGTAGCATAATATACTACTATATATAGAGGGTGTCACAGTAATTAGAAAAAGAGGAGAAGTTAGCCTGAACATCAGTGTTTTTAACACAACACAGAAAGATTAGAGTCTCAGTGAAAGCCACCACCTTTCACTGAGAAGAAAACATCAATATGTCTGCTCTTACAATCTAGTGGAAGAGAAACCAACACCAGAACATCCTGACTGACGGAAACGGACCAGTTCTAAAGCTACGGTAAAGTGGACATCTCAGGCTTGCCATGTCAGGTTTACCTGGTACACACACTCGTAATCCCACAGTCGTATATTAGCTCTGCTTCACTAGAGCTTAACTGAGTTTCCTTTCACAGAATTTTAAAACAAATGTTTAGATTGATGTTTTAAATTTAGCACCTTCAACCACAGATGCAGCTCCTCCTCTTTGAAAGGCGGTGGATATGCCTAGCTATAGTTATGTGGTGTCCCCACTCGTTGGGTTTGAAAAAACCTATCTACTTTATGATCAGTATCCACAGCAGTAGCTGGTTCAGATTGCATTTAATATGAACAGACTGGATATTCTAACACAAACGTGGAAAAAACAAACTCCTAAAAGTGGGAGTGGGAGAAAAGGTGGATAGTGAAAATGATTAGACAATATCAAAATGTCAACCTATCCTGATACGTTTTAATCCTTTTTTTATTTTTTATTTGAATTACTTTACTTTACATCTGAAGATTCGTGTCAGACAGTGGTTAATTTAGTGTGGTGTTTTTAAACCCAGACCGTTTTCAGACCCCACTGTATTGCCTTTCTTACAATATCACAATATTTTTTGGTATATTGAAACATAACCCCCTCTACCATGATACGTATCTTATCGCCAAGCTCTTGCCAATACACAGCCCCGGTCGTTATTGTGTTTTGCTTAAAGAAGCAGAGGAAGAAGTGGTTTCGTTTTGTTTTTCTGCTGTTGTCAACATCGGTCAGCGTAGCGTAGTGTCCTTAAAGGACTCAGCCTGCAGAAGGATGAATGGACTGGACACTGCCACATTGGGCAGTCCCAGAATTCATCAGGAAAGAGCGAGTGTGCACTTTAGTACTTACTGTTCTCTCTCTCGGGTTGTAAATCTGCTCTGCTGTGTCATACAAGATCTGTTTAGTGGTCCGATCTCCTCCGCAAAAGTGGTCAGCTTGTCATGAAGCCCGCAGTTGCACGCCCACCTTTTCCACAGATGGAGGGGTGAAGTGATTCTATGTATAGATGGGGGGGGTGGAGGAGGGGGAGAAATACTGCTTCACATTAATTTTTGTAAGCATTTTCTTCGCTCCCATTTTGGACTTTGTCGTAGACACTTGCCACTAAACTCTATTAGCCGCATGGTTTAATAACGCTGTGTTCTTCTCTCTGGACTGCTCCAAGTTAATTGAGGTTTTTCTGGTCAGTCCAGTTTTCCACTGGCAGTGCATAAGGCTATCCCAGGGTGGTTCCTCCTGGAACAGGGCTCTGGGGCTGGAATATTCAGCCCCTGTTTTTTTTTTTTCACTTAGCATTTCAGGAACTGTAGTGGGAATGGGAGCGAGAGAGCTCAATTCAGCCCAATCTCTTTTAAGTCTGATGATTTGTAGTGCCTACATCGATTGTATGACATGTAGTAGGAAAGGCTTTCCCTCTCTGGATCTCAGGATTTCTGCTCCTATAGATAGAACGGCTGATTTGCAGCTTAGAAAGCTGGACGTTCCTGTTGAATGAGCATCAGAGAGGGAAAGCAGCAGTGGGCTTCTTCGTTCTGTGTAATGGCGAACATTGATATATCGATGTTGTTGTAAGAAAACCTCAAATGTCAGAAAGGGTAAGTGTACACAAGAGGGGAAAATGTTCTTAACATCTGTCAATGTACTGTTGAAACTTTCAGTTGGGCCATTTCTATATTTCACACAGTATAAAGGACAGCTAGCTTTTTTTTAAACAGTGAAAAAAAACTATTAAAAATGGAATTATATGGTTTTCTTATGACGGCAGTGATACATAAACTAACAGACTTCTCTCTCTCTCTCTCTCTCTCTCTCGCTCTCTTAATTTGTACACTATTAATACTGTAATGTGCTTTCATTACTAGCCTCAGCAGTTCCATCCCCAACAGGGGGTGACAACCCATTGACGCCCCACCATTTCCGCTGTGAGCCTCTAAGTATGCGCATATGTGTTTTAACCATTATGCTGGCACTGTGCATGTGTTAGGAAATGTGTGTGTGTGTGTGTGTGTGTGTGTGTGTCTGTTTGCATGAGTGGCATGTGTGGATGTGTGCATTTGTGTGTATGTGTATGTGTGTGTGGGTTTACTGTGTTACCACAGGCTGGCTGTACAGGGTTTTCTTGGTAAGCAGAATGGCAGTGACCAGTAGGTAGTGAGTCAGTGTCTGGTTGAGTCAGGAATATGACAGCAGAGGAAAGAAGTGGACATCAGTCCTAGAAGGACTTGATGCGGTTTGGAATCTCCTCACCCACTCGAACATCACTGCAGAACACATTAGAGGTTAAAGCTAAGGCCAAGCCTGAACTCAAGCATGCCATGTTCCTCCCTGATCTGACTTGTGTAATTGATCACCTTGTGGTACATGCTTTATATTTGAGTGGATGAGCTTTAGATACCCACCTGTTTGCCTGCTGTGCAGTGTTTTGCAGGCAGTGTGCGTATAATGATGTAAAGTGAAGGAAACTGTAGCTTTCATACAAAATTAGCATCATATTCTGAACATCCAAAGAATGTATAACCATCTGCAGAGGCAAAGAGGCCTGCAGACCTTTCCTCTTTCTTGTGGCCAGCTGGCAAGGTGCACTGCTTGAGGAATTCAGCACATTGGACAGCACCTACACTGTTTTCTCGCACTCGTGGAATGCCATTGCTTGGTGCTTGAACAGGCAGTCTGTCAGGGCTTTCCGTCTCTCCTGCTCTACTGTGAAGTTATCCCGTAAAAATTCCATTCAAAAATGTGCTGTGAGTCTTTTATTAAATTAAAAATATTGCCTATATTATATATTGTGATCAACCGTATGCTACATATGTGACAGGTAACCATAAGGATAAAAGTAGAAAATAAACTAAATATTGTGGGTAATGTTACCAGAGTGCTGGAATGACCATCAGCATTATTTCTAAAAACTAGGGTTTCGGGTCGCTTTTCGCAGGAGGTCTTCTGCCCACATCACGCGTCTTTACGTACTTACGTCACATGTACAGCCTCTAAAAGAGGATCCTGCTTAGTTTTTTGCTTAGTATATTTCTTTTTATATATTGTCCCAGAAATTATTGCGATACACAATATTTTTGTAGTTTTATAACTATTAAATGCCACTGACATAATGATAAAAGATTAGTATAAAAAAGAAATGTAAATAATCATTTATTATAATTAGTTAAAAAATTATATACTTATTTCTTTACCTACTTTAGTCCACACTGTGTGTATGGAGTCGCAGTTATTAAAGCATGACTGGCTAAAATACTGTTCAGTGTTCAGTGTTGTAATGAGGGAGAGTCATCTGGGATAGTTTTCTCAGAGTCTTGAAGGAGTTCCTGGAGGTGCTAAATAATAGTTGCTGCTTTTCCTTCACTGAACATGAGTGGCTGGTGGAGCATTGGAGACTTCAGAAAGGGAAACTCAGAGCTCAGTAGCTCATTTTTTGTAAAACAAATAATGAATGAAAGAATGAAGCAAGCTCCAAAGCCAAAAAGGAACGCGATAGAGTCCATGCTAAAACCAGGATTAATATCAGATTGACGTTTAAACGGGGGAGAGAGCTCCGTGAGTGATGATGAGTCTGACTGAGCTCGCTCTCTCTCTGACTGACTGAACATAACCTGGAATCGGATTCATCGCTCTGAAAGGAGACTGCATCGCACCCGCATCACACAGTTTAAAATGATTCTTCCGCACGTTTAGTGCAAATACCAATTCTCACCAGAGATGGCCCCAAATACCCCAAATCCCAAAACTTACAGATAGGCCTGTCACAATAAGATTTTTTTGTATATTTTTGTATATTTCTTTTTATATATTGTCCCAGAAATTATTGCGATACACAATATTTTTGTAATTTTATAACTATTAAATGCCACTGACATAATGATAAAAGATTAGTATAAAAAATAAATTTAAGTAATCATTTATTATAATTAAATAGTTAAACAATTATATACTTTTTTCTTTACCTACTTTAGTCCACACTGTGTGTATGGAGTCACAGTTATTAAAGCATGACTGGCTAAAATACTGTTTAGTGTTCAGTGTTGTAATGAGGGAGATGCTTCAATACAGCAGTAGCTTTTTAGAACTGTAGGTCTAATAGAGTAAGTGGGTGCATTAACTGGAGCAGATTTCACAGACTTATCTCTCTTTCCCCCAGGCAGCAGGGAGGCAGCATTCACCTACGCCATCACAGCCGCAGGGGTGGCCCACGCAGTCACAGCAGCCTGCAGCCAGGGCAACATGAGCCACTGTGGCTGCGACCGCGAGAAGCAGGGCTACTACAACCAGGAGGAAGGCTGGAAGTGGGGCGGCTGCTCAGCTGACATCAAATATGGAATTGAGTTCTCCCGGAGGTTCGTGGACGCTCGCGAGATTAAAAAAAATGCTCGCCGGCTGATGAACCTTCACAACAACGAAGCAGGAAGAAAGGTAACTCAACAGCTCACCTCTGAACTCAACGATCTAACCAATAAATATAAATATATATTTATGTATTACTATTACAGCGTATTATATAGTTAATAGTCAGTGCTATTAACTATTTGTTACTACTGTGGAACTACACTGATATGCCAAAAGGTGATTGATCATGAAGCGTTTTCTCAGTAAACAGCTTGGGAACGCCAACACCTGTTTAAGCTGTGAGGTATTATCTAGTGACTGAGCA
This sequence comes from Astyanax mexicanus, assembly GCF_023375975.1. NCBI lineage: Eukaryota > Metazoa > Chordata > Actinopteri > Characiformes > Acestrorhamphidae > Astyanax > Astyanax mexicanus. Next base: position 49,483,274 of record NC_064409.1, read on the forward strand.
TGAATTCTGGCCAGTGTGCTCATGACAAGGCAGCTAAATTAAAAGAGTTCGACCACAGTGGGCCTAATAGTGGCCATCCGGATGAGATGTTACTGAAGTTCAAGTGCAAGGATTACCATTCCTCGATCCATAGTGTCAAGTGTGTACCAGGAATACATCATAGAAGGCATTATCACCCAGAGTGGACAGTGCAGTGGGTGGTAATGACCGTGACCGGTGGTGTCTGTCTCACCCTCATATCCCACAGGATATTGCAGCATACTTTAGCACCCATGTGGCTGACAAAAGTCATGGGATACATAAAATCCCTTGCAGTTTGAGCAGATTGATCATATCATGCTTATTTCCTAAACACACAAAAAAACCTATTTTACAGATCTATAGGTGAGCTGTCATCCTCGCAGCATGATTAAGGGCCTGTCAGTGTGTCTTTGCTATCATAACGACAGGAAAAGTATACCTATTTTGAGTGTGCAACAAACCAATCAGTGCTTCACTTGCCATTACCTTTAAGAGGCAGGTGCGCTCTGACACTTATTCAGTAATGCCTGGACTTGTCCAATGCTTCTCAGCAGAGGAAACTGACCTTCTAATTCACGTTAAATTTGAAGTAAAAGTTTGCATAGCTGCCAACAGGCATGCATATGGGTTTGTGCACTGCTGTGTGTCCATGTGTGTGTAACAAGCGGGGGATGCACCTGTGTTGACTAGATAGCAACAAATGACTGACTGTTAACATCTGTCTAAGTTGTTTTCAATCAGTGGCACACTGGTGTTTTTCATTGCCAAGATAGCAATACGACAGAAATTGGCGTAGATATATTCACAAGCACAGTTGCTGTTTAAACGATGCAAGCAGAATGCGTGAAAATAGACGTTTGGCGGGGTGTAAGATAGCAATGAGCATCACAACGTGCCTTGTGCAGAGTGTAAGATAGGGCTTACACATTGGCATTCCTAGCATTACATGGTTAGAAAAATCCTTCATGCAGTCAGTCTCAGTGCATTCCACACAACATGTTTCCACCAGTATGTGGTTATGGTAGCCCGAGTAAGCAGACCAAATTTTTTGCCAAATGCCACATTAGCTTTTAAAACATGATTGCATTTAACCAGGCCTCATATTCGCCTTTCAGCATTTATCTGTTGGTTCATGTCCACTGTGAAAAAAAGTTTAAATAGCATGCTAAACACTTTGTGTGTGTGTTTGTGTGTGTGTGCATTGGAGTCTGGAGTCACTGGCTATGTGGTGCAGTTTGTTTGCGCTCTGCTTGTGTCGAACAAGTGTTTGAGGTGTTTTTTACACACACCAATCTGAAAATAGACCAGCAGCAAACCCCACAACATGGCTCACAGGCTATGATTTTGGAGAGGCTCTGACTGATAAGTAACAGTCCGACATGTTCAACAGCTTGTTTTGCTTTAGCCAATTACTGTGTGTTTTCCCTCCACCATCTTGTGGCATCCTCCCGATTCCAGCACTGGTTTGGCTTTGGCTCGGCTTCTCTCTGGCCATGTTTGTTTGTTATTAGTCATCCAAGAACATAAAATAGCATGCGCCCTACCAGCTCAGCTCCGTCACTTCAGAACGCACGCTGGTGGCAAATGGATCTAATTAATAACGCTGCTCTTTATTGCGTGTGCTGGGAGAGCCAGCCGAGCGGAGCTGGGCCTGCGGTTGCCAGATGGAGCCTCTCCAATCCCCCTCTGGTTCGTTGCGTGGAGTCATGAAGTGTAAAGTCAGTAACAGGATATTATTGCACTGCACTGAAAACACAGTCCTCGCTCCACTGCGCCGGGGTTTTTTCTGCCTTTTATAAAGGACCCATCACGTTAATAGTTGAGCGGTGGCATCACAGGAGAGGGAGGGGAGACTGGAAGGATTTGAATTGACCATGTGACTGTGCAACAGGCAGGATCGGGGCTGCTGCTCTGGAATTTCAATTGCAATCAGACGTGTGTGTGGTTTGAGCTTGCTTTGAAGGATTGGGGGCAAAACTGGTGCACATCAGCCCAGCGAATGTAAACGGATCCTCTTTACTTAAAAGGCCTGTTGTGGGGTAGAACGTTAGGAAATGGAACTCGGTTCTATAGGAACAGCTGTCACGGATGAGCTCGCGGCTCTTTCAGTCATCACGTGTTAAAGATTATGATGAATGAAGATGCTCTTCTTTGAATCTTCTGACCAGCTAGCGTGGGTCAAGATGCATTTTTTGGATTAATCGATTTGTTTGCGCAACTGGCAACTGGCTTCGTAGAAGAATATGTCAGCCAAATAGACTCAGCCAAAAGATACTTTTCACATTAATATACATCAATATTATTAACACTGACATGCAAATGTTATGGGACATGGGGCTAGTATCATATCCCGTGACTTTTGCCATGTACCATGGATGCTAAAGAACAATGCAGTGACCTGCAAGATACATATGGGTGTAGGATAATTCTAGCCAGACGCAGCCAGTCACTTTCATTACAATCTACTGCGCTGTCTACTGTAGGTGGTAATGCTATGGATCTATAAATGTTAAATGTCTACACAACTTCGAAAACGTTATGTTCCTTCCATCTGGCACCCAATATCAGACTTTACAGAGAAAATAACACCTCAAAAGGTATACAAGTGTGGTCATTCCCAAGCCCTTCCCTGAGGTAACACTTTCTGATCAATTTACTGCACATAAGCCAATCCCCTGTCATAGAATGTTGTCATGGAGTGTTGTTATCGCGCTAGCTGTTGCCGAAGATAGGCAAAGTAGGTAAAATGTCAAAAGCTTTAAAGATGTTTTAAATGCTGCCATAAAATACCCACTTTTGGTTGCATTAATAACCATGTTTCTAAAATAATTATTATAATAATATAAAATAATAAAATAATAATATTTTTTTAATTCTATAACAAATATGGTTCCTTATAGAATCAAAAGTGGATCTTTTTTGAAATCACTTAAAGAGTGTACTTGTTATCCAATTTGCATGATGTCCTAAAGTTGTTTTGCATCTTTAAACCCGGCTTTTGCTGCATATAGAGAAAAGTGATTTTCTCTAATGTAAAGTTGTTTAAAGCTAATAGAAAGTGAACAAAAATGGCAAAAGAATGGCAGTAAAACTCCTTTTCTGATCTCTGCGTCCCGTCGCTCTGGGGTAATGCCCCACTTTTCTGGCACTTTTCTATTGTAGTTTTCAGTGAAGTACTTGTCATTAATTGCAGATGTTTCTGTTATAAAACAAAAATGATTTAGCCAGTAAAAACAAGAACTTAACACGAGAGAATTTTGCCTCACAGCGGTGTCTACAGACGCATTCAAAATGCAGTCCATGTTTTTCCTCAGCTCATAACCAAAACCATCGCAAAAAATCAGAGCCACACATTTAAAGATGAAAAAAATGATTTTTTTTCTTCCTTTTGCATTCTTTTTTTTCTCTGAATGTCTAAGTTGAGTTTAAAATCATTTATTTGTGAGTTGAATTATGATCATCATGCTCTTTTCTGAACAGAGGGGTAAAAATAAATAGATATTTTAGGGCTTTCAACTTTAATGCATGCAGTTAATCTGGGAACTTTAACACGTTCATTTTTTTTTCAAGTTCAGAGTTCAGAAGGTAGATTACCTTTTATCCACGCAAACACACAGAGCTGATGCCAAGTTTCCTCTTTTCAAGCTGTTGAAGGTGGAATATGGAGCTACACTAGTGTTTATTTTCTCCATTAAAACTCTCAGTTAAACTCAGAACATTACAATATTCTAGTTTTAAAAGCACCAAAACTACCCAGAGATATGATAATACAGCAAAACTGCCCTGAGATATTATAATACAATAAAAAAGGATCTACTCTGCCAGGAGTTTATTACACCAATATTACTGTCCACTTCCAAGAAAATCCAGTTAAATACCAGCATTTAAAAAAATATAATCATAATTTTAGTTACAGAATATTGTTGTGGTTAATACAATTATTTTGTAAGGGATTGGCACCAATAACACAAATCTAAGTGTTTTTAACGCTGATACTTTCATTCACATTTAATACCCATTATCAAAAGCTTAGTCATCATGATTCATCACAATCAAATGTATTGTTTTTTTATTGATTGATCCCACTAATATACCATTTATATAGTTGTAGGACACCCTTTAATATCAGAAAACAAATTTGGGTGTTTTCAAGATGGCGACCATGTTCCAGATATAGCCTAAAAGATAGGCCCCCTCACCCATTACCTACTGGAGTATTGAGATATGTATTCAGTATGTCATTTTCCCTTTTATTTCATTTTTGTTCCAGTTATAACTGGTTGACGGTCATCTGATTGGTATGGCCTTCCACAAGATCTGCAACACATTAAACAGCAGAATGGCCCACTTTTAACTGGAGTGTCATGGTGAATGGGTACATGAAATTTAGATTTATTTTTCCTGCCTTTAAATGTGGTCTCCAGGAAGGTAGAGAGAATTACAGAGTAGGGTATTACTGCTAAGTCTATTTTCCCCATTCTGACATATAACTGGCATCTCCGTGTTGCTTTTAGTATGCAATCGGTTTTGGTTCAGCGGTTGTCTTAAGTCATTGCTAATGTCGAACATTAGGTCTTTGGTATGCCAGCAGATGACTAAAGCACTGCATTTACACTGGACATGCATTACATGCTCATATTTCATATTTCTTTTGTGGCTGTGCATTCTTTTGAGAAAGAAACCTACGTATGTTCATGAGACTTACTGAGCCAAGTAAAGGCAATTGTGATGAATGGATAAAATATATATTTAAGCAGATGCAAGTGTGAAATAAATATGTAGTAGTCTGAAGTAGTGAAGTTTTTTTTTAATCTTATAGATAAGAATATGGATACAATATTTTATTTTTTAAACGTTTTCCAGTGCTTTACTTAAAGTGTAAATAAGTTGTAAATAACCATATAAAATATGCATCATAAACAGGACATCAGTGGTTAATTTTTTTGAGCAAGTTTAGGTTCTGTTAATTGGCTTTTGAAGTGATAAAACAGAGAATAAAATGTGTCAAACAGCACAGAAGAAGGTCTTACAGCTATAATTAGGGATGTGTGAATTAGGCCAATACCATGTTAAACTTCCCAAGTCTCCCGGAAGTCGTAACAGCTCCCTGAAGCCCGCAAGAACGAGCCACAAACACACACAAAGGCAACACAGACTTTTTCCCCAATCGCGTGTGTGAAAGAGAAGGCATGCAAAACAGAGGGGGTTCTGATCCTGGACGTGATGCGTTCAGGAGCATCATGGCTCCCATCAAAACTTATGTCACCTCTGAATTCTCTAAAGTATATCCATTAATTGTAAAAAAAACAATGAAAGTCTTGACTGTTGTACAGTTTGTAATAGTGATTTTAGCATCCCATTTTTGCCCCAATTTACGAGGCCAATAACCCTAACCCACTTATTAGGACTCCCGCTATCACAAGTGATGCCTCAACACCAGGAGGGTGAATGCCTCCTCCGATACATGTGAAGTCAGCCACCACCTTTTTTTAACTGCTGCTGATGCAGCATTGCCGAGTAGCATCACAGCGCAGCTTTTGGAGGAAAGCGCAGCGACTCGGTTCTGACACCATGTGCTGAGCGGCATCTACCCTTTGGAGTGACATGGAAAGAGAGCACCATCTCCCAACCCAGTGACAGCAATGCCAATTGTGCTCTCTCAGGGATCCAGTAGCTGATTTCAAGCTCCAAGAACGTGATTTGAACCGATCTCTTGATCATAGTGGCAACGCTTGTCCCACTGGACCATTCAGAGCCTCCTGAATCCTGTTTTTGAGCACAATACAGACAAACAGCATTTATATAAATATTTATTCATCATTAAAAAATAAGTCAGGCTTGAAAAGGTAAAAAAAATAAAAAAGTCGACCAGCCAAAACATGAAATAGACTGGGTTTATACTGTCTTCAATCAAATATTGCCCCAATCATTTCAGATTTGAGGTTGTAAGATCTGTTTACTGTAATAATTTCTCCTTTCTGCTTTTTGTCTCTTCTCAGGCGCTGGAGGAGCGGATGAAGCTGGAGTGTAAGTGTCATGGCGTGTCGGGGTCCTGCACCACTAAGACATGCTGGACCACGCTACCAAAATTTAGGGAGATCGGCTATATGCTGAAGGACAAGTACAACAAAGCAGTTCACGTGGAGGTGGTCCGGGCCACCAGACTGCGCCAGCCCACCTTTCTGAAGGTGAAGAAGACGCACGGTTACCAAAAACCCCTGGAGACAGACCTGGTGTACATTGAACGCTCGCCGAATTACTGCGAGGAGGACGCTAAGACCGGCAGCGTGGGGACACAGGGGAGGCTGTGTAACCGAACGTCTCCGCACACAGACGGCTGCGACCTCATGTGCTGCGGCCGAGGCTACAACACACACCAGTACACCAAGGTGTGGCAGTGTAACTGCAAGTTTCAGTGGTGCTGCTTCGTCAAATGCAACACTTGTAGTGAGAGGACAGAGGTGTTCACCTGCAAGTGAGCAGGTGTGGACTGGGGGAGGGAACTTGGAGACCTTGGAGAACCCAAGGAATGAAAAGAGCTAATATGTTTTGGAATATCACGGAATGGGAATGGAATGGGAATGGTACACTATCAGCTCTTCATGGCATCGTTTTGCACAGCAGACTGTTTTATATTTGCTTTCCAGTAGAGGTTAAATGCTAAACTCTGTCAGTAGGTTTAAGCCCAGCTCTCTAAGCTGAGTTTAACTACCAGAAGCTCATGCACTGATGTATCCTCACTGACTCGAAAGAAAGGACTTCAGGATACATGCCGTGCACTGGACCCGAGCATTGCATTCTGGGATCTGTACATTTTCCATTCCAAAGGAAGCTCACCAACAAAACGCAAAAAGGAGGCTGCAAGAATTTCAGTACTGGAACCAGTGACTGGAACTGTTTAAACTGTTAAAAACAGGACTGGTTACGTTAACCTGACTTATATATAACAGAGACAGAGAGAGAAAGAGAAAGAAAGAGGACTGAACAATGAGGAACAGACATTGTAGCTCACAATCTTAAGCTCTGTAAAGATGAAAATGGAACTGAACTACAGAATGCGGACAGTGCAGACTGTAAAACGGAGACGTTGCTACAAGAAGCCTCCTACTGCCAACTGGAATGTGGTGGAATATGTTAGCTGTCCAGTCACACTGGAACTGTCTGTTTGAACACTGAAAAAATATTTTTTTTATTTATGTTATAGTCTCTTAAAAAAGCAAAGCACTAACGGGTAGAAATGTCTTATTTTGTACTAAGTGTAAAGAAAAACAGAGAGATGGATAAAAAGAACTCTTTGTAGAAACTCATGACTGAAGGTGCGCGTCTTCTAAACTTAAGGCCCCCAGGTTCTCTGACAGAAACGTTTTTAATCTAAAATGGTTTAAGCATTAACGGTGTGTTGACTTCAGAAACCACTTTTTTAGCACAGTTTACGGTTTACTTATTTAACATTGGTTCTACTTTGCTGTAGCCTAGCCTTAGTGTGCAGTAAAGTATGCACTACAATTTGGATCATTCTTCATTTTGAAACTTAGAAAGTAGCAAACAAAAAGTTTTTATGTTAAATAAAAAAGTCAAATTATTTTAAGGTCTTTGCTCAACTCATGAAATTAAAAATGTTGCTGGATGTGTTGTCGAGTGCTGCACTGATATATTTTTTCTATTCTGGTACGTTGCAAATGAAACTAAATAAATATGCATTTGACTGACTGAGATTTTCTTGCAGAGAGAAACTATAATTAATTTCAAATTGACATATTTTATGTGTGACTAAAGATTTTAGATTTAGATTTTAACAAACTGTTGGAATAAATCCCAAAGTATAAAAAATACAAATGAAAAAAAAAATTCCTACATTTACTTTGTAAACGTATATTTTATTTTACTGCAGATGGTATGAACCCAAAGTATTTTTGTTGTTTAGTTTGGTCACTTTTATTTATTTGTTAACATACATTCTTGTATTTCTGCCATATAAAACATTTTAAAAAGTTGGAGCTTGGGCAATTTAAGTGATATTAATGAGTTTAAAAATCAATTAATTTTGTGTTGCCTAAGGTGGCACTGAACCAAAAACAGTAATTCAGCAATGGCTGGTAGAACCACATGAGCTATGGTGTATGGAGTATGGTGTGTGGGCTCAGAGGCATCTGGGATGGACCATGACACAGTGGATGTACTGCACTGTGCACTACATTGTACTGTAATCAGAGGAATAATATTGCGAACCTTAAGGAGTATTTGGGACAGCAATAACATCTAAAACACTTCAGCACTTGATATATTTTGGGCCAATGTTCTGAGATAGAAGGGCAACTTTACAAAGTGTGAAATTCTTTACTAATTCTGTACCTTCCAATTCTATATACATTCCTGAAATGCATATATTTAAATGCATATATGTGTATGTCCCTACATTGTAAATTAATACTGAAGTCATTCAGACTATGAAGGAACACTTAAGGGATCATGTAGTTAAACAAACCAAAATACCAAATATGTGAAGCATTTAGGTGGCTCTTATCTGCGGTTCTGTTAACTTGCGGTTTCTGAGGCTGGTAACTTTGATCAACGTATCTTGTGCAACAGAGGTAACTCTTGGTCTTCCTTTCCTGGGGCGGTCCTGATAAGAGACAGTTTTATCATAATGTTTTTCTTGGTCTTTGTTAATAGTTAGTTAGTTAATTAGTTCTTGCCATAAAAAATGAACATTATTTATTCTATAAACTACGGACAACATTTCTCCCAAATTTCAAATAAAAATATGGTCATTTAGAGCATTTATTTGCAGAAAATTAGATTAAGAGGCCACTTCAGCTGCTGAATCAGTTTCTCTGAAATTGCTATTTATAGATATATGTTTGAGTAAAATAAACATTGTTGTTTGCAGAAAATAAGAAATGGCTGAAATAACAAAACAAAGATACAGAGCTTTCAGACCTCAAATAATGCAAAGAAAACAAGTTCATATTTATAAAGTTTTAAGAGTTCAGAAATCAATATTTGGTGGAATAACCCTGGTTTTTAATCACAGTTTTCATGCATCTTGGCATGTTCTCGTCCACCAGTCTTACACACTGATTTTGGATAAGTTTATGCCACTCCTGGTGCCAAAATTCAAGCAGTTCAGCTTGGTTTGATGGCTTGTGATCATCCATCTTCCTCCTGATTATATTCCAGAGGTTTTCAATCATATATAGCACTTAAACAGCTTATATTCATAGGATTACACAGGGAAAAATACTGAAATACCTTTCTTTTGCCTACTGAATGTATTCTATTGGCTGTATGATGCTGTAGATGTGCTGTGTAAAAGAAAGCCACTTTGTTCCCAATGTCAAAGCCTGTTTTCCACTATCATTTCTTGTGAACTTTTACTTGGCATTGTTCCTTTAAACAAGACATTAACATGTTAGAGCCAAGTCTTGTGGACTTGTGAGAAAAGTCCCCAATTTAAATGTTTAAACCACACTTAAATATGACCACTGGTCATGCAGATGAAACATCAATTATTAAAAAACATCATAACACAATAAATCTGACAAATGCTGACTTCATGTTGTACACAGCACATAGTCATAATAAGCCATGGTCAGATCGCCGGCGTGGAACAAAAAGAAAGTCATTACAAAACAGGAGCTCATCTCTCATCTCTCAGCCACTGTAGTAACAGCTTTAGAGAGAGATCTCAAGCACTCTAGAAAGAAAACTCCACAGTTTAGATATAAAATCCTGACTGTTTGACAGTATGTACTTTTTCTAAGGCCTTGCATAATATAAATGATGGCTACAGTGCAGAAATTTATCTGTCCTCGGATTCAAATGGGCACAGCAAGAAATCCATTCTGGATCAGAGTAGAGTCTCGCGGTTCAGCAAATTAATATTTTAATATTTTAATAGATTCCCACAAAAATTCTTTTAACAGTTTTCTATTTTTCTTCATACAGTAAATTCCCAGAGCAGTGGGTCTCTTTCCTATCATTTGTCTGCACCACCAGTCTGGGTTGGAAAAGCTTACACATGCTGCAGACGCTGCACGTGAATCACCACATCTTTTCAAACTACCAGCCATGCAGCATTTTTGAGGGTGCAAAGAATTCAAGTGATTAGCATTCCTGTTTGGCAGTGCAGACTTGAGATTAGCTGTTATATAGACAGAAAATCAGTGTGGAACATCCCTGCTGTCTTTCCCTTAACACGACCTGGCAGAACTGGAATTTAAGCACGATGCTAAATGGTAGGGCACAGCTCCAGCTAAAAAAAGCTTCTGCTGTATTTGTTACTTGGGGGATTGCTTCATAGTTTTGGCCATAAACTTCCCTTAACTTGAAAGTCAGCTGTAATAGTCATTAAAAATTTTATTTAACTGATATCTGTATTTGATTTTAAGAACGAATAAAGGGATTGATTTGAAGAGAAATGAAACAACAAAAAAAAATGTACATATATATATATATATATATATATATATATATATATATATATATATATATACACAGCTCTGGGAAAAAAATAAGAAATGGCTGAAATAACAAAAAAGATGCAGAACTTTCAAACCTCAAATAATGCAGAGAAAACAAGTTCATATTCATAAAGTTTAAGAGTTCAGAAATCAATATTTGGTAGTATATCCCTGTTTTTTAATCACAGATTTCATGCTCTCCTCCACCAGTCTTACACACTGCTTTCAGATAACTTTATGCCACTCCTATTGCAAAAAATTCAAGCAGTTTATCTCGCTTTGATGGCTTGTGATCATCCATCTTCCTCTCTTGCTTACATTCCAGAGGTTTTTAATTTGGTAAAATCAAAGAAACTCAGCAATTTCAGTGGTCTTTTATTTTTCCCAGAGCTGTATATACATATTTATGTACTTATACTGAATATATAGTGTACATAATGTTCATAATTCATGTTATGTGAATCACTTACACTGCAGCCATATTCAAGGCTGTAACTGAAATGAGTTCATTAATGTTGCACTATACTATAGAGGGAGAGACTGTATCGTTTGCTATGTAGCACAGAAAAAAAAAATTGAATTTGGACACTACCTCATCATTTATATGCATCAGGATTGGTTGCATACTGATACTGATCTGTACATAATTAAAATATCAAGATATCCTTTTATCTTCAGACCATGGGGGTAATATCTCCTGTAATCCTGTCTTATTATTGATAAGGTAAACATTGGTTGTTTTGTTTTTGGACTGTTTTCAGTGCAGTGCAGTTTGTCTGATATGAAACCAATGAAACAATCTGGCAACCCTGGTGAACCCCTGTCAGTTCCAGTTTGTTCGCTGTCACCTGTCTTGTAGTGAGATGCAATATTTACTTTAAATTATGACGCACTGTAAGAGTTTATGGTGCCCCCAAAATCAGCTAGCTTTATTTACACTGTATTAGAATACAAATCATTTCTCTGAAATTTTACCCTTAATAAAATTAAGGTTATTTTTTCCAATGTAGGACTAGAAGTAAATCCTCTTAACTGTAAGAGACCAGAGCTTTTTTGCTCTTTTCTGGCTGGAGAAGTTACATGTTTGTCTTCAAGGAGTAGCAGTTTTATATTTTAGCTACCTGAAGACGTGCCATCGACTGTGAACTGCGTAGCTTGCTTTAGGGCATGCCAACATGTCTTTGTTATTGTAGCAGCAGAAAAAATATGCTAATTGTGTGTATTAATTCTCTTAATTAATATGACTTTGGCAGGTTAATATTTTAACGGCACAGCGCATACAATCCTTTTGTATGTGCGGTGTGAGCGTGTGGAGAACCTGCGTTGCCAAGATAGCAATGCAAGACTGACTGTTGACTGTTGTCAGGGTTTAAATCAGTCTGTGGTGCACCTGCGTTTTTTTGTTGCCAAGATAGCAATATGCCAGAAATTTACCTGAACACAGCTGTAAGACAAGGCCCTTAGTGAACATTGTAAAATGAACATTGTAAAATGAAAGTGCCACATTCTGTATTCTCTATGCAACAGGTCATGATATTAAATGAATAAATTATACAATGTTCTCAGGGGTAAGTTTAATAATAATGTTTAATAATGTTTCAGGTTAAACACTGACTGTTTCCACAAACTTAAGATAAAGATCTTACACTCTTTAAAGCGAATCTCTGTCATTTTAATAGGAATACAAAGACTTTTGAAGGACTATTAAAAAAAAACAAACACTAATTCACCTTGCTGAAGTTCATCCAAAGGATACTATTCTACAAAAGTTGCAAAATAAAGCAATAATCCAAACACAACAAACAAGTACACTAGAGGTACACAGGTGTTCTTTCCAAACTGCAAACAAAATGTCTCTCTGTCCTAATAACTATAATAAATACAGTCCTCTTTTTCGTAAGAGGGGACTGGGTGGTAGGCTGTGTCACCAATGTCTAGGAATCGGGCTGTCGGTGGCTCTGGGTTCGGCTGAAAAGCATTACAAACAGGCAGCAAAGCAGAAGTAAAGAATGTTTTGTTAGTAGTCTGAAACCCTGGGGCCCGGAACCACTTAAGCTCCTGTACTATACCCGGGATTGACCAAAATAAATCCGTTTGTTTCTGACAAACATTTTGTCATTAAAAAATATGAGAGAGAAAAACAGAGGCCGCTGCGTATGTGTTCACTCCTAAAGCGCCTATTGTTGAGGTGTCAGGATCATTAGTTCATTGGGGTTTTCATTCTGCCAGCTAATGCCTGTGGTCTTTTTCACACAGGCAGCAGTGCTGATTCAGAGTGAGGCTGCACCAGCTTGCAATAATACAACACAGGAAGCTCATAGCTCTGTGTACTGGAGCCCTGCTTCAGAAATTTTCTTCTCTTAATTCACTATAATAAGGATAATTTCCCAATCTTTGAAACCTTTGTACACTGCCTGCCCAAAAAAAAGGTCACGCACTATAATATTTATCTTTGATTGCGGCACGCATTCTCTGTGGCATTGTTTCAATAAGCTTCTGCAATGTCACAAGATTTATTACAGTCCAGTGCTGCGTTTATTTTTTACCAAGATCTTGCAGCAGCATTGATGATGGTAGAGTCTGACCGCTGCACAAAGTCTTCTCCAGCACATCCCAAAGATTCTCAATGGGGTCAAGATCTGGACTCTGTGGTGATCAATATATGTGTGAAAATTTCATGCTCCCTGAGCCCTGAACTCTTTCACAATTCCAGCCCCATGAATCCTGACATTGTTATCTTGGAGTATGTCCGTGTCATCAGGGAGCGAAATATTTAATCCATTGACGGAATAACCTGGTCTATATTCAGTATATGCAGGTAGTCAGCTGACCTCATTCTTTCAGCACATACTGTTGCTGAACCTAGACCTGCCCAACTGCAGCAGCAACCCCACATGATTTACTTAGTTGAATCCAGGTGGTGAGTTTTTTTTGGCTAGGCCGTGTATATTTAGGCTACAGTCTTTTTTTTTGGAATATGGAATTTAAACTGATAGATTGTATATATTGTTAAAAAAGTGGTGAATAGTCATGCCAGACTGTCATGGAGTGAATCATCTTCAGTGGAAGATATGACCAAAGAACCAGTTGGTGGATGCACTGTGGTCAATGGCAAGATCATCAGTTAATTCAGAAGGCCTGGTGTTATGATGTGGGGTGCAGTCATGTACCATGCCAAATCAACTTTGGCCTTCATACCAGGCACTTTAAGAGTTCTCAATGTTATGTAATGGTAATGATATTCTTTGCTATTCCAACAGGACAATGCTCACCCACATACCGCTGCAACCTCAACAGCATGCCTTGAAGACAATGTGAAGATGCCATGCCAACTATGCTATATGCGACCTATCCTAGCTTAAAAATGTTTGGGATGCTATTGGATGCACTTTCATCACTCCATATTTACTCTACATCTTCATGCTGAGATGTCTGGTGTTTGTGTTACACATACATTACATGCTACGCTACTACTGAATGTGTAGCTCAATGAATATGACCAAGATTTGCCCAGGCCTTCTTCCTTCTTCTAGAATAGCATTGCACTTCCTCCACTTCCTTCTGAGTCCAGCTATTTTTTTTCAATGTTTTTTTGACAATGAGTATAAAGTATACTGTATCATTGCCCAGCAATGTCAAAGAATGGAACACCACTCTAGCACAAAGTCTGTCACTGGAATATACTATCAGTTAGCTCAAATATATGAGAACCCAGGCCTGGATCTTCTGTTTTCAACAGCATCATGGGTGGTTTAGTGTTGCCAACTGGGAGGAACAACATGAGCAGGACAATCTGTTGTTAGTGAATGGAAGAGCTTTATGAGGCACTGAGCTCTACATTAAATAGTCTCCCTCAGACTACATTCACTGCACGCTTGAGTTAGCAGGCAGTTAAGATGTAAAACGTGAGTGACAGCGAGGAGGGCAATCTCTTTTGTGAGCCACTTCCGACTCCACTGAAAATGGCTGCTGTTAAAGGGCTTAACGAACACCCCGGCGGTTGCCAAATGTCATTCAGCTCCCATCACAGACTCTTGGAGGGTGAGAATAAGAGAAAGAAAGCTACAGAAAAAAAGGGAGGGATCCTCTCCTGAGGCTCCGATCGGATGCTACAGATAAAATCCGGTCCTGTTTCCCCAGGGTGATATGCCACACTGGCATGGAGAGAGGTGCCCACAGCTTGACCCGTCTGTGCTCTCTCTCATCCGCTGCACAAAGTCTTCTTTCAGGCCTTCTGGAAATGGGCCTCATCAGTCTGCTTCACTGAAGCCCTGGCAGTGCTGGGGAAGCCAGTTGCCAGGCATCAGGCAGACAGCAGGTTATAGATGCTAGGAGACTACATGGGCAGAGGGCAGTCTAATGGCCATACACTGAGAAAAGGGTGAGTGAGTTCATATGCTTTGTTAAAAAGTCTGAGAATTTTCTTAAGGGTCTTATATATGGCCAAAAAATAGTTTAAACTAAAAAGAAGGAACTGTAACCAAGAAATTAAAATCTGGAAATGAAACTATATTAGTTAGGAAAGCCATTTATGTTCTGTTTTTCATACATAAATCGTCAATTTTCGCTTTTCGTCAAATCCTTCTCAGTTACATGTCTCCCCCAGTTTCACACACACTTCAAAAGTTCTCGCTTCAGTTCTGGCCCTGTTTTGACGTGAGGTCGGGATCTACTAAATCACTGGGTACTGAACAAGTGATTAACGCCTCGCTGTAAAACAACCCAACCACAGACAAAACATATCTGTTGTATATATATTTTAGTTTTTATGCGTTTCCAAGTATCAAAAGTATAAGAGAAGATTGTGGATTTACTGTAAGCTAGTCTAGTCAAACCATTAAATTTAACCATGCTAAGCAGAGGATGCAGTGCTTGTGGTGTTGGGGAAGGGTTCCAGCTTATTAACATGAAGCTGGTGTCTGGTGCACACACAGAATGATGACAGAGATGTTTGTTACATTGAAAACTTTGATTAAAAGCATTTAATTTTTAGCTGACTGGTAGCTAATGATAGGCTCAATACATTTAGTTGACTGGCGTGGCACGTTTTCATTAGAGGAGAACGTATCTGGGCACTTCATCATGCTGTTTTTCACCTGTAATAAAAGTCTATTAAGGACTGCATCCCATTATCTCCACTGTCTAGTCAGGAGTGAATAGTGATCTTTTCTACTGGAAGGGCAGAAGGGTACCCCATAGATGGAACACATTATTAACATTTCTTGATATTGATAGAGGCCACATCATCATAATTCATTGCATAGAACTGAAAAATCACTTTTTTCCAAAACTGAAAATGGCATCTATTAATAGCTACAACTTTTTTCTTTTTTGCCTCTCTACACTGTAAACCCATCCGTTGTTTGAACTCAAATTATTTAAGTCTGTTTTACATAAAATTGGATATTTATAAACAATACTCCACTATTTTAAGTTGAACATTTGTGGGCAGTTTTAGTCTGTTGCCATTGGCAGCTTATTTTCCATTGGCTTCTGTCACAATCTATTTGCATACTGGGTGTGTCCAACAGTTTCTGACACTCACCATCAGTGTTCAGTGATTCCCCCGGGGCTACCTTAGAAATAAATCAAGTTCCCCTTTAGTTGTAATAACCACCAAGCCACCATACCATGCAGAAAAATGTGCAAAGTGTAAAATGTAGACGTGCTAGTCCTTTTTACAGTTGCATACTGTCCCACGTTTAGCACTTTCCAGGAGTACCAACAATCTGGATGCACCTACATTTTCCAGGTTCAGAACATCAGATACAAGCTATGACCTGATTTTCAAGCCTTTAACTGAGGTAAGTCACATTAGGGAAAATACTCAAGGCACTATAGGACCAGGATTAAGAAAGTAAAGCTTTATTCACTTTAAACGTTCTACCAGTTTGGTGCTATGTTGTTTTATCTTCCTTCCAATCATTTGCTTTCATCTGCCTTTAAACAAACATGACTTACATGCTCTGTTTGTTACTTTTTAATATGATGGTTCAATTTGCACTTTGTCCTCTACCCCACCTCCAGGATGTCCCCACCAGTTGCCCAGAGGGAAAGATCAACCCCTGCCATCGAAGACTTCATTCACATTAAAAGCCACATTGCTCAAATCCCATTTTTTGCTCAGATCCTGACAGTTCACATTCACAAATGTAAGTGACCTGTATCTGTGTGTAATGTGAACAAATCTGTCCCTGAAACGCCTCATGTTTGCTACAGTGATACCTATATAAATGTTGCCTTCTTCACCAACAACAAAAAAACTCATATTTAAGAGACGAATGATAGCTTTATAAAGGGAAATGGATGTTTTAGCAGCTCATATGTGGAGCATCTTTTGCTGGAGTGCAGATTAAACAGCTGGTCTGAAGTACATGTTCAGGTGGAGGAGGTGAAAAAAAATAGGCCAGGCGGTTTGCTTTTGCTGTTTTTGCAGCTATAGCTGCACAGCTGCGTCAAGAGATGTGAGGATATGATAGAGAAACACATAGCGCATGCGTGAAAGCAAAAAGATGCATGAATTCCGTACTGACCGTTCACATTCATGTCACATGTCTATGGATCAGATACGTATCTGATTTAAGACCACATATAAATGTGACTCAAATCTGATTTAAAAAAATGTACACAGCCATGAAAAAAATCTGATCTGAGCCACATTGAGCAAAACATCAGATAATCAGATAATTAGGTAATGTGAACGTAGCCTAAATCTAACAGGATCTGTGTTGTTCCAGATATAACAGTGACAGGGCCTTTGTTTAATATGTTTAATATGTAATTGTTAAATTCTATTAAGAAAAAAAAACTCTTCTTGCATTCTTGTCTCCAGAACCACTGTTCTAAAATGCTTCGCACCACATTTCCACCACATTTCCACCAAAAGTGACGTGCTAATGCTAATGGAACACACCAGAATGGAGATTGAATCCTGCAGCACTAAAAGAGTGGATCAGCAAATCTCCTCCCCACAATCTGTATCAAACTCACAGCCCTCAGACAAGCTGGGCTCTGCTTTCTGGAGAGATAACATGCAGCTGTGTGGGGGAGAGGGACGAGGGTGGTGAAAAATAAATTACACCAAAAAAAAAAAAATTGAGGGAGTGAGGGGTAAAGTCAAAGGAGTCAAGGGGTCCTTTCAACTGACATCTGAGATTTTCCAGAGACGAGTGGGTGAAGAAAGGGCCGTTGTCCTGCACACACCACACAATCTACTCCACAGCTTTTTAAGCCCTATTCCCAGCATGTGAAGAGGAGCTGAGGCAATGCATCACTTGTTAAACTCTTACTCGTGGCTTTCATGTTTGTTATTCTGGAGTTAATGGCATTAGCTGGAGTGATAAAACAGAACATGTTTGCACTACTGTGCTTCAGGATTCAAAGGATTAATTTAAGTGTTAATCTGTCAGTATGTAAAGAAACAGATTGTTAAAAGACCTAATTAGCATGATTTATCACCCTAGATGCAGTCGATCAGCAACGATATGATTGGTATTTTACTTTACAACAGGTGCTTGGCTAACAAACACTGGATTTCGACTATTACCAATTTAATATCCACAAATGTTCAAAAACATCTCTCAACCTGTTCAAAATGCTTACAGATCTAAGTTGTTTGGTGTACACCCATCAGTGTGTTTACCAATATTATTTTTTAGTCAATCAACACAAAAACAAACTTTCATACGTACAGGTTGTAATAAGTACTGGTTTACCAACATCAGAAAAAGTTGAGTAGTTTTTTTATTTCATCGCAGACAGCCTATGGCCAAGATGTTTTGTCTGGTCGACTTAATTTGACTTGTTAATACACATCCTTTCTTTAATTTCAGGCTTTAACCCTAGAACACTAGTGTTAAAATTAGTAACACCACCACTAATGTTGGGTACACACTGTTTGACACGTTTTGGAACCCTTCTTTAATTTTACTGCATACATCATCACATAAAATAAAAAAGGAAACATGAATGTTTCTATAAAAAAACAAATTTGAAAATCAGGTAATCCTTAACAGGTAAAATGTCCTAACAAAAAAAAATATGCTGCTGGGAACTTGGTCTTTGGTCCATTCTTGGGACATATGAGTGCCTTATTTAAACACACAAACACACAAACACCAACATCAAGTAAAAAAACCCCATAAAAATAAAGCTACTCTCATTTACTAACGTCGGATGAAAATGACATCAAGGAGAGCCCTGAAGCTACACAAAGTCCCATACAATTCATGACAGCAGCAAAACAATGAAAATCACATGAAAAAAATGTTCTAGGGTTACAATGATAAAGCATGTATCACTTTGTAATGTTGCCATCATCAGAGATGTCTTTCCAATGTGTGCAGCATGTGGTTTTGCATTGTCTTACTGAAAATGCATGGCTAGCTGACCAAAGTGAAGAAGTTTCTTATCAAACCTGATGGTTTCTTGTCTAAAGTCTTACATATACTCTACCCTGTCTGATGCATTAATGTTATGCTATGACTCATTAAGGTATGTTTGGGAGAGGGATCTTTCTATTACATTTGATGATGATACAAGGGACAATATTCATGAGAAAATATTTCAGAGATGTTTCTTAAATCTTTCCTATAGATTCACTCTCATAATATGTTTAGAAGTATGTTTTCAATATGTTCTAATTTGAACAAACTGATCAGGGTAGACTCGTAAATGCAGGTTTTGGAAATGTAAACATTTTCAAACATTTTTGAGAGATGTTCACAAAGTTATGAAAATGTTGGATAAACGTTTGTATTTTAAATAAGAATCAAACTTATATGTTGGGAGCTTTATCATATCTAGGGGGAAAAGCATTTTACTGCTGTGAATATCTCTAGATGTTTCCCCACTCCACATTGGAGAGACTCATATTTGAAATCCACAACAGACACCAAAATTTCTGTGAAATCTGATATTCAATCTGGAAAACACTGGACGTGTTTTTTCCAATATGTTCTGATACATCTTAATCTCTGTGAAAGTCAATAAACATGTAATAACAAAACACATGAACGTCCCTTGAAGACATGTTGTTCCTACATTAATGCTGCCCCCACAGAAGTGTACTGAGCCACTCCATACCATGACAGACACTGGCTGTCAGGGCCATGTTGCTGATCACAATCTGGATGGTCCTTTTCTTCTCTGAGCCACAGCATCTATTCATTCAAAAAAATATCTGAAATGTTGATTCGTCTGACCAATTAATAAACACGTATCCTCTGTGTGATGGTGCATCCTAGATGCATCTGAGCCCAGAGAAATTGACACAGTTTATAGACATGGCTAAGAGTGGCATTTGTAAATTTGATGCTGTTTTGTAGTGATTGACAAAGGTTTTCCAGATAACCCATTGCCTATGTAGTTCTATCATCGCCATCGTAATTCCTCCTGATTTTTTTAATCAGGTAGTGAAATTAAAGTAAACATAATGGAAATTCCTTCCTATGCCTTCCTTTGAGAAACATTGTTCTACATTTCAACATTTCTATAATTGTCTCAAACATTTGTACTATAGTACTAACTATTTGTAAATTGGTTTGTAGCATTAACAAATATTTCCATCAAGTCTTTTGTTAACAAGGTTTACATTGTAGGCTTTACTAACAAACACTTTAAGTGTTACTAGCAAAAAACAACCTTATATACCAAATATCTCTTGGCTGATCAAGTGCATCTTGGGAGAGAGATAAATCCCAATATTTTGCTTTATTGCTGAACTATTCTTTTAACATGACATCAGAGTGAACAGTGCAATGCATGGACATTCTTTCTTTTGCTTTGAGGAGTGGAGAAGTCTGACAAGCCCACCAAAAGACAGACTCCCTAGACCCCATTTAGCATGAGGTAATGAACTGACTTACTAAAGAAAAGCCACTCGGAGTGATCCGACACATATTTCTATGTAGTGCAGCAATGCATCATCAGTGACATCCGTGTCATAAAGATTAACTGGCATGACTCGAGCTGTTTAGTGAGGCATCTTGGGGAAGCTTGGGAAATCACCAGCTGCATTTCTCTTGCATTAAAAATGCAAGATTAAACATGAAGATGTCATCAAGGTTTTATGGATTTTGACTTTTAAGATTTGGAATTTTTCTTAGATGTTTGAATCATTTATATTTTTAACCAAGTTCATATTGTTGTTGTTTATAATTCATTCTCTTTAAAATGGCTTATGCTATAACACATCTTTAATTAATTAATTTACACATCTTTAATTATTTTCTTTAAACTTTTTCTGTTTCTTTTACACTTTCATTTGTTCCATAGTTAGTTCTGACAGCGCAATGTGATTGGATGAGGGGTGTTGTATGTGTGCCAGTATAGTGCTTCACAAATACAACTCTGCCACATACACACACATACATATAACCTAGCTACAATGACAGCACTCACAAGACAACAACACCAGCCATAACAAAACAGCAACAGCAACAATAAAACATAAAATATATCTTGGTGTTATACTGTCTGCAATAAAATACAAATCTAAGTATTTATAAGAAACAAAATTTAAAACGAGGCACTGGGAGCTTTGAAAGAGCACAGATAGTTTATTGAAAAGGATGTTTATACACATAGTGCATTCAGGTAGTCCTCTGGGTGCCATTTTTAATGAACTACTTTTAATAAACTACTAACCTGTGCACTTTCAAAGCTCTCAGTGCCTTGTTTTTAATGTCAGAACCCTCAGAATTCTACCAGTGATGTGTAGGGCTACTTTGAGCTTGTTAATGGTGTAAAAAGCATTCTTTACATGGATAATGCTATGCCCCTGTCACCAGCACTACATGCCAGTTGGGAGCATTGGCTAAAATATCTGTATTTCAGAATGCTGGGGTGATTGGAGAGAGTTCTACTTTAAATAACTATTAATATCTGCAAACAGACAATCAGTTAATCAGAATTTGAATTTCAACACTTATAATTAGTGTTCATGTTGCCAATGTGTGCATTTTTAGTTCTCTAAAATGTGAAAATAAACAGCTATTAAGCATTAGTCAGTGGTATTATAATGAAAGTTATTATGAAGTATCACTATTTATAGTAAATGCTTTTACATTATGCATTTACTATACTCTCCAAACATTTTTTCTGATGTAGCGCAGTAGGTAGCTGAACTAATTATCACTAGGATTTCAGAGATCTTTACTTTTTTATTTCATATCCATGTGATTGGACTGAGAGAGTTTTAATCAATTTAATTTCATTTTAAAATATAATCAAATTGTATTTGATCCTAAAAGGTGCCTTGAAGGAATATAACACAGGCAGACACCAGGCTGTCTTTTCCAAATTCCTTTGATTTTCCTGATACTTCTAAGAATTTATCCAGCTCTTGGCCATAGAATGTGCAGCGTGTAGCTTAGTCTGAAAATGGTACCTCTCATCATCATCTCTTCGTTGTTTTGACTGCTTGTCTCATTGAAAGACCATCATTCTGAGGTTCCATCTCATCTGTTTAATATTAGTGGTGAGGAACACATGGCCATTCAAAGGCACAGGCCTGGTGACATCATACATAGCGAGAGGGAAAGAGGCAGGCATGGTGGATGGGTTGATGGGTAAAAGAAACTTAGGCGAAAGATGGCGAGAAGGGCTAAAGCATGAGAAGAACCTGATTCTGACTGTTACATTTCAGAAGTTGGTTATAAATTACATCTTTTGTGCCAACATACATTAAGATTACTTTATTATTAACTTCACACTGAAAAAACCATGCTTTGTCTCCTGAGTATGAGGATGAAGGAGGAGTCCTCTGAAAATATAAGTAAAAAAAACCCCGAAAATATAAGTAGATGGAAAGTAGATGTCATCTAAATACAGAGCGGATGAATATGAAATGAAAATTACTATTTGACACAAATGTAAGTTTTTAATATTTAACAGTTTTAGCAGTGTGTGAACCATGTTACTAATGTAACCTGTAACATCACCTAATATTTAGTAATGGAACTGTGGTAAAATCGAGTGCTGGATTATTTATTTAGCTGTATTTAGTTGTATTTAGCTGTGGTTAATGGTGTTAAGCTGTGTTTAGCTGTGTTTAATGACGTTTAGCAGTAGTTACCTGTATTTATTTGTATTTAGCTGTGTTTATTGGTCTTTAGCTGTATTTAAATGTGTTTCACAGAATTTAGCAAGCTGTATTTAACTGTATATAGCTGTATTGGTTTAATGGTGTTTAACAGTGTTTGGCTGTATTTAGCAGTAGTTAGCAGTATTTAGTTGTATTTAGCTGTGTTTAACAGTCTTTAGCTGTGTTTAGCTGTGTTTAATGGTGTTTAACAGTGTTTAGCTCTATTTAGTAGTAGTTAGCTGTATTTAGTTGTATTTAGCTGAATTTAACTGTGTTTAGCTGTATTTAGCTTTGTTTAATGGTGTTTAACAGTGTTTAGCTGCATTTAGTAGTAGTTAGCTGTATTTAGTTGTATTTAGATGGATTTAACTGTGTTTAGCTGTATTTATCTTTGTTAATTGGTGTTTAACTGTGTTTAGCTGTATTGAGCTGTGTTTAATGGCGTTTAACTAGCTGTATTTAACTGTTTAGCTGTATTTAGCTGTGTTTAATGGTGTTTAACAGTGTTTGGCTGTATTTAGTAGTCGTTATCTATATTTATTTGTATTTAGCTGAATGTAACTGTGTTTAGCTGTATTTAGCTGTGTTTAATGGTTTTTTAGCTGTATTTAGTAGTAGTTAGCTGTATTTAGTTGTATTTAGCTGAATTTAACTGTGTTTAGCTGTATTTAGCTTTGTTAATTGGTGTTTAACTGTGTTTAGCTGTATTTAGCAGTAGTTAGCTGTATTTAGCAGTAGTTAGCTGTATTTAGCTGTATGTAGTTTTATTTAGCTGTATTTGGTGGTATTTACAGTAGTTATATTCCACACTGTAAACATAGCGTCGCTACTGCACAGAGGTTCAGAAGGTAGATTATACTCTTTTCGACTCGACTTGAATATAAATAAAATCTCACTGTGATTTTCTAACATTGATCTAACATTTAATAATCTGTTATTGAAAATTGGTAAGAAGTGTTAGGAAAAAACAAAAGCCATTGATCGCAGCAAATTTTTAATTTGTTCATGTTTACAATTGATTGTCAACCCTAGTATAAGTGCAGTGATACACATTGAGAGATTTTCTCTATAATGTGAGATATTGGCACTGGTGTACTGTGGTCATGGTTACTCCCTCTAGAGAATTATTACACATGTAAATGACTGTTTCTTGCTCAAAGAAAGAGCAGATATTATTTGTGACTCTATATACAGTATGTTCTGGTAATTTTACTACTCAAACGTGAACCAAAAGAAAAGCTACACACGGGGTGGTAGCAAGGGAGACACAGTTCACTGTGTTCAGGCAAGTTAAAGACTTTAATACAAATCTGCTTTATTGCAGAGCATTTAGAAGTCACTTAATAATTCTTCTAAATTTCTTCTCCAGTGTCCCTCTTTCTTCTCTGGTGGGGTATTTGAGCAAACAAGCTCAAGAAGATAACTACAACCATTCATTATGGCTTGTTGGAACCGAGTTCCAGGACTGGGAAATAATAGATTTATGACAGATTGTCCCCTAGTGAGAATGTTTAATAACTGCGCTTTAATAACTATCTGTTCTCATGAATAACAGTAAACCGTAAATAACGTCAGATCAGCAGATATGGCAGGGAATATACGTACATGGCAACGGAGAGATGAGCCATTAGGACAGTAAAAAACTGCTCTGCACTTGGCCAGTGTGTCTATTTATGTTGGCCAGGCTGGGCCAGCGGTGCTCGCAAAACTCAAGTGGGGTTAATGCGTGTGCGGTGCCGCCCTCCAACCTCACACCGCGACTAGCATCAGCAGTCTGAGAGGGTGGGGTCGTCTAATGGCCAGGGGAAGAGGTTCGTGTGTGTATGTATGTCTGGGTGTGTGTGGTTGCATGTGTGTATCTTCAGTCTCTTACGCAATGTGTATGTGGTTGTCTGTTATAATTGTTTTCTGTTGGTTTCTAAGAAACCTGTCTGTTAGAACAAGTGTTCCCTGGTGTGTGTGTGTGTGTGTGTGTGTGTGTGTGTGTATTTGGCCTGTGTGTTTCTGCAGGAGGGAGCTTTCGAGGACAGCCCACACATGGACGGTGGTGGTGTATCCAGTAGAGGTGGTGTTCTAGGCCACTACTTCCCCTTGAGAATATTTTCACTCGCTCCTCTTCGCACTAAAAATGTTCAAATTTGGTGAACCAGTTTCACCCCTGGGCAGAGAACAGGATCTCCCAAGAGTTCCTCTTTCTCTGATTCCTACACTTGTTGTTACATATAGTACTATTCAAATGTTTAAACACAGTCTTATTTAATGATTCTGTTTTTTCCTACATTGTAAATTAATACTGAAGTCATCCAGACTATGAAGGAGCACATAAGGAATCATGTAGTAACTTGTTAAAGTTAAAGTGTTAGACAAACCAAAATACTCTACTAATTTGAAGCATTTAGGTGGGTTTATATGTGTTTACTTGTGGTTTCTGAGGCTGGCAACTCTGATAACTGCTAACTCTGATGACCTTATCTTGTGCAACAGAGGTAACTCTTGTTTTTTTCTTTCTTTGGGCGGTCCTGATGAGAGCCAGTTTCATCATAACATTTTTTAAAGTCTTTGCGACTGCACTTGAGCGACTGAAATATTTCTGATTGACTGACCTTCATTTCTTAAAGCATTTTTTTCTTTACTTATTTGCATAGTTTTTGCCGTAATATCAATTAGAACATTACTCAAATGGAGCTATTTACTGTATACAAACTTTACAACTGATGCTTTCAAACACATTAAGAGGACAAGAAATGAACTCTTAACAAGTTCAGCACAGCTGTTAACTGAAAGCCATTCCAGGTGACTCTACTTCATAAAGCTGACTGTGAAAATTGTCATCTAAACAAGAGATTTTTACTTTGAAGAATCTAAAATATAAAACATATTCGGGGTTATTTAAGACTTTTTTGTTTACTATATAATTCAATTTGGAAAACTTAAGTATTAATCTACAATGCAGAAAATTGGAAATTTAAGGTATGTTTAAATGTTTGACTGGGATTATAAAGAGTTGCAAATTGGAGTTGGAGTGGTCAGATTGCAACACTATTTGGAAGGAACATGATAAATAAATAAATAAATAAATAAATGATAAAAAACATATAGAAAATGGATTGATATACTCATACAGAAGTAGTGTGTAATGCATGGTAATGCAACATGCCAAACATCTCAGCATGGAGTCGTAGAGGTAAATAATGGTGTACTGTAATAATCTATTTTTTGGACCTTAAATATCCATGAAGTCCCAGCAGATGTTGCTGTAGTAGTTGTTGTAGTGTTGAAAGTGCATCCAGTAGTGATATGGCAGAGCATGGCATAGTATCACTGTCCTCTTCAAGGCAAGATCTTGAGATGGCATCAGCATGTGGATAAGCGTTAGAGTAGCGTATAATTGCAGCAGGACCTCATTAACATAATGTTGAGTTGGTAAAATGATGGTAAAGAAGACAAGATAACACGCTTTATGGACATCTGATGCATGATATTTGTTTGTTGTCCCGACAAAGACAATAGTGGGACTCATGCCCAGCATGGCATCCCAACCTAGGTTCAATCGTGTTGAGTTAATTTGTTTCTGGGAAGAATTATTAAGTTTGATAATGAGCTTATTATTTCGTAGCAAAAACAAAAACTTCTAAAAAAAGACACACAGTGAGGATAGTTATTATGCTGTCAGTGATGCCTCTCTGAGAACAAGAATGTGTTTCTGATTTTTAATGTTTGTGTTCTCACATTTTTTTTTTACCAGTACTAGTACAGCAGTGCCAGAATTTACTACATGGTTATAAGCTGTTGACTTTAAATTCTCATGCCTGAAACAGTTTAGTGCTATAATAAGTCATCATATGGTGCCATCATAAGGGTTCAAACAGTGACAGTTTGTTCCACATGGGCTTCATGAAAGCCAAAAACAGCACTGAGATGTGCAAATACAAAAAAAAGCCTTTAAATAGCTCAGGCAAGGCTTGAGCTTTTTGGAACTTCATGTGCAAATGCCATGTTGTAAATGCTATTGATAAAGCATCAATGTGCAGCGCAGCTGAAGCCACAGAATTCGATACCCTGAAGAAAAAATCCCTGGACATTTGGAAAATATTTGCATTTTCAACATCTTGGTTAGCTCTCGCAGCACGCAAGCTGTTGTCAACCAGGAAAGATGTTGGAGAAAAATCATTTGGCAGATGAAGAGGAACATCGTTTTGTAGGGAATTTAAGTTTGAGGCTTTGCAACAGATTAGCTGGCTCATGAGTTGGATCAAATACAAACATGCAATATGTTGTATGATTTTAAGCAAAAATGTGCAATTTCAGCAGCCTTTATTGTTTAAGTGTATGCACTTTACAGTGAGTGAAATATTTTTGAATTCATTTATTCATATTCACTGCCTTCCAAAGTAAAGGAGCTGCGTCTGTGATTGAAATTAAAACCTATACCTAAATGTCCATTTTATTACAATTTATTATGAGTTGTGGTTGGTTTGGTGCAGTGGAAATACCACTGATACCATGTGGGAGACTGTGGTTTAATTCCAGGTCTGGGTGATTATGCTGCGCTACACCAATAAGAGTCCTTGGACAAGACTCCTAACACTACATTGGCCCAACTCTGTAATAGGAATAATCTTGCAAGTTGCTCTGGATAGGATGCCGTAAATGTCATTTCCATCTCCTTAATTTGTCAAAGAAATAGGCCATACCTGAAAATTGAAACTGTTATCATATCTGTAACGAAGAGGAGGAGGCCAGATGCAATTGCAAGATGGTTTTATTTTCCATATGGCAAAATAAACAACGAACAAAACACTAGGTATAACAATATCCATGGATTTACATTTTAAAAACTGTGTAACTTTCCGAATTCATCTCCAGCTCCTACATCTAATGTCTTCATTATATTTTCAAAAACACTCAGACACATGCAGCCTGTTTGTGATTGAAAGTTTTTTTTTCAAAGCTGCTTTAATTGGCTGTCACTCTAACATTGCTGTTCACCATCCACATTATACAGTAACTTCCATAGTCTGGAAAATGGTCTCTTAAAAATTAAGAAACCACTTCAGTTTCTGAATCAGTCTCTCTGATTTTGCTATTTATAGATATATATTTGAGTAAAATCAACATTGTTGTTTTACTCCATGAATTATTCCACGGACAACATTTCTCTCAAATTCCAAATAAAATAAATGTCATTTAGAGCATTAATTTGCAGAAAAAAGATGCAGAACTTTCAGACCTCAAAAAATACAAAGAAAAGATCAGAAATCAATATTTGGTGGAATAATCCTGGTTTTTAATCAGAGTTTTCATACATCTTGGCATGTTCTCCTCCACCAGTCTTACACACTGCTTTTGGATAACTTTCAAGCAGTTCAGTTTGGTTTGATGGCTTGTGATGATCCATCTTCCTCTTGATTATATTCCAGAGGTTGTCAATTTGAAAAAAAAAAAAACATCATTTTTAAGTGGTCTCTTATTTGATCTAGAGCTGTAGTTTTTGCAGGCTGTAGGTTACATAGATTTTGCATACCTCTCTAGTTGATGACTTAGTAGGAAAGGCCTTTGATCTGTGTCTTTGAGTCTTTATCTCCATTTCCACTCCCCTGTTTCTACATCTGAGTCACTGAGAGAGGAAACAGAGCCACTTTGTGCTTGGGCTCTGCTAGCATGGCTAACACATGGCTTTGTTTAGGTTAATTTTCATGATCAGGGGTGGTAGATACAGTATATCTTCTACACACAGAATACCCCCTGCGAAGACCTCCAAAGAGCAGGACCATCGAAAAGAATCCAGACATGCTGGCTCATCACAACACATGGTACAACTTCCTTTGAGGGCTCATTATTAGATGTGAACACACTGCTTGGTCAGTTGATACTGAGGCTAATACACATTTCACCTCTTGGCCCTACCACATGGGAAGTGTTATGGCTATAAGGCCCTTTAAACCGAGATTTTGTCAGAGACACACTTTTTATGTAGGGGTGAGAATTATTGATTCCATATCAGCAAGATGTCATTGTCACAAGCAACCAAAGAAACCCACAATTTTGAGTATTTTCCTTGTAGAAATGATGATGACCTATATATTACCATAGTTTAATGTATAGATTCAATGTTTTATGACCATTTTTTTTCATAACAAGCATTAAAAATTGTAGTTCATCTCAGTAGCTAGCTAACTAACTTTCCTTTTCCACCTTAAATGGTGCCACAGAGCACAGAGGCGTCAGCATTTAGGATGAAACTGAAGAATAAAAGTAAGTAAAAGTTAATAAAAGCTCATTTCAGCTCTTTATGACAGAGAAATTAAGAAATGGACAGTAATAATTAATTGCTTTCTGAAGACATACAATGCCCTAAAGTTAACTAGCTAACTAGCAGCTAGGTTGCCTGAAGGGTTGTTCCAATTTCAAGGGGAAGGATTGCACTTGAAAACAAGGGGTAATTGTACAAAAGAGAAATAGAACTGAGCCTTTGACTGATTGAAATTAACATGTATATATAGGCCATGTTCACGCAGCAGGTAAAATGTCTAAAATAATAAAAAAAAAATCAATATGTGGTATTGAAATCCAACATCTCTCTGATTTGTGGTAATTTGTCTCTGTACAGCCAGATCAAATTTCATGTGACTTTTACATCAAGAAGAAGGAAAAAAAATGATGTGCTTAAATGTATTCTTACTCAGAAGCCCAGTTGTCTGCCTGAATTCCTGAGATTTTGACAATAATTAAAGTGAAACTCAACATAGGGCTGGATAGTATGATATCAAAATTTATCACAATAGAAAATATTTCAATAACAGTGATACGATTTATAAACACATTTAAAAAATTTCAATATCATTCAGAACCTGTCTGAGAGCCGCATTGGACTAGTGGTATGAGCTCCATAGCTGAAGACCCGAGTTAAATACAGGCATCCCACACATGTCTTATCAAACAGCAGAATAACAGTTATTAATAAAAAGCAGTTTGCATCAGTGCTAATAATCTCTAAACCTACTGAGGCACGATGCATTGTGGCTAAACTGCTCCAACACTGTCGAGACTCGCTGTCTGTTAGATAGCATTGAGCACTCAATAAAAAAAGACATGAGTGAACTATAGCAATAATACGCATATCATATCCAATGACAGTTAAAGCAGGGAAACCATTCAAATGTGCAGGGCAGGGTGCCACCGGCACCAGGATTAACAAACAAAATGTAATGTAAAAACTGCAGAATAAACAACTACACTGTAAGCCCGGATAAGTTGAATTTACTTTAAAAATTTGAGGAAACCGGTTGGTTGCCTTAAAAAGGTTAAGTAATGGGAAATGAAAACTTAAGTTAGCATAACTTAGAACATCAAATTATCACAACTAAAGGGGAAGTTGATTAAACTTTTTTATGTTTGTTATACTGTTAGACCAAATAAGTTGAGTTTACTTAACTTTTGTAAGGCAGGTTTGCTTAAATGTTTTAAGTAATGGGGAATGAAAACTTGAGTTAGCATAAATTAAAACTTCAAGTTATTACAACTAAAGGGGAAGTTGATTTATTTCTAAGGTAGCCCAGGGGGAATCACTACACACTGATGGTGAGTGTCAGAAACTGTTGGACACACCCAATATGCAAATAGATTTTGACAGAAGCCAATGGAAAAGAAGCTGTTAATGGCAACAGACTAAACTCAGTTATTATAAGTTGGTTCAACTGAAAGATCTCAGTTTGAATGTATTTGTGCCCACAAATGTTCAACTAACTCAAAATAGTTGAGTATTGTTTAGAAATATCTAATTTTATGTAAAACAGACTTAAATCATTTCAGAAAACTTCTGGGTTTACAGCAAGTAGAGAGAAATCATTAATAGCTTCAGCAGCTGTCCTATAGAATAAGTGTGACTTGTACACAACTATAAAGCAAATTTAGGTGAAAAGAAAACCTGCCCCACCTCTCTCCAACAGATTTTATAAGTTCTTTATAAAAGCTCTCATACAAAATTTCTACTTTTGGTCCATCATCTCCTTTAATCAGGGAAAAGACACGTCCTGTCATTTAGCCTCATGTGCTGTCAGAGCATACTGTATATAGCAGGAGCTTTTCTAATTTTAATTTCTTGTAAATTTCTTTCTCTCTTTTCTGCTGCTCCAAAGTAAACTCAGACCCTCACATTTCAGACTTTTATGGAGCAGCATTGTCATAAAATCCACAAATACATGAATGCATTAGGCCTCATTGGGAAGAACCATTAGATCCCCACAGCAGCTGTAAAAGCCATTTTTAACCCGAGACAGTGCACCGGATGGCCACCACATCTTCACCTCTCATCACCCGAGGCAATAAAACCGTGCCCCTGCTGCACTGGAAACTGACTTTTCCTATTCTGAGTCCGTGTTTACAGGCCTAGGTCTGCGGGTCCGCTGCATCATATCGTCAAATGCTTCCAGAGTCTTCATGAATGCAGGCTCTTATTCTGGACACTGTGTTCGCGTTTGTGTGACTGACGGATCCAGACAAGTTCATCTGGTTAAACCCTTTATAAGACATGTTCTTAACACACTTAATTAGAGATGTGGACCTCTCATGCACAGAAGATCTGCAGATGTATCACATCTAACCCCGGCACATTTATCCAATATCTTATAACTCCAACCTAATGCCAAAATAACAATCAGTTGATTCCACTCGGAAAAGGAAAGCCAAACCAAAAAGTTTTGTGTTGGCTTGAGTGGCGAGTGTATCTATGGAGACCAATTTGTATGTCTGGTCAGAAACAAGCTTACCAATATCTTCTGGTGCTCTGATATGTAGGGAAATTCCATTTTTATGAAGTGGACGATTAGAAGAACTGCTAAATATAGGGGTCGTGAGGGGCATCAATCTCAGAAATTAAAGGCTTCAGGCCAAAGCAAAACAAACACTGCACCAGGCCAACATACCTCATTTATATGTCATGCAAGCCAAAGCACAACTGCAAGCTCAAGAATTTGAGATGAAAAAAAAAAACACATTTAAACTTACATTTAAAGAAATATAAAATATAAAAGTTTACACACTAGAATGCTGCACTAGAATGCTGCAAAACCAAGCAGATATGTAAATGATTACAGGTGTAGTCTGATTAGACACTGGGTCTTACCACAAGATGTGGAGCATTAAAGTGCTTCAATCGCTGCACCAATAAAGAGGCTCTCATAGGCTACATTTGGGTAGTGTACCTCTTGGTGAGAGATCATTGACTGCTAGACATGCCTCTATGCCGTATTCAAAGTTGACCCATTTTTAAGAGGGGTGCATCATTAGACTGAAAGACACAGGATGGGCATTTCAAACAAACAGCCTAGGTGCAATCATCTAGGCCATCTATAATTCAGAAACCATCACCTTCATTTGCAGTGGTGCAGTGAATGAGAAACCCAGACTGCTATTTACCCTATCTGTTTTGTTTTTAGTGATGAATCTTTGTTCTGTATCGGAATCAACAACAGTTTGGTTTGAGTATAGAGACCTCCTGCATAGTGTTTCAACCCTACTGTTGCTGTGGAGTGACACACTGAGGGTAAGATCTTTGGATGCATCACATAGGACAGTGTGTAGGACATCCATGTGTTCCTTTGTATGACAGGGCTTCCAACAAACCTTTTTTTAGTAGGATAATGATTGCCCACATACAGCAAGTGTTTCCTTATGAATGTAACCACTAGATTGCAACAGTTTCTTGATCTGTTCAGTATCCAGATGAGCATTTTTGGGATCTAATTGAACATTTATGGGACCAGTTGTTATGCCTACTTTGGCAAACAAGTGAGCAGGATCTATTGGCTCAGCTGCAATATCTACCAGCAAATGTGCAGCAGAATGCCATGCAGAATCTGTATGCCCCATGTCCAACCATTATTATCTTGTATTTAGGCCAGAGGTGGCCCTCTTGATTTAAATCTAATATTAATTTCTTTAACATTTGCATGGTCTGTCATACATTTTTGTTGTTCTGAACATATTCCAAATTTAATTCCACAAAAAAAAACTCGAAATGTCCATTTAAATACTATTTATTTCACTGGTTTACTGTTTTCCTCTAAATCATATTTTTTGTTGTTCTGGACCTCTGACCTAAGAGAGTGTGGGGGCGGAGCTGATGATGTCACTTATGTTTTTTTCTGGTGTTTAGCTATTTTCTGGAGGGGTGGGCAGACACAGGCCGGACTTAAAGCGCTCCACTGCTCATGGCACGGAACAAGCCCTATAATACCAAAATACATACAAACAACTATACAATTATACAGGATAATATGTTTTCTATTTTATTTAGACTACTATCAAATATGGTAAATTATGTTTCATAATTATATTTATCAGTCTATTCAATACAATATGACCTGACATTAAAATAATTTAATTTTCAGCTCAAAAACCCCCATCATTTCCCAATAAGATTTCTGAAGGTGTGAACTGTTTTATAGTCCTTACAAACAAAAAATACAAAGAAATTATAGGCGCTACATAGAGTTTTGATCAAAACATGTTAATGGTAATAAATTCAAATAAGTAGGATAGTGTAGGATCTCCTGACAATAACAATACTAACAATACTAATGATACAAAGAACAATATCTGACGTGTGGCTGTTTCCTATAAATTCTTTGTAATATTTAGTAGAGTAAAGGTTGTTAAAACTAGTAAAAAAAATGTCCTAGGGGTCTAAAGGAGAATAGAGCATTAAGAGTCTTGTAGGTAAAGTACAGAATACAGGGCCTGGATCCTCAGACCACTGCATCTAATACAGCTTTGTCACATTACTGTAAACCAATGTGATATTCTAGCAACTTAGTGTTATGTTATGTTACATTCACTGAATTGATAAAAACTCTTAACATACCTATCATAGTGATGTGAATTGCTTCCAGAATGTTTTTTCTCTGTAATTTTACCGTGTCCCAGAAACATTTCTCAAAACCAATGAATGTGGTGTTGACTTTTAGCAGGTGCTCTGTGATAGAAATGACATTGGAAACCGAAGTCCATGTAATTTAGACTCATTTGTGAGGATCTTTTGGATTTTGAAGGAGCGGGTGGTGCAGAAGGAAGTACAATAAACTGGGGAAGAAAATGAATGGAGCACACAAATGTGGCTGCGTTCCAGATATCCTATGGAAGTCCCATGTGTGGTGGTTAGGGTAGGCCCCTAAGAGTTGGCAGCAGATCTCAGAATCAGTGGTGAACTCCACAGAACTGACTCCTCAATACTCGCCACAATCACTCTTGACTGGACGGGAGCCAATGTGTGGATTGGACTGTACCCACAATGAAAGATACGCTCATGACAGCTGGATATTTAAATCCTTGTATTTCTTAATGACCTTCATTAGACACGTCTCTTTTTCTAAACCGAGTTTAATGTAAGATGTCTTCACTGACCTGTATCTGGCACACTTCTGCATTTTCCTCATTTATAATTTTTCAACCACCATAATAGAGTGCAAATGATTTTTTACTAAATAAACATATACTGGTTGATAAATATTTTCGGTTTAGAGGTCTTTTAATTCACAAAATATATAGCAAAAACAGTGAAGAGAAAGAGTGCATAATATTCTTGCAAGATCAAAGGAATGTAATTCTGTAATTCTTCATAAACTCAAGCTCTACAGGAACCTATACAACATGAATTCGAAATACTCATATAGAATTAGATGTGAAAAGAAAATGCTATAGAGAGAACAGTATAGCATACAGCCAGAAAAGGGTGCTTGCTCTTACAGCCTACAACACAGAGACCAGGCAGTTACTCATAACATGTCACCTACAAGTGTATTTAAGGTAGCATGGGAGTAATCACCTTTCATTAATGGTGAGTGTCAGAAACTGGGGGACACACCCATGTGCAAATAAATTGTGGCAGAAGATAAAAGAAAAAAAGATCTCTGTTTGAATGTATGCATGGTCACAAATGTTCACCTTACCTAAAATGAAAATAAAGTTAAGTAATGTTGGAAATACCCAATTTTGTTTGAATTCAGACAAATTGCGCATTTACTGTGTGGCTTTATTTCAATTAATGGATCAAAAGTAGTGGACAGAATAAGTGGGATGAGTAAGCTGTGGTCTCTGTGGGACCATTTCTTTATGGAAAACCAAGCTGTTCTCCTCGTTGGATGAAATTACTTGAATGTTTAGAGACAGAGAGT
The DNA here is from genome assembly GCF_023375975.1 of Astyanax mexicanus. Taxonomy (NCBI): domain Eukaryota; kingdom Metazoa; phylum Chordata; class Actinopteri; order Characiformes; family Acestrorhamphidae; genus Astyanax; species Astyanax mexicanus. Next base: position 49,518,016 of record NC_064409.1, read on the forward strand.
GTAGTTCACGTGTTGAGCCAGAAAAATAAATAAAATTACTGCATGCATTGTGTCTTACTGGAGGTTTAGGACTTAGCTGGAACCTCCATAAGAGCTGAATGTCCAGTCACATTATTATGGAGTCATAGTGTTTTAAAATCTAAACTTTGCACTGTTTTGTCAAACATCTTTTTCCAAAACCCATGGAATCAATATGGAGGTGGTCTCTCATTTGCTGCTTCTACAGCCTTGCAGTCTGAATTCCAGTTCGTAGTGAGGTTTTAATGGAGGTCAGGGCTTTGCTCTGGTCAGTCAAGTCTGTTTTCTTAAGGACTTTTTTTGTGAATGAGAACAGTGTCATGCTAAAAAGGAAAAGGCCTTTTCCAGACTGTTACCCAACAGTGGGAAGTACACAAACCAGTAGCATACTGCAGCCTTAAGATTTCCCTTTACTGGAACTAAGGGGCCCCCCAACCACAAAAAAACATTCCCAGACCATTATTTCTCCTCCACCAAACTTTACACTTGGCACTATACGTTTGTGTAGGCAGTGTTGTCCTGCATCTCAGGTTTATTCGACAGACAGCCAGAAAGGTTGATTAAAATGGTATAGTACAAGCTATTTCAAACTACACAACCTGTATAACAATGTTTACTGCTATAGACAGTTATATATATATATATAATATAATGATTCCCTATGAAGACATGTTTTTAAGAATACTATGAATATACTGATTTTTATTTAACCCAACAATACACATACCCAGATACAAAAATTATTTTACCAAAATCTATTTGAAAAAATGGCATTTCAATGACATTCAACATGGTCATGAAAGTAATATCCAGAAACATGAATTTAGTTTGCACATATCTTTTAGGGGGTTCTGAAATCAACAGATGATCAAACACAGTTTCCAAAAGTCTTTTGACTGACCTGGTCTTCTTAACTTGCATTAGGTGATCAGGATTAACTACAGTGTTTGCTTGACAGCATTCACCGGTTTGAAAGACACACATAAAGTATAATATGAATAATCACAGAATTAAAAAAAATGTAACACATTTATTAGATGTTTCAGAAGGATAGGGACCCCAAATACACATCAGATGTGGTAGTGGAAAGGATAAAGTAGTTTAATATTACATTTTTGAGATGTCTTAATAGTTGGGCACATGCCAAAATAGTGGTCAATGATTTGATTATTGTCTAATTATGAAGCTGTTAATATATATTGGCCTCTAACGCAATTGTTGATCCTCCTGTTTAGCAGAGATTTGGCAGGAGTTGCTACTGAAACAGTTGTAGAAATTTAGAGGGATCATCATGGAAACCTTTACTGTTTTTTCAATTTTTTGGGTGGTAAATCTCTGTGTATCTTATTTACTCAGTATTGCAATTTTTGTGCAATTTCCACAAGAAACCAGCTTGTATAACTGTATTCTTCTATTGGAATTTCATTTGTCTAGTGGACAAATTTACATTATGAATGAAACAGCTACAAGCCTTTTGTTAATTAATTACATTGTTTGTTATTTTATGTAAGTAAATAGAATTTAATCAGTCAAATAAAAAATGTATAAATTTACACTCACTTTGTAAGTAACATTTACTCATTGGCTCCTAGTATCATATATTTACACATCAAATGTGTCCTCCACCCCTTTACCCCTCACCATTAGTGTGTAGTCATGCCAACCTGGGCTACCTTTTTTTGGGGGGGGGGGTATGGGGGGGGAGTAAAATGAATGTCAGTAGGCATTTCATCTTTTATCACTTTCTGTGATATTTCTATTGAGTTTTTCAGTATGACTAACTAATGCTTATTCAGGCAAGTTTGAATTATGTTGTACTTTATTAATACAGGATAAAATCACAATGCTTGCATGAAGTAACACTTTACAGCAACAAAAACAGTAACTTGCTCTTATGGCCTACAACACCACAACACCATTTTGTGAAAAAACAAATAAATAAATAAATAAATAAATAACTGAATACTTAAGTGAAGGTATCCCTGGTGGGCAAGACTCCACACTGATGGTGAATGAGTGTTTAGGGGACATAAAAAATAAAAAATACAGTACAGTACTTTTTGTGTGACGTACAAAGAAAGGTTACGTATGATTTTTAAGTGTGTCTCAGCTAGCTGTTAGGTGTAGGTAATATTTACTCAAAATCCACAAAGTTTACTCCAAATTTATGTCTATCCTAAAATATGTTTTACCACAGAAAATTAGTTACCAGTGTTGATTTTACTCAAAAATATCGGTACCACTTTAAAATAAGACTACCCTTATAATGGGTTTATAAATGGTTTACAATTAGTCTATTAATGGTTACTAATTAGGTTGTAAATGCCTTAAAAATCATTAATAATCAGTTATAACACATACGTAGAAAGGGCAACAATACAGGTGGCTGTGGGTTCACTATTTGGCAAACAACAGGTCATAGTTGCCCTTTCTACGTATGTGTTATAACTGATTATTAATGATTTTTAAGACATTTACAACCTCATTAGTAACCATTAATAAACTAAGTGTAAATCATTTATAAACCCTTTATAAAGGTAGTATAAAGGTACCTAAATCTCTAATCAGTTATTTACTCAATTTTACTCAATGTTTTATTTATTGACTCAATTAAACATTTTTGCAGTGTACTCTCCAGTCATTCTCTACTTACCATCTTAAACAAACTCTGGAACTGAACAGTTTCTTTGGTTTAAGCACACAAGAGACTGAATTTCTCTCCTGACATGGGTTGTGGCAGCTATTCTACTGCCCCGTCTCCATGAAGCAGTAATTAATCGCTGAGAGAGTTCCTTTAGTCCAGCACAGAATGGCAGGCCAGGTCAATAGGCCCTATGGAGGAATGCTATCCTGAGCATTCCAATGATAATCATCCTTAAGGCTGCGGTTTTAGGGAACTGACCTGTTGAACAATCGTGCACAGGTCAATGGTTTGCTCTGTCTCAGGCCTGGCAGTATGAATTAAACATTCCGTATACTAAGCCAGCGCTGTGTGGTCATGGCCCTCACTTCGCTCTAAAAAGATTCTGATTTGAATCACGAGGCCCGTCCATCTCCCAGCAATCAGCTGTGGTTAGAGGTAACCTGCTTTGACACTCTGATGCCCGTGAGAAGCATCTCCGACTGAGTCAACAATACCTAGTGTCACATGTCTCCTTCCGGGTCCCCCTCAGCCAGCTTGGAATGCGCTTTTCTTCCTGCTGGCCCTCATTAGGAAGTCATTTCCCAAATTCATGTATAGCACATATTGTTTACCCACCTCAAGAAGCAGGCAAAGATCTTCTCCATATGAATCAGACAGGGGCTTTGCATCAATTATTTTACTATACGGCTTTTATATCAAGGAAAAAAGAATATCTCAATGAACTCGTGAAGACCAAGCAGATGTACTGAATGAAAACTCTGAAGGCTGAATGGTGGAGATCATGTAGAAACGGACACAGGCTTTGTGGAAACGACACCACTGTAAATACTGTAGATACAGTACATCTGTCAGGTGAACTTGATTCTATTACTTGTTTTTTTTTTTTTTTTGCATTTGTTAAAATTAGAAACTTAGTAGAAACTTTATAGAAAACGTAGAGTAGATGGGGATTTCTACTTCTTAGCCTCCCAGTGTGGATGCTCAGATCCTCAGATGATGCATAATAAAATAACAATAATACTACTAATAATCTAAAATGCAATAACAGGTGGCATATACTCTAGTTTAAGTTAGAAGTTTAAACTTAATAATAAAAAAATACGTTCAGAACACTTATTACTTATTGTGGTGTACTGAAAGATTTAGGGAAAGCTGGAGAAGCTTCATTTGATTATCTCCTTTAAATGTCACTTATCAAAAAGTGGGATATACATATTAGCAGGGCTTAATGTGAAAAAAGTGCCTGTTTTCCCATAATTGTAAGTTCTTTCAAGATTTCTAAACATTCTAACGTTCTAAAAATAGATATGGAAAATTCCACTTAAACAAACAAGACAAAATAATTATTCTTCTTCATTTATTTATTGAGGAAAATGATCCAATATTATTTGAAGCAAAAGTATGTGAACCTCTGGGACTAGCAGTTAGTATCATGGCACGAAAAATAGATTTCTGAGGACCTCATAAAAAGAGTTATTGATGCTCATTAGGCTAGAAAAAGGTTACAAAGGCATCTCTAAAAAGTTTGGACTTCACAAATCCACAGCCAGGCACATTGTGTGCAAATGGAGGAAATTCAAGATCATTGTTACCCTCTCCAGGAGTGGTCGACCAACAAGGATCCCTCAGAGAGCAAGGCAAGAATCGTTAATAGTCAACGAGGTCATAATGGACCCCAGGGTAACTAAGCAACTGAAGGCCTCTCTCATATTGACTAATATCATGTTCATGAGTCCACCATCAGGAGAACACTAAACAACAATGGTGTGCATGAAAGGGTTGCAAGGAGAAAGCCAATTCTCTCCAAAAAAAACCCAAAAAACATTGCTTCCCGTCTGCAGTTTGCTAAAGATCACATGGACAAGCCACAAAGCTTTTAGAAGAATGTTTTGTGGACGGATGAGTACAAAATAAAAGTTTTTGGTTTTAAATTAAAATCATTGTTTGGAGAAAGAAAACCATTGCATTACAGCATGAGATCCTTCTCCCATCTTGTGAAACATGGTGGTGGTAGTATCATAGTGTGGGTCTGTGGTTTAACTGGGTTCTCTTTATCTACTTTTAGGAGTTTAGATCATATTTATTCAGACATATACACAGTTAAATGGGGTTCACAATCTTTCAAGCAACACTGTACATGTTAAAATGTCTGTCTGCTGTGGATAAGATGTTGTAGTTACAAAATTCTTCAGATAGGCCTTAGTTGTAGCAGTACTAGTACTAGTGATGACTTAATGATTGAATCAGACCATCTCTTTTGAGTGTTATACTGCGGTCAGTACCTACCGACAATGCTCCAAGGAGGGACAACCCGTGAACCAGTAACAGGGTCATTGCTCTGTGTGTGTGTGTGTGTGTGTGTGTGTGTGGAGGCAATTCTAGCCCACCTGGACAGAGATTAAAGGATTTGTTTGTAATGTCTTGGTACCAAACTCCATAGAACACCTTCAGACCTTCAGACATATTCTGATGGAAAGAGGACGATCAACACCATATTAGCCAGACGTTTTTTCATGTAATGTCTCATTATTGTAAATAGCAACACTCAAGGCAGTGAAACGGCACTAGCAGATGTAGCGTTATAGAAATAGAAATATATTTTTTTATCCCAATATGTTTCGGATAAACGCATGCCATGTTGGAAAAACATTTGGACCACAGCGTCGGTTTGTGGCGAGCTATTGTACCCAGTTTGGTATTTCACTTATGAAGTGATTCCATTACAGCTGTGCCCACCAATCAACCCCCCTCCCTGCATACACTGCACTTTAGAGAAATGCATTCACTCACACACACACACACACACACACGCGCATTTAAGTGAAAACATCCATTCATAATAATCTTCAAAAGAAATATATACCAACAGCCATACACACACCCATTCATGTACACACACAAAGAGACCAACAAACTCAGGAAAGTCAGGAGAGTTATGAATCACACACTTCAACACAGAGAGTAGTTATTGGAGAAATCACTCGTAATGCCAAGTTGCACATCTGCAGAAGAACCCTGGCAGTTTTCTGGGTGGAACTCGATCGCTCCAGCGCCGTTTGCTTCGTTTCCAGTCAGTGACATATACGCTTCTATCTGTTGAATAATATATTTCACTTAAGCCCATACATAGAGCCACGTTTTCTAGTGGGGGGAAAGAAATCTTGAACGTATTATTGTATTTACTTTCTTTGGCCGGGCCCTAGACATGTATGGGAGGTAGTTGTGGCTTTTGGGGACCCGTGTTTATTGTTTATGCTCTGTTTTTTTGTCCTAATTAATGCTACGATGACGACCTCTGTCACAGACACTAGCAAACGACATTCGAGTCTCACGCAATGAGCAGCCCAACCTCAAGGCCGCGGCGCTGAGAGCTGTGCATCTGCCAAGCCAGCCGCTCAGAGGAAGACAGATGTGAAAGAAAAAACACATCCAAAACCAGAGCGCGTCAATCTGGGTCCCGTCTCCCGCGCTCTCTGTATACACACACGCACACACACACAGGCATGTACACACACAGATACACCAAACCAAACTATGTCGATGTATGGTTGCACACTGATTATCTCTCCTTGAAGCTGTCAGATGTTCACAGACCAAACCAAAGACTGCCAGTTTGCATCCGTATACAACACTAACGCTCTTTGTCAGACTCACTTTAGTTCGACTCCATCGTACAGGGGAAGCTCCAATCGTATTCCCGTCCGTCAGAAAGCAGACATTGGATATTCCATTCAGACTATAATACAAGCTAGAACAAGCTTGAATAAACAGTGTGAAAGACTACAGCAGCAGTAAAACTGTATTTCATTCTTATACACGTTGGTAGTTAATTGGTGGTTTACATAGTTCATCAACAATGGCTGCAGACATGCTACTAATGTTAGTGGCAAGGGAACTTATGCATTGGTCATAGCTTTCAGATCACGATTGCCCTGACTAAATGATAAGCTGTAACTGAAATTTGCCATTTATGATTTAAGGGGGACTGACACTCAGTAGTACCACTGTAACTCTTTTTCCTCTATAAAGAATCATTTTTGTAAAAGAGACGTGAAGACCCCACACATGTAATAAAGATGTACACATCCACATCATGTAGCCGTCCTGTCTCTTTGGTATAAACCAAGCTTTTCAAGGTCACTTATCATAAAGATGAAGATCTGCTGCGACATCCACTTCTGATTGTATACTCAAACTGCCCCCTCTTATTCCCTCACTCAGTAAAGTCGTTATAGACCCCTGTGGTTTTCTCAGCCAAGCATGTTCAGTCTCTTCTGGAGATGATGACTCACTCCATATCGACTCATTTTAGTGGAATGGCTTAGCCAGCGGGCCCCAGAAAACCCTGTAGGGGAAGCTGCAGTTAAAGCTCCTTATTTTTGAACTGGGGTCAGGAAATCCCTCCGGAGGACTTTAAAGGGTTTGACTCTCTCAGGGAGCACTGGCCACCCTGGCAAGACTAATCTATACTGCATAGCTGCCCTTTACTGCTAGTGAGTGTGGCAACGCCAACACTTAACCTCCCAAAGCTGTGGTTTGGGTGGTGCGCAGTCGTTCAGCCAGATCTAAATGTTTTTGCCCAGGCCCCTAAATAGCATAGAGCATACAGCATACATCAGCACCTGGAGGCTTGAAGGCCTCTTCCAAATCAAAAGACCTTTTGTCAGATTTTTTTTTTTTTTACTGATGTAAATTTAAATTAAGTTTTATTTGCCATTGTCACCTTTGGCCTGCTCACTTAGGGTTACAAGTTTAATTTATTTAGTTCTTTATTCATCGTAATTATGTATTTCTTCAACTGACTTTAACATGTTGCAGAAAATTCACAGTTATGAACTGCAGTGTTTTTTGGTATATTTTGTGTATTTTAGTAGCTAGCAGTGCAGGTAAGAAGTACTAGAACCAGTAGGACTAGTAGAACTTTTGAATTAGAAAGTTAGAAACTTATGTAAATAAGAAGAAACCTGTATGAACAAACAAACAACAACAAAAACAAAAACGGAGATATTCATAAATGCTTTTACATAGCAGTCTGCAAAAGAATTGTTCTGTATTTGAGCGGGGTCGGAAATAGTTAGAAAATAGCATTGTACCCCTTTTAAACCGCATTAGAACAACCAATAATGTTTTTTTGTGGAAATTGTGAATTCTAATATCCTGTATGAAAGTGAAAGCAATATTTAATAGACAAGTACCCTTCTCCTGCAACAACTGCCACTAACATTAGTAGCATGCCTGCAGCCATTGTTAATGAACCATGTGAGCCGTAGATTAACTGCCAAAGTTTAATCATAAGAATAAAATATAGTTTTACTGCTGCTGTAGTCTTTCACACAGTTTACTCAGGCTATAGACAAGTATTTGTAGTTTGTATTCCAATGTTTACAAGTAAAATTAAAACAAGTTAAATGCAAGTACAAGTTTAAGAGCTCTACCTGCTTTCAGGTGCTGAAGTTTTTTGTTTTGCCTTCCTTCCTCCCCACTGCTTCCAGTTTGGTCACAAGGGATGCTCAGAGGATTGGCTCTACCCCTGCCTTCTTCATACTGTAAGATCTGCACAGTTCAGATTGCCATTTATTTTACAATAATTCTTATCTATCACCTTAAAATAGTTGAGATCAAAGATGTTTTTCTTTTTCCATACTTGTATCCGGATTTGTCCTTGTAAAAGTAACGTTTACCACAATCTTTTATTTTTTTCCATGTTTTTACAATGCTGTTGTTTTGGAATATTCTACAGATCTTCATGCTTATAGAACATGTATTTAATAGTTAATTATCTATAATACACATCCTTTCGTTGAACCTTTAAACACAGCATTAGAGAGTTTGTGTGTGTCCGACTCTAAACAAAAGAGTCTAGAAGGTGCCCTAGACACTGTAGGGTCTTGAGGTCAAAACCACAGGATGAGGATTTGGGTTCCTGCCAGCCTGGAAACAATTAGAAAGAGCACATCACCATATTGGAAAAGCAGAGAGATGTTTTTAGGGAATTGCTACAGATTAGTACTGTTTTTCGTTTGTTTTGTATTTATTGTCTAAATTAGTGTCAGTCCTGACGCTGTCAGTCTGCCCATTCAGGACAATTGTTCTCCTAAAAACTCAATTTCCCAGCATTCTCAGCCCATGAACTACAACGACTCGGCTGAACATGTGACTCTGCAGCATTCAGCCTCTCCCTCTTTCTGATTGCTCATTTCCCACACCTGTTTGTAGTTGTATAAATAGCCCTTTGTTCCCTTGGTTCTCTGCCGAGTATTATTTAGTTTTCTAGCTCTGTTACAACATGTTTTCCTAGCTTTGTTGCCTTTTTGTTATCGACCCTTTTCTTCTCTTAGTTTACTCTCTTGTCTAGCTCTATTGTTCTGCTGTTGGTCTTTAGTTACTGACCTTGCTTTCCTCTCTGACTACTCTCTTGCCTCATCCCTTTTCTCCTGATTGTTTACCCGTGTATCGACCCTGCTTCTGGCTCACTACGTTCTGGTATGTTGTTATTTATTGCTACCCTGTTGTTCACTAGTTGTGCTGTGTACACCAATCCCTTTGGGATCTATGTTAACAATAAACCTGTTTTCTAATCAGCGCTTGTCTCACATTGTCCTGGCCCTGGTGACAATTAGTTACACAATCTGTGCCCTTCGTTGCGTTCCTGTTTTCCTAGTTTCTGCGTGAAAAACACACTTTTTCTCTCTGTTCTCACTGTCTGCTCCTCTTTCTCTCAGTATTGTAAAGCCCACCACACAGCTGAATATAGCCGGGAGTCTCACTTTCCACGCTCTTTTTTTAACCCGTTGCCAAAGAGTAACGATTTTTCCTGATACACTCGCAGCGAGAGTGCGTAAGACATGACCTTTTTTCTGTTCCTTCTGTGTGTCACCCGCATATACGCGACATGAAGAAAGGAAAATATGAACAGCTGCTCAAGCCAACACAGCACTGTATTTTTAGGTTCTGCTGGACAGAGCTGCCAATTTCTAAAGATCACCGAATCTGAGAGTGAGACTTTGTTGATAGAATGAGTTGAATGGCTTTATGGGAAGGTGCTAAAGTAAATGTTACTTCACAGTATAATGATATTGTAACAGTATCCCATGGCTTTTCTTTATTTCAGGGTTCTGTGTGTTTCTGAAATCACTGGCCTACTGTTTTTCACCACACTGTGTAGAAAAATAATGGATTTAAGACAATCATAAAACAATTTGTTTGTGCTACTTTTTTGTGTTTGTGCGCAGCGTTTTGCACAGCCTGTGTTTTAGAATGTAAGTTCCCTTAACTTATGGTGTAACTTCTCTAAATTAACCATTACATTAAAGAATACATACCAAGTCTTACTGGTACTTAGATATAGCTACAATGAAAGAAATGAGAACAACCTGAAACAAGAGAGTAAGAACTGGGTAACTTTCTGATATTTACCATGTAATTTTTTTAGTGTTGTGTTTAAACCCTGACCACTAGCAACTCTATTAATCCTCAGATCCAAATACTCTGACTGGATAAGTCAGAGTTTATATAAATATGAAAATGCTATTTAAGCAGTTACAATAATTTGCCTTGCTCACAGCATTGCAATATATTGTGATACTTTGAATCTCAACCCTTGTATCATGATGTGTATCATATCACCAGGTTCTTGCCAATGATTCAGATTATTTTATTGCATCATAACTTCGACTTATATTTTATATAAGACACATACAGTAATCCTACATCAGTAAAATGTTTATTTCCTTTATTCATGACTGGAATTGACTTTATTTGTGTTACAATAAGCTCTGCGATGTACTGTGAGCACTCTCCCCACACGGGAGGTGTCTCGCAGCAGGGGAGCCAATTCCTTTTGAGTTTCTTGTCAAAGTGCGCATAAAAATCGTTAACTCAAATAAAGAAATTGTTTGCTTGAATTGCTTGAAGAAATTGAAAACATGGATAAAAGAAATCATGAGCAAGAACTGCTATTGTTCGCTGTATTTCATTTTTTTTATCCACTGCCCCTCCCAGGCATAATACTGTTCTGCATTCAGACACAAAAAGGTCCATTTTCACAGTGACCGCTTGAGTATTTTGGTACCCAAATGTGTGAAATCTGTGCTGATTTGTAGCGATAGCACAATTCGGTTGAGTTCAGTTCCTCAACTTCTTCAATAAGATGTTGTATAATAACTTGAAATGTGATCTAAAAACAATTAGAGCAGAGTGTTAAACGGTTAAGGTTCTTTAACCCTTAGAACCCGACGGACGGATTTTCCGTCCAAAATCGCACCTTGTATTCTCAGCTTAATTACTCAGGAATGCCTTTATCCATCAGCATAAACCATATATGGTTAGAAAGGGTGTGATTGCCAAGAAAAATAAGTCTCCCTGATGCTTTTCATGTATTTTGCCAAAATTAATAAACCATGTAATGAACTGTCATCAATATTCTTATGCTTTCAACTCATACTATAGTTTAACACTCTAGTCTAACCATTTTCAAAAAGATATCTTAGGTGTGAATATATTTGAAGTCTATACATTCCAAAATATGTTCAATGAAGTAAAAAAAAAAAAAAAACAGGCGCTTGGTAAAATTTTGACCAAAAATTGTCTGTCTGATATAATTACTGTGTTATAAGACCTGAAAGAGGAACTGACAAAAACAAAGAAAAAAACACACCAAAACAGCCTAGGGTTCAAAGGGTTAAATCTGAAGAAAGTGAAACAGCAAGATATATAGTGGACTAGAGGTTGCAGTTCTACTGAAACATTGATTGATCTTCATTTACTTCTTCCAGATTCTCATTGATGTGTGTTTTTCTCATCCCTCTATGTCCTCTAAACAAGGATATTAACTTGCAAACTCACATCACTGCGAGTTGCAATGAGATGAGTGTTTGCATAGAAACTGAGAAGGCTTTGGTGTGAGTGTGTGTGCTGCCTGTAGTGCCAGTGACAGGCACTCTATTGACTGGAGCTCCTCTCAGCTCAGACCTGGCCACTTCTTTTGTGTGTTCTGAGTGGGGCTCTCCATTCAGATCTAACTGTGGGATAATAGCCTACTCATTCAGCTCTCCTCCACCCACCTCCTCCTTCAGCCAATTCCCCACTCTAATTGCGTTCCCTTGGAGCAAAAGGGTAGAAGGGACGAAAACGAGAAGAAACAGAAGAAATATAATGTAGTAATAATAACAATAAGACAGGTACAATCCTCTGTGACACTCTTCTATTCAACTTCTGTACTTCATTATGGAACAAATGTGAACCTTTAAAATTGATGTAAAAAAAAAATGAAAGTGTGGTGGTGGTGATGGAAAGCATTGTCAGGCTGGACCACCATCTCTCCTGTTCCAGACGGGGACCGAGGCTCTTTAGTGGCTGAAATGGTGGAGGTTTAATCCCTCTGTGCTGGTTAATGGAGGTCTCTTCAGGAGCTTCAGCCATTGGCGGGAGACAGGGGAGCTGTTGTGCTCTGGGATTAGACTCTCGTGTGGGAATCAAAAGCCACTCAACAATACAGTAATCAGCATGTTTTCCCTCTGAAAGAACCTCTCTTTTCCCATTTCAGAAAACACAGAGCATTACCCCCTCTCCACAACGGCACAAAACCCTTTCAGACGACCTGTTTTGAGGCGACGGATTAATCCTGTGTGTTTTGTGTACCCCGCTGCTTGAAGGATGGAAGCATAGAAAGGAAAAGGGAAGGAGGAAAGAGAAGGTGAATGGAGGAGGACACCCACTGCTAGACTCCTATACACGGCCGCTGAGGAATTCCTATTCTGCGTAGAACGATGACAGTTTAACCCTTAGAGGTTCTGTCTATAGGAAAAAAAAATCTACGTACTCGTTTTCTTTTCTCACTGAAGAAACTGAAAAGAAATGCGATTCACTCTTCTTATACTTCTTACAATGAAAATAAACAGCCAAAATGGAGGAAAACTGAACAGAATTTGAATTTTGTAAGGAATACACAAATACATAAATCAACAATAGGCTATATTCACCAGCGATAAAAAGAAAGATATTAAAAAGAAGATATTGATATACAGTACTTGTAAAGAAGTTTGGACACTCCTTGTCATTCAATGTTTTTATGTTTATTTTCTTTTTAAATTGTAAATTAATACTGAAGTCATCCAGACTATGAAGGAACACATAAGGAATCATATAGTAAAGTTAAAAGTGTTAAACAAACCAAAACACTCTGTGAAGCATTTAGGTGGCTCTTATATGATGACGTGCTGATGAACTTATCCTGTGTAACAGAGGAAACTCTTGGTCTTCCTTTTCTGGGGTGGCCCTGATGAGAGCCAGTTTCATCATAACATTGTTGATGGTCTTTTTGACTGCATTTAAAGATACCTAAAAATACTCAAAGTTCTTGCAATTTTTCAGATTGACTGACTTTTTAAAGTCATTTTTCCTTTTCTTGTTAAGTTCAGTAGTTCTTGCCATAATATGAATTAGAACATTAATCAAACAGGTCTTTTCACTGTATACCAACTCTACCTCTTCACAACTTCACAACTGATGCTCTTAAACACATTAAAAGGAAATAGCCTCATGAAGCTGACTGAGAAAAAGCCAAGACGTGCAACACTGTCATTAAAACAAGAGGTGCTCCTTTGAAGAATCTAAAATATGAAACATATTCTGGTTTGTTTAACACTTTTTTATTTACCAAATATTTCCATGTTTTCCGTCATAGTTTGATGATTTTAGTATTAATCTAAAATGCAGTTTAAAATAATGAGAAACCACTGAATTTATGCGTGTCCAAATTTTTGAATGGTACTGTATTGTATTGCAATTTTATGTTTTGCAATACTGTATCACATCTCAAAAACATGGAATAGAGTTTTAGTTAATAGTTTACATGGAAAGATTGGTAGCAGAAAGTGGTTAATTTATTGTTGTGTTTAAACTCTCATCCCTAGAGAGAAGTGTTGTAATCTTTTAATAGATTACACTGAAAAATTAAACAGCATTAGAAATAATTAAAGTAAGAACTAAGGGTGTGATGAAAAACTCATTAGATGAGATGAGACAAGAACGACACCAGATTTTAGCAGTATATATATTTTTAATTTCAGTGTTGAAATGTTCAATTGAAAAAAATTGTATTTCACTGAAGTTGCCTAACAAAAGGCAAAACTGCACGTGAATTTTTTTTTTTAAATCTTTTTATTTGGGATGGTCCATTATAGGCACCTCTTAGATACTCAGACAACATTCAACTGCATGTCTATTGAATGCAATTAAGCTCAAAGTAAAAGTAAATGATTCTCAATTGAATGCAACCCTACATCAACTCTAATCTGAACTCTATTCTTAATTAGATTAGCAAAATTTCCACTTCGTGGAAACTTAAATAAGAATCTTCATGCAGCTCCAATCTAGCACTAACCTCTGGAACAAAGATGGGAGTAATAAGGAATTAATCTAACATTTACGATGGAGTTCACATTTTTATCTACAGACTTATTGTAGTGAATTCTTTGATGATTTCACTCTATAAACAGTCTGTGACCTACATTTCAAAACAAGCTGTCTTGATTACTATTTTATAGGAATAAAACACCGGGGTGGACTAATCTAACAATGGGAAAACAAAGAAAGCAATGAATTAATTATGTTTTGAGGGATAATAGTCAATTGAGGGGCATTAACAATGAAGGGAAATAAAGCAAGAGAATTTATTAAACTGGTTAAGATTATTGGAAGTTGATGGGCTCAGGGAAGATGCATTTGTAATAAAAGTCTCATATTGAATGTAATGTTCCTCTCAATACATCTGTGAATAATCAGTGAGTTTATCAGATAGGAAACTTGTGTCTCGAATATGATTGTATAAGCATGATCTGTAGTTCTCTCTCTTTTATCTCTTTTAGACTCAACTGTGGATGAGATGTTGAAAATTTTAGCACTGATTGGTGATTGTATTTGCTGTCCCCATTTTACAGCCTGCTTTCAAAGGGAACGTATTAGTACAGCATTTGACTAAAATACATTTCAGAATTCCTACTAGTTTCAGAATGTGTACTAAATATAGTAAACCCTCATGCATACACACAAATTACTGACACAACCCCTAAACCTAATCACATCCCAACAGATCCCAAAATCTAAATTTAACCTACACCTCAATCTAAACCCAAATTTAACCTACTACAATATAACCCTAGTGGAATATGAAAGCATTACCATTTCTGTTTGAGCTTTCATCGAGCTGTAGTGACACTGTTTTCTCAATTCTTTTTTAAGTACATGGCAGACAGGTTACGTGTATTTGACAAAACAGCACCACCAGTGGATAGAAGCTGTAGTGTGGAGCTTCTTACATGCTTGGCACCATTTTTTCTTTCTTGGAGCTCCCGAGTTTAAGCAGGAGGGAGGATAAGTGCTCTGCCAGGGAAGTCACCATTCTGTGGGAGAACCACTACTTGGTGGTGGTTATTCAGGCTGCTTCCTGTTCTAAATAAAGTTAACTAAACAGGACAAGGACTGGTCTCGTTACTCGCTTATTACCAGTGAAGATACAAAAGTTAAAGTGTGAAATAAATGGAAACTTAGCTTAAACTGACTTATGTTTACACAACAGTAGACATGGCAAAGATCTGGGGAAGAAGTATGCTGGTTCACGACCATTTTTATGTAAACTATAGGTTTCTATACTGTAGAAACATGGAAAACTATATATTTTGAGTTTATTATTTAGCTCCAATTACTTCAATACTTTGAATGAAACAATACAATGAAACTATTATATTTACACTTAATGTCTCAAAAAAAAAAAATGCCCTGTTCCACTCTGAATAACTCTGTTTAACAATCTGGGGTCCACAAACTTACCAGCCATTTTATTAATGTTCTTGTTAATACAATTAAAATATACAGGATGCAGAAATAAGGTAAAGAAATATTTCATAAATCTGTAAAATTTGCATTTTTTTTAACTCCATTTAATAAAAAGATTGTTTGTAATTCACATTCAGAGTTATGAAGCTATATAAAAAAACACCAATGCAAACAAGGAATAGAAATTGGAAAGCAGTATTTAAAGTTATTTAACAGTTAAACAATCAAGTGAGTACTTTCTGAGTTTTGATTGATCAGTTTCATACAAATTATCAACCCATGCACGAATCTACCAATTGCAGATGAAAGGCAGATGACAGATTACTGAATCTGGCTAAAGGAGTATTGATATCATTATTAAAACAATTAAATGCTGTTTTTTCTTGTATTGTTCTATACAGGGGTGGGACAGTGAAACTGAAACACCTGGTTTTAGACCATAATAATTTATTGTCCCGACGGACAGGTCTGCGGGAAACAGGAGAGTTGAGGTGCACATTGAATTCTGTCGTGATTTGGGCAGCCGTGGTTTTATGTTTTTTTGGATACAATCTGGGTTAGCCCCCTTTCAGACAGCTTCCTCTTGCGTCCACAGTTAATCCTGTTGGATGTGGTTTGTCCTTCTTGGTGGTATGCTGACATTACCCTGGATACCGTGGCTCTTGATACATCACAAAGACTTGCTGTCTTGGTCACAGATGCGCCAGCAAGACGTGCACCAACAATTTGTCCTCTTTTGAACTCTGGTATGTCACCCATAATGTGTGCATTGCAATATTTAGAGCAGAACTGTGCTCTTACCCTGCTAACTGAACCTTCACACTCTGCTCTTACTGGTGCAATGTGTAATTAATGAAGATTGACCACCAGGCTGCTCCAATTTAGCCATAAAACCTCCCACACTAAAATAGCAGGTGTTTCAGTTTCATTGTCCAACCCCTGTATTTTTAAGAAGTGTAGTGTAATTAATTAATATATTTACATTATTATAATATATCAGGGTAGTTCTGATGCTTTTGTATGTGATTGAGAGAGAAAGTAAAAATGGAGGGAGGAGTGGTGAGTTTTAATTATGAGATTTAATTCATATTTCAGCATAAATAAATATCTACTTTCGTGGACCCCAGAGGGTTGAAGTGCTTGTGTTAGTTTTTAATGAGAGGAACACAGAGTATAGAGCTTTCTTGCGATGTGTCTTTCTTTATACACTCATTCCTGGGACTAAGAAACATGAACTGTGAATCATGTGCAGTAAAGCATGAGGTAATGACTAATAATCACTGCTGGCAGCACAAGTGATCATACTGTACATGACAAACACGCACCTCTTTTCTCCGCTGTGTTCACACCTCTGAGTATTACTGAAGGCATTTTGTTTTATGAATATCAATTAATCTTCTATCAATTGTAACCTCCTCTGCATTCCTGGCTGCCTCCCACTGCATTTTGCAATAATCCCTGCCTCAGCCTTCCACCTAAATCATGCCTATGTGATGGGCTGGGAACCTCCAGCGTGCCTCACGTCCCTCCTAATGCTGCTGTTTGTGTGAACCTCCACTAGTCTATTGATGCTCAACTGTGTCTGCAGTTAGACTGCTAACTAGAATCTAATAACTGTAATGCTAACATTTTTATTATTATTTATATGTGATTTGGTAAGATAAAAGTATTTATATATAAGCTAATTATATTTTATAAATATTTAAAGAAGAGATGTTAGATTATTATGACAGTGGAGTACAGAGATCAGGAAAAACAGAGAAAACATGTAAAAAAGAATGAAACAGAGATGCTAAATCAAAGAGCTAAAATAACCTGTATTACAAAGTGTACAAAATACAGCACACACACACACACACACACACATACAAAGATCTCTGATATGTTTGGCAGGTTTTCCCAAAGACCATTTATTATGTGCGAGTGAGCTCACCTACTTCATCTTGTTCTTCTCATGTTTTAGATTCCTCTCTGCACTACAATATTAGTCTGTACAAAACTGTAAAAAAAAAAAAAAAACGTGTTCTTCTTAATGTGATTTTTACATCAGATGAACAAAAATCTTTGAATTACATCATAAACTTTAGAAAACTAATTGCCTCAAGTAGCATTATTTCAGTTTCTGGTTTAAAGTTGGTTTACCTAAATAATCTGTGTTGGCAAAATTGACCAGTTATAGTTGTACATATGTTGAGGCCCAGTTAAATTCTATTGACATGCTCAATTAGACTGTTCAGTTAAACAGGGTCTTCTGAGCAATTCTGCAGGGGTTTTTACCTGATGTTGGTCTCGCTATTTGCATATTGGGCATGCCCTCCCACCTCTCACTCACCGTCAGTGTGTACTCATTCCACACAGGCTGCTTCTCTTTGAATTTATAAAGAAGCTATTGAACCAACTTCTTTCTTTCTTTCTTTCTTTCTTTCTTTTTATGGAGTGGTTTGTGTTTGATTTTACTAAAAAGTGTTTCATAAATGAAAATAATGAAGAAATTTATTTGTTGACATATTTTTATAAGGAAAACAAGACAAAAACTAAAAATTAATAGTTTAAAGCAAACACAATGATTCGTCAACAAATAAAAACAAAACTGTCAAAGAGTGACGAATGAGGGAGTGATCGTAACATGGCTGCTCTGTACATCGCCATTAGAACCACAGCAACCCCCCGCCTCTCTCACCCCCACATATTTTTTATTTGCCTAAACATTTGACTAAAACTACACTGAAACTAACAATAACTAAATGACTACATTCTGACTAAATCTAGTAAACATGTTAGTCAAAAGACTAAAACTAAATGAACACTGATCGTAAAATGTTTAAGTGGTGTGTTCCTCTTTAAATTAAATAAATGAAAAATACAAAAACAATGTTTCAATGCTTCGTCCTGGTGATGCTGTTAAAGGGTTAAAATCTCACAGGATTGTAGCTGGTTTGGAATAAGTCAGTGTTTTCAGCATTGAACACAAATCATACACATTGGACCCAACACAAACAAGAAAATATTAAATAATGAAATAAAGAAAACAATTTAAGCCTAACAGCTAATTATACGCTACAGACAAAGAGTAAAAATAAAACAACTTTGAAGGGCTGCTGTAAAAGGCAAAGAAAGAAATTCACACTATGTAAACATGAGTTACAGCTGCAAATTAACCACACAAACGGCTCAGAAGTTTCAGATTTATGGATTGAACGATTTTATTGGTTAATTAAAAGCTGAACATTATCTCCTAAATTATTTGGACGCTGGAGCGATGAGGTAATGTAATGAATGTGCAAAATAAATAAAAATAAAACATATTAAAAAAAGACACAGTTTAGCTTCACTTTCGCCCTTCTTCTTCTTCTTCCACTGCTCTACAAATAACTTCTGAAAGCAGGCCTGCTTTTCTTATTAAAATGTTGGCGAAAGGTGAAATCCCCGCTGAACTCCCCGCCCTCCACCCAGAAAAACCAAAATAAAAACAAAACAGCCGTGCACCGCCATGGACTGACATACCGGCAAAGCCACGACAAAGGCTTTCCATGCCTGCACGCATGACAGCACGCAATAACCCCACTAAAACCACAGGCAGGGGGATGAATGAATGAAGCCACACAAATCACAGCAAGGCACTACCCTTTCCTGACTAGCCAGGGACTCTCCTCTCAATGAACGCCACACTGAGGTCAGGGTTTCGACCTATAGATACAATTAACTAACATACAACTGCTTAGTGAAGCTGGAAAATTCAGGAAAGATCCATAAAATCATGATGTAGATTTTAGATTTTAGAAAAAAGTAAAACCTGGAAAGGAGCAGCATGCAAGAGTTTGCGCATGGCAAGTTTTTTTAGAATGGCTTTCAGCTTTTAGAATTTTAAGTTTGTAAACATTCTGAATAATTAAAGGTTGTCCCAACAATCAGCAGCTATTGGCTCCTTTTAGCAGCTGATTACCACTCGTAGTTAAAAAATTGCCCACAAAGAAAGAGAAGTCTGTATACAATTTTTGTTTTATTTTACATGAACAGATTTTCCGTGTATGACTGTAAACAAAACTCTTCAATTTGAGTTTGATTTGATTGACAGAACATACTGAATAGCTACACATATTTACTCAGAGGGACTTAAAAAAGCACTTTATTGTCTACTTCAAATCTTTATCTACAGCTAGTTTGTAGAGACTAGAATAAAAAAAACACATTAAGCTTTGATAATGTTTTTAGTTTAGGAACTCTGAGACTGAAGATGAGTCTTCCGTTGGCATTTGAAGATTGTGAGTAAAAATTGCTACTGTTGTGACACGCAGAGGAAATTCATTTGGTCCCACTAAATAATAAGTGTCTTTAATAACTGTGTAGTTACACATTAACAACCCCATTAATAACTGTGTAACTACTAGTTAAGTACGCATTGGTACACATTTTGTTTTTAATATGGTGACTTTTTCCACATAGTGTGTGTTTTTTACTTGATAAAGGTTTGTGGAATAAGTTGTGTACAGTACACACATTTTTAGCTCTGTCTAATTAACACTCATACACACATCAAGCCAAGTCAAGAGGCTTTATTGTCAATCCATATGAGTACAGATACACAGTGTAACAAAATTACATTTCTCAGGAACCATGGTACAACATCAAACAACAGTACAATATAGACAACATAAAGTGCAAACCTTTTTTTTTATAAATATGCAACATAGAACTAAGACACTACAAAAAAGAAAGTAAATAGAGCAGACATGAGACAGTTTAACAGACAGGACAGTGGAATACAGATACAGTACAGTCTAAAAGAATATGGTGTGTGAAGAAGAATAAAAAATTTGCAGCAAATACTGCTGATAGGGATAGAGACATTTCAGTCTCTGTGTGTTGAGTGTGAGTTTGTGTAGTGTGGTGGGGGGTTCTGGTACAGTCTTATGTAGTTTGTGTGAAGAGTGGTGGGGGTTTCAGTTGAGTCCCTGTGCGTTGAGCAGTCTGATTGCCTGGTGGAAGAAGCTGTTGCAGAGTCTGGTGGGGAGGCTCGGATGCGCCGGTATCTCCTGCCGGATGGCATCAGTGTGAAGAGTCGGTGTGAGGGATGGGTGGTGTCGTCCACAATGATGGTGGATTTTCGAATGCAGCGTGTGTAATTGTATAACCTGTACAATTGTTAATAATCTGTAATAATGCGTATTTCACTGGTAATTCAACAGTAATTTCATGGATTGTTAATGTGTAACTACACAGTTATTAGAGACACTTATTAAAAGTGGGATTTTTCATTCTACCAGCTTGGTTCCAGGACAGAGAAGAGTCGGGATGCCTGTTTTCCATGGGATTTAAGGGATGGTGGGTCAAGTCAAGCCGTGTTGGAAGCTCGAAGAGCTTTTGGTACTGATCTGGCTTTGACCATTTACTGGTTTTGAAATTTTAAGATGGCACTCTGTCAACACTCATCCGAACAACTGCAGCATAGCTTTTAATTACACACTGTAGACAGAGAGTGCATGTAAAGCATAACAAAATACTGTGCTCCCATAAGCATAACAAAAAACAATATGTCACTAAGCATTACAAACCGTGCATGTTGAGAGGTCTCTGAAGAGAAAACAGAATTAACAATTTTGTGCGAGTTTGGCTTCGCATTGCGGAGACAGCAGAGCCTTGAAAAGTAACTCAAAAAGAAAAACATCCTCAAATTGCGCCAATACAAACAGCAGCAGCAAGCCCAGGGTCACAGCTCATATTATTCCTGTCAGGCCAAACATGCATCAAAAATTTAGCAAAACCGCATCTCACATTCAGTCGAATGGAATATGAAAATACTTAAAAACAGAAATACATTACACAAAGCTTGCAAAAGAGCACGACAACGGAAACGTTTTACATGAAAAGTATATACAACAGAAATATATATATTTTTAAATTGTACATAGATGAAATAGTGAGTGTGAAAGGTTGAACATTTGGGATTGGAGAGGTGGCAGGGTGCACTGCACTGACAGTAGGCAGAGTAAAATGCCATCAGCTGCAGGTGCATTTAGGTTCATTCGATGCTTTCTTTCTGCCTCTCCAGTTAAAGGAAGCCATTTATCTGGGCAATGGGCGCTACACACATCCACACACACATCAACCACGCCACTACAGTGTACACAGTCTGTCCAAAACCTTTTAAATATGACCATTTGTCACCATCGTGCCTCGGTGTGGTTAGGTTCATGGGATTTATCAGCTCAGGTACAGAGAGGACGAGTTTGTGAGCTCATCTCCTTAAAGAACGTTTCATAATGGGATCATTGCTCACAGGAAGCTGTAGGAAGCTCTAGTGCACTCCTCATCCTCTTCCAAATCTCCAGCCATTTAGGATTTTCATCTTTCACCCAGATCAAATGAAGCCTCTGACACAAATAAGTTAAGCTAGATTACAATAATGCACAGAGACGCTCTCTCTCAGTCTGCGCTATAAACTGACACTCTTCCTTTCCTTTGGCTGTGAGAGAATCAAGCCTGTCTATAAACTTAGCCTGTGATTTTTGGATTTAGCCAGTTTAAGCCAAAACTGTATTCTGAATGAAAGAACTCTTAACTGTATACTAAAAGCCTCTGCCAACTCCCGGTGTTGAAACTTCACGTACAATAACGATACCTTGGTTTATTACCTGTTTATTACAGAATGTCTCCACTAATTATTAATTGACCACTAGTTAAAACATTATTATTCATAAAAAAACATTCAAACTAGTGTGCTAAATCATTATTATTTACTTATTATTATTATTTTCTTAATATAAAAGAGGGCAAATTTTGGAAACTCACATTTTGCATGCTTATATATTTACACTTGGGTCTTAATATGCCCCTCAACTACCCCTATAATAAACACTCCAAGTGTAAAACAAATATTATAATAAAAATACATCTGATTTATGTGAATCAGCTAAAAGGCTGACTCCATCTAGCACCACCCCTCATCCGTCAACTGCCACCAAAGCCCCACCCACAAGATTAGCTGAGGATCAGCCATTCTGGTCTGCCATGCATCGTCTGAGGGAGGCATCTGTACCTGCTGTCCGTGGCAAGTCAGCAGATGAGGGAGATATAAGTACTTTTAAATAATGCTTTTTGTGATTCTTTCACAGTTAAGCATGAACTAGCTTGTTTGTGTTTTGCCATTTATCTCTAGCTAACACTAACATGTGGTAAACATTCATGCATAAACATGGGGTGTGGCCAGCAACAGTTCACATTTGCATGAATGTGACAGAGCCCTTAAACAGCTCATTCTAAAAGGGACTGAAACTGGTGAGAATAGAACAAGTGAGAACTCTTTATCTGTGAGGGATTTTATGCAAAGAAATTTATGAAAATATTCTGTATAGCCCATATTCCTATTCTAACTTTTAAAAATATGTCTCGTTTAAAATGTAGTAATATTTAATAATGTCTTAACTAGTGTCAATTAATAATTAATTGAGACATTACTTAACCATTTAACAATGTTAAATACTGCAGTTCTGTTATTTGTGACCGTTATTGTAAAATTATACCTAAATATCAATAAAGAAATCCATCCATTTATGAGTTATATACTGTGGCATGAAGGGTTATTAATATGCTCATTATACTTTAGATAAAAGCTGTAAAATGTACAAATTGTATTAACTGACATTAGCTGATATCAAAGTGTGTATATGTGTAGGTGTGTGTATTGTTCATCATAACAAATAATAGAAATGAATGTTATTTAATTATACTCTAAAGTCTATTCAGAAAAAGCAGATCTAATACAGCTCCTCACTTGTTTCTCTGTGATTGTAAAAATACCTGTTACCCCAAAAGTCAGATCATCAGTAGTTTGCCAAGTGAGTCATGCAGCTAGAACACAGCTCTGGGATGTGGAGTACACTGCTCTTTTCCTGCTGAGTCAAACACACAGAGTTCATTTAGTCATTATACTGTAATTAAGTGGCTTTCTAACTCACGGCTCGTAAATGTGAAGGAAGAGGAGGAGGAAGAGAACAGTAGTAAAGCATGAGAAAAGAGTATCTGCTTACACAGGAATCGGCGGCCTACCTGAATTATATAGCTCTGTAAAAAAGTTGATAAATGTAAAGTCTGGTAATGACTTCTTATTTTCAGACCTATCATCCTTTTAAACATGTTTGATGTGATTATGCGTTGCACAGTCTAGGTTTAAAAAATTCTAATGGGCACTAGAAAATAATTCAAATGTTTTATTAACCTTACAACCTTAACCTTACATTTTACTTTCATTTTATTTTATTTTATTTCAGACAGCATTTCTGCCCTGCTAACACATTACGAAAACTATTACAAGCAATTTAGGGCTTGTAATTGGCTAAAAAAGTCTATGTGTTCATTTAATTTCACACAGGCGATGTTAACAGATGACTGCAATCAAGATTCTGTCTATGAGGAGCAAAGAAAAGTAGATGATCTCCAGTTAGTTATGTTTAAGATATGTACTTTCAAATAACTGAAAAAATGTTGTGCTTTCATCACAGGTAATCATAGTAGCTTGTTTGTGTCTTGTCATTTAGGGCAAGCTAACGCTAACGTGTGGTAAACACTAAGTGTAAACAATGGGTGTGGCCAGCAACAGTTCTTTTTTGCATAAAAGTGACAGAGCCCTTAAACGGCTCATTCTGTAAGAACAGAGCTGGTGGAATTTCTTTATGTGAGAGTGATTTTGTGCAAAGAAATTCATGAACATGTTTTGTATAACCCTATAAGACCTATTCTAACTTGTGTAGAAAGAGGTTTAACATGTCCCCTTTAAAATGTTTAATGTAGTAATGTCTACAAATATTTTAATTAGCATCTTAACTAGTGTTAACAAAATAAAAATGTTTTATCTGATAATAAATTGAACAGTCTAGGTTTAAGTTTATATATTTGTAATGAATACTAGAAAGTAATTCAAATGTTTTATTAAACATTTAAAAAAATCACAACAATGTAAAATGCTGTGTTTCTTACAATTACTTTGGATTTCATTTAATTTTAGACTTTTATTTCATTTCTGCCTTGCAAACACATACAAAAAATGAAGAAATTGGCAATTTAGAGCTAGTAATTGGCCAAAAAAAGGAATTTATTATTTATTTGATTTCTCAGATGATTGTACTCAAAATTTGGTATGAAAAGCTTTTGAGTCTTTGAGGAGCAAAGAAAAGTTGAGGGTCTGCAGTTAGTTAATGAATACTTGAAAAAACTATGAAAATGTTTGCAAATGTTTATAAATAAATGCTTTACAGTCCCACATTTATTTGGAATGTGTTGCAGGCCTGAATGCAGGAATTGGGAATTGCAATGAAATATAAGTCAGAGAAAATGTAAGAAATATTAGGCACTTCTTTATTAGCACTTTCTGTTCTGCCCCAACTTTTTTTCTGATTTGGTTTGTAGTTCCATGAAATCTATATACCACTGGGGTAAATAGACTGGCAATAGGTAGGTCATGCAGAGGGTTATGCAGAGCATTAATGAAAATGATCTGTATAAGTTGTAAAGTACTTTCATTGTATTTGAATAATTTACATATACACATTTTCTTTGATTAAATGCATTTAAATAATCCTTGTACTCGGCTACAAGACTGACCTTAGTCTGGCAAAGAACTGAGGAGTAATCTCTTCACAACAACTGCCAAACCCAGTTCAGGAAAGACTGTTGAGTGTATTCTCCCAATATTACGTTTCTGCGCGGTGCCCTCAGTCACTGGCCCAGCTGTGTACTAGCGTATCATAGCAACAGCCAGCCCATAAATCAATAGGAGGTATTTGACACACAAGGGCCGGCGATGCGGAGCCTCCTCAAACACAGCTCTGCTTCCCACTGCACAGGGCAAACACAGCAGCGCTGTGCTTCTGCAGCAGAGCAAACAGCAACCATGCAGGGGAGAGCAGTCCTGTGTGATGCAGAGACTTTTTCAAATCACAGATTCCTCTGTTCTTCACTTTTATACGCACACAGTCAGCACCTTCACTCAACACTTCAGCTCACCGATTTCTGACCAACTGTTGTGTAGAGAGTTATTTGTTTGAAAGATGATTATATACAACCCTGCATTGTTATACAAAAAAAAAACACATACAGTATTGTGGAAATGTTTTAGGCATTTTTGGGAATTTCAGTAAAGAAAAAGCTTCTTATCTGTGAAGTAAGTGTTTATTAGCTCAGTAAAACACCAGCATTACAATAAATACAAACAGAAATTTACAAAAAGCTTTTACAGCACTAAAACATATTCTAATCTCTCCTTATCTGAGTTTAATAAAGTTACTTCTAGTTCTCATCATATTAATCAACAGCTGGTTTGGTAAATTGGTAAATGTGTTAAATCAGGTGAGCTGCTGAAGGAACTGAACATATACACATGCTGGCTGAGGAGCATCCAGGAGAAATCTGGAACTACACTTTGTTCTTCAGTTTGGCTCACAGGATATATACTTAGTTAAAAATGAGAATTCCTTGTTGCGTTCTACTGTATTTATGTTTATTTGCATCTGTTTAAATCATATATGGCACTTTTCAGGTAAAACACTCGTACTGCTGAAATAAATGGATTAGTGTAATTTGCTTTGCTGCTTTAAACTTTTGCACAGTGCTGTACATTTACTAAATGTTATGTGCACTGTTTTGGCTTTGTTTATATGTTATGTTGCACTCTGATATGTCTTAGAGCATACAAAGATAAGATCAAAGAATAAACAAAACAAAAAAAACAAGAAACAGAATAGCTTGATTAACGCTAGGAATTAAAACCAAAGAAACCTGACACCAGAATAAACGGCATACAAAGAATATGAAGCACAAAAGATACAGGGCATACAACATACACAAGAGACTCAACAAGGAACACTGAAACTAATTGACGTATATACACAAGGAGGGTGAGGAACACCTGGAGTAGGAAACGAGGGGGCGGGGTTACAAACAGGACAATATCACAGGGGGAAGAAAACAAAACAGGCTAAAAAAGCAGGACAGGAACAGAAGGAACAAAAAAGGACAGACACAAGACATACAAAGGCTGAAGATGTGACAGTGTTCTTGAATAGTAGTGGAACAGTTGTTTTGCTCTCCACCTGGTATAGAGTTCTATGTTCACACCAGCCCAAACAAACTGCACCATGTGTGAAAAGGAACCAGATTTTGATCTAAAAGAAGTTTAGATTAACCTTCAGACCTAAAATTACAGGTGTGAACACACTCTTAATCATTTCTAGGTTTCAACAACAACATAACATTATTTATTTTCCATATTTACTAACAAAATACTAGACAGAGTGAAGATAGACAAACATTTTATGGGGTCCTAGAATGTTAAACTTGGATTTAAATAGTTGCAAAATTGTAGTTTAGACATGGACGTGACATTCTGTGAACATCAAAAACTCAGATTGCAAAATTAATTCTGTGGAAATGTATGGAAATGATATGAGATATTTTCAGCAACAGCTGGAATTCATGCATTAATTGTGCAATGTGTTCCCCTTTCCTACCTATTTGTTGGTACTGATCAAGCGATTTATCATGACATAATTTCAAGATGGCTGCACCCGGAGAACTATCTTAAGACACTGTGTGTATAAACAGATTTCTGTGCACTTTCAAAATTCTTAGTGCCTTATTTTAAATGTCAGAGCCCTCAGAATTCTTCCACTGAAGTGTGAAGCTACTTTAAGTTTGTTAATGTTATACAAAATAGCATTTTTTTTGCCTGGGCAAAGCTGTGCCCCGATTGCTAGGATTGTAAGCCTGATGGGAGCATTGGCTAAAATCGCTGTATTTCAGAATGCTGGAGGTGGACAAAGTTGGGCTATTTAACAAAAGTCTGTCTTTGTTTTCATGTTTCGCTACACCCCAAACTCATTTCACACCAGATTTTTCCTTTAAGTCCTCAGTCTGTAGTTTTCTTTGTATATAAACAGGTGATGTTGAGGGAAAATCAACCAAATTATAACAGGTTTTGTTACCAGACTGTAGAAAAGAATCTTATCCAATTAGACCTGAGAATGAATCAGCTCACGCTTTAGGATTCCATTACAGACAGCAAAGCCTGCAGGGAGTTTGAGTTAAGCCAGCTGAAGTCAGAAGCAGTAATGGCTTCTAGTAACGGCAGCACAGGTGTGCTCAGTGCCTTTATCATTCCCCCTACGCTCCCTACGCTTACTCCCCCCAGGTTAGATATTAGCTCATATTAAACACACATTTCAAAGGTAAGCGAAGAGAGGGTGGGATCAAAGAAAAAGTGTGTGTGTGTGCAGTGTGTAACAGAAAGCAGTTTTGATTAAGTAGGCACTATCTGCCGATCTCTCGATTAAAACCAGGACATAACAATGGTGGTTTGTTTTCCAGGGTGGGTTTGAACGGCTGCCAGTTCTAGAGACCGCCAGCAGTGGAAGCCCAGTTACCAGCCATATAGAAGCGTGTGGATAGACAGCCGTAGACATCTCTGAGGGTACAAGGTCATGCGTTTTCACTGAGGTGTACACTTTATATTAACGCTGCCTGTGATTCACAGGTCATGACAAAGATTTTTACACGGCTCTGAAAGTCAGTGTTCCGTGACAGTATCTCCAGGGCTGAAGTGAATGTACTCTGATAATTTGTAGTTGTAAAGCGGAAAATGGCTTTGATGATTTATGGAATGGGAGAGCAGTCTGTGGGTATGTGAATTATGTTTTGGCCTTTGTAACCATGGAATCTGGTGGATTTGCTTGTATTATATTGGACCAGGTCGAAACATATTTATAGATGATTCCTAAACTGGATTGTATCTTTTGATCTTAACTGTTGAACGATAAAACTAGCAATAATTTTGCTTTAATTATGTGAAGACACTGTTTATAGTCTTTTATAAGTTAAGCCCTAATGATAGCTAAGCCGATACTGATGATAAAATGATACAGAATTAAACTTTTTTTAAAGTTATTTTCCAATCAGACTGTTCCAGTGATACAACTTTACAATTATGGTACATTAATTAAAAGTAATTTCCACAGAATAGAGTCAGTTAATAATTTGTTAATACTTTACATTACTTAACCATTTAACAATGTTTGTTACTGTCTTGTTAAAGTCTTGTTATTTGTGACCCTACTTGTAATAAAACATAGTTTTAGTATTGTAAAACAGAAAATGTATTGTTTAAAAAAAAGAATGAGTTTAATTATTAATTTATTAACAGATTACAAATGGGAAATAACAATGGAATTTAACTAAGCTTTGGAGACATTTCCATTATCCATCCAGGCCTTTTTATATAGTAAAGCAGTGCTGGAACAGCTTTGGAGCTTTGGAGTGTTACTGCACTTTTTACTGCAGCATTTACACACTTACACACAACACATTCACACATTAATCATAAAACCTAGAAAAAGACACAGAAACACAGATAACTCTGTAACTATTACACGCATAAGTATTTTCTTTATCTGGAGGAATTACAGATGAAGCCCAAGATTGGAGAAATCTGCTACAGGAAGAGGTCTGGCTGACCCACATGGCAACAACACCTTTAGATCAGATCAACATTGGACTAAATCTCAGTTTCAGCAGTGAAGAGAAGAATTAGAAGTCTGACAGGTGAATTAGTGCAGTAATAAAGTCATTGCTAAGAGGAGAAAATAAACAGGATATACAGCACTGCTACTGGACAACAAAAAATAGGGGTGTTGTAAAACTTTTAACAGGAAGTGTATGTGTTCACTATCCACTTCTCTGCTTGAAAGATTTGTTCATGTACTGTTTGTTTACTGTTGTGATGTGGAGCTTTTAAGGTTGTGGGGAGCCACCCAACCTGTGGCCATTAATTCTAAATTATTATATAACAATCCAAACCCTGAGAAGAACAAGAAATGTACCCGACTTCTGTTTCATCAGTTGTTTTTCTGCTTTTCAGTTCCTAAAGGAGAGTTTCTCTTCATCTTGATGATTGATGTGGGACACCAACTCGCTATTAAAGCGCAGCGTAAGTTCTACTATAGACTCCAATGCTACGTCACCTAATTACCTATTCAACCAGCTCTTCCATTTTGCCTTTAAATAATGATCACTCATAATCACTCATTCAGTACCTTTGCTGCCTTTCAGATGCTGATGGTCGTTCTTCCCCTCCTCCTTCCCCACCGGCTCCAGGTTGGTCCCGTTTAGTTGCCCAGGAGGTCGGCTCCGCCCCGTCATTGGCCCAGGACTTGATACATCTTGGCTCTTCAGATCCTGTGGTACATTGTTGTCCTGGGCCAATGACGGGGCCTAAGACTTTACAAGAAGAGACTGTTTCTGTATAACTTCTTTAAAATATACATGTACTTCGTTTGCTAAAAAAATATGTTAAAACATAAAATAGTTAGACTAACTACTTTGCTTCCGGAGTCGTAATAGTAGAACTAACGTGATGTGGCATCTATATAGAGTGGATCTTTTTGGCAGCCAATTCAGAATTGTGGAGCACCATCTGTTAATCAGTGAGATGGAAGATTAAACATTGCTTTGTAGGGAAACAGGTTTCATAGTGTAAGAATAAGGTCTCACTTACTGATTAACACAGTGCAATTGTACGATTGTATTATGTCATTGGGAGTCATTTAATCGGCAGCTTAGCCAAATAAACGTGTCTGTGTGTATGTGTGTGTGTGTGTTTGAGTGTGTGTGTGTGTGTGTGTGTGTGATCAAAGGACTACCCTCTGTGGCCTGTAGCGCTGTAGAGATTAGATTCCTAGCATTCTGTAACTTTACTCTGCACTCTGCATCCACACATGCACACAATTCAATTCAGTTTAAATCACTTTTATTGTAATCAAATCCTAGGATTCAATTGGACAACGCAGTTGGGCTAGATCTCCAGTGCAGTAATAGATAAAGAACATAGACTATAAGTCCAATAGAAACAGACAATATAATATATATAATACAGTATGAACAGGTGCGGTTAAGATGCAGCTGTTACTAAACTATCAGTTAACTGTATTGAGCATGTGGTCCAGTGATTATAATTGGGTGAATATAAATGGAAGGACTGAGTGTGATGAGATATAGGAAGTATAGGTAGACAAGATTATTGTGGTAATAATAAATACAGTTTATAATATATATATATATATATATATATATATATATATATATATATATATATATATATATATATATATATATATATATATATTGTGGTAAATAATATACATAATGTATATATTAAAAAGCTCTCCTCTCCTCATATCTCTATAATGTGAGCTATAATGGGAATAAATCTTTTTTTTTTTTAGTTTCAATGGAAGTGTAAAAAATATATTAAAAAATATTTGATTCTAAGTAGGTGTGTCAATCAATTAATCATAACAATATTCTTATTCTTATCCTACTGTTAAACATGACTTTACTGTATGTTTCACAGAGACAATAACAGTGTGTGTGTGTGTGTGTGTGTGTGTACGTAAGGTGTGTGTGAACAAGAGAGTGAGAGAGAAAGAGTGAGAAGGGAGGGTTATGAAAGTGAGGATTAGTTATGGGATTTAATCCATTTTAAAATAAATAAATAAAAAGTAGTCTACCTTGTAAACTCAATAATAGCGACACCACATTTAAAACACGAAATAAAAATGATAATATGTCCCCAGGCTCTGAGTGAATCAAGCGAGAAAGTTTTGGGCCAGACATTGTAAAATGATGAATTTGTATAAAAAAAAGTTAAGTAAAAGTAAATTTATTGTGAGTGTTGATGTGTTAATGTTGATGGCATTAATTCTAGGTCATATTAAAGAATTTATGTTGGTTCATTCATTATTACAGATTCCAATTTTGTCAAAAAATAACAGTTTTTTGTGAAAATTTAAAAAGAGGTGTTTTGTAAAAAGTCTTCCTAGAGAGGCATTCCTGGATAGAGAGAGACGCACTATACCAGAGTTCCTTCAGATCCGGTTCCAAAACCGTGTTACAGTCCTGCTCAAACAAAACCATTAATCCTGACAATTAACTGATGGATTTAACCAGGCTTGTCTAAGCAGGGAAATAACCAATTAGTACTGGACAGATCCAGGACCAGAACTTAAGAACTCTTTGGGCACATGTATAATATGTTAAATATGCAAAATATGTCAAATAAGGTAATAATGCATTAAACACAATATAAATGCTACTAATAAAGCTTACTACCATTTAAAACATTTATGTTAAATTGAGTTTTTAATTTTTGGGTTCTGTTCAGTAGTAATGGTATACTGCATAATTTCATTGCTAGTAGTGCTTTATAAGGTGTTTCATAAAATTATGAAATTAATTATGAATTATGAATTAAAGTCATTATTGGTAGTAATATTTAATTTAAATTGCACCTTAATATTTCATGGCCAAATTTATATTGCGGTTCAACATTCAATCTGTAATTTTGAGCTAAAATAAAAAAGCAGTAAAAAAGGTTACCATAATAATAGCCTATGTATCCTCTTAATGATTTAACACAGGAGCCTATAGTGAAAGAGTGAGTTAGTGACTGTAGATGCAGCAGAGTTTTTATGTCCGGCAGGTACAGACTCAACAGTGACATCTAGTGATTGTTGGGCTTGAAGTGCTCTTGAGGAATGTAAGAAATCAGCAACAGCTTAGTGAGAGCCAGTGACACAAATGTGATAATGATGTGCCAAGATTTTAAGAAGAATTTAAGAAGTTTCAACACATGATGCAGCTTTAGTTCTATTAGTTTTGATATCTTGTGCTCGGTCACAAATAAACACACACAAGTGCACACACACACACACACACACACACACACACACACACACACGTATAATCACACTCTAAGGAGCTCTGGAAAAGAGAGTGATATTTATCTGTGTAAATGCAGCTTTGAATGGAGGTGCTGAAAGGTGCAGACGTGCCTTTGGGCTATAACGGTATTTCACATAAAACCACCAACTCGCCTCGCAACTCACAACAGCAGCAGCAAGGCCCAGAAGGGGGGTGTTTTCCTCCTGCATGCACACACACACACACACACACACACACACACACACATACGTACACGCCTCATCACCCGTGCCATTATCAAGTCGGGGCAAATAGTGAGTATGTAAGCTATCCTGGGAAAAGCAGACGGCTGCAGAGGGAAGGAGATGTCCTGCATGGGTGAGTTAGAGTATAAGAATGATGCTGGTGCTGCTTCATTTCCTCATAATGGGGGTAAAGACAGACACACGGACCTGCTGGCATGGGGATGGTTAACAACTTTCATTAAGGCTCCAGAGATTCTACATTCTTTACGTGTTTTAAACAGTGCTGCCAAAGTGCAACAATGCTTGATTTACATAGGCCAATATAATCTATAAACATTTAACAGGATTTAAGATATGTAGGATATGTTAAGACATGCAAGTCTCACATACACCTAATATTGTCTTAGAAGAAACCTGTGCTATGCCCAAACAGCAAATTTGTATAAAGAAGAAAGCATATCGGGTCAGATGGGTGTTAGAAATAGAAAAATCGAAAAATAAAAATGACACATTTTGAGATTACAGCAATGATGCATTAGCTACAGTAGCTTGTCAGTTATACAGCTCTGGAAAAAAAATATATCACTTTAGTTTCTGAATTAGTTTCTCAGATTTTGCTATTTAAAGGTTTATGTTTGAGTAAAATGAACATTGTGATTCTATTCTATAAACTACAGACAACATTTCTCCCAAATTCCAAATAGAAATATTGTGATTTAGAGCATTTACTTGCAGAAAATTGCAAATATTGCAAAGAAAACAAGTTCATATTCATAAAGTTTTAAGAGTTCAGAAATCAATATTTGGTGGAATAACCCTGTTTTTTAATCACAGTTTGCATGCATCTTGGCATGTTCTCCTCCACCAGTCTTACACACTGCTTTTGGATAACTTTATGCCATTCCTGGTGCACAAATTCAAGTGGTTCAGCTTGGTTTGATGGCATCTTCCTCTTGATTATATTCCAGAGGTTTTCAATTTGATAAAATCAAAGCAACTCATCATCACGTGGTCTGTTTCCAGAGCTGTATTTTGCCACTTGTCATACCTTGTTCAAGTAATCTTAATTTACAGTATTTACCCTTCACTGCATCCTCTCCTCATCAGCTACACAGGCTGCGTCTCACTATACCTCATATGATTTTATTCTACCTTATATGGTTTTAGAATGTTAGTTATAAGTTTGGCTTTAAACTGCTTTGACAGGTGTTGTGTATAAGAATGTATAAGGGTTAATCTACTGTTACAGCAAATGAATAAATTCCCTATTTAAGCGTTTGTGTCTATACTGCTGCGCACCAAGGAGAGTCTGAATTTGGTTTGTTTAAAGACATCAAAACTCTTACCCTCTAGAAAGTGGTTTCAGACTGCAGGTGATCCGGAACATGGTTCAGTAGATCCGGACCAAAACATCTCGTATGGTCAGATCAAACTCTGGTTCATTGGTCTGGACCATGGATTACACCTCACTTTCACACTGGCTTTTTTGGTTATACATCCAAACTGAAAAGCAGTGACGTGCAGACGCTATGGCCCAATGTGCTTGGGCAACTGCCCTTTTGCCGTACTTGGCTGATATTGCCCTTCCGAGGGAGGAGAAAAAATAATATAGGCAAATATGATTTCATATTTCAACAAGATTTTCTTTATAATTCGTAGTTTTGATTGAAGTTTCCTAAAACAAAGTTTTCAGAGTCAATCATTCAGATTCAGACACCTGGAGAGAAAAGGGAGGGGCGTGGGCGTAGAGGGGGCACGCAGCACACAAAAAAACTAAAACCGCACGACCGGTCGGCGCTTCAGCCGACTAGCAGAGAGGAGTTTGAAGATGCCGTGGGAGTAGAGCGACTTCCCTGAAGGTGAGCTTGAAATGTAGCCTTCACAGTATTACATGACATGATCACAATCAACTTCTCTAAAATCCGATGTCATCGAGTTTAGGACATTTAGTGATCCTAAATAATCTGACAGCACCTACTGTGCCACGTTTAGGTAGCAAAAACCCCCGACA
Source organism: Astyanax mexicanus (assembly GCF_023375975.1). NCBI lineage: Eukaryota > Metazoa > Chordata > Actinopteri > Characiformes > Acestrorhamphidae > Astyanax > Astyanax mexicanus. The sequence continues at coordinate 49,552,511 of NC_064409.1, forward strand.
GCCAGCTAGCTTGCAGTCAACGTTTTACATGGCTCAGGTTGTTTTGTGAGAGGCAAAACAAACTAAGTTACATGCAGCTGATAACATTTCATTTTATCAAGCAAGATGAATGACGGACATGAAGCACTATTCGAATTATTCACATGCACATTGTGTTTATGCAGAAAATTCGAAATGCCCACGGAAAAGATACGAATACAGGAGAGAGAAAGACGCTATTAGTTTGACTTTTGCCCTACATGTCCCCTATGTTAAAGAAAGTAAAACAAAGTAAAAAAAAAATTTCTGTGCTCAACATAAAACAAATCATTTCATTTGGTAACAAACAACTGAACTGGGTTCATGCAACTCAAATAAATACTTTCTATGGGAGGTGTTTTGTGTTTTAGTGTAAATAAGCACTCATACGGGAGCTTCCAACATGCTCAGCATGCAATCCCTTTTCTCTTTGTTGGTCTTATATACTGTAGGTGTGGGTTTAGGTTTCATTTGTGTGGGTTTCATTTTGTTGAGCCTGTTCTTCTGGCAGAGTGTCATTCAGCCTCCTGGTGTTGGAGTGGAGGGTGGATAATAGTCTTCACCAATGGAACTTCCAGAGAGAACTACTGATCTACTGCTTGCTGTTGGTAATTTCATGCTCTTTCTGTGTGCTAAATAAAGCTGCATTGGCGTGGCCTTATTACTCCGCCCCTGATGATGGAATCATTATTTAAATCAAACTATAGGGTGAATTTATGGTGATTGGGACTGGTTTTATTGCCATTAATGAAACAAAATAGCCCATAAGTGATTCAATTTTGTAATCCTGGGGATGTTCATTTTGATGTTGTGTTTTTTTTTACATTCATGCAACAAAATATACCTTTATAGCTTAACCGCCCTATTTGACCCTATATTGTCCCCATCACCCTTGATTCACCTTCTTTATTAGAGTTGACCAACACAATTGAATTGCTTGTTACCAGATGAAGTAGTTGTAGTGTTTTAGGATAAATGGTTCAACCACTTACTTATACAGTGCTCCAATAAAGCTGTACACCAGAAGGATACATACAGTACTGTAGACAGTGTTTGAGTCCTTCATTTCTCATGATTCCTGAGACAAGGGAAGTATACACAGAGAGAAAACTAAAGTAGGGTTCAGCATCATGACCCCACAGACAGCTGTCAGACACTGGAGAAGCTGCCAAAAATAAGTGGTCAGCATTAAGACATGACGTTCCCCGGAATGAGGAATCAAGACAGTGGTGGACAATTTATTCCACTCAGCTAATGTCTAATTTCTGTCTGGACAGATGCGAAAGAGCTTACGGCTTTCTATTTTAGCATTAGCCCTTGTGCCGGGAGGTGGCCGGTGGTTTGCTGTGGCTCAGACTTGGAATGGCTTGTGGTGCAGGAGTAGGACCACGGCTAGTGGAGAATGAAGAGGAATCTTCTCCACTGAGCGCCGCCGGGACACACCGAGCGACGAGCAGACCTATCAGCCTGGTGCTGCCACTGTCAGTGAGAGAGAGAGAGAGAGAGAGAGAGAAAGAGAGAGAATTTGTCTAGCCATGAGTCACTTTTTCTGTTTACCTACAGACAGCTCTAGTCGTCTGCTTGATTCCTGCCACCATGGCAACTGTCTTACCGCCAGGGCAACCTTCCCCTATGTGGGCTGCCACACTCCACTGGAGGAATTTTGTAAAGATGGCCAAGGAAATACACCTTTCCGTATGGGTGCTCCCAAATCGCTGTGGTGTGGATAGCTTTGACATTCTCATCTCTCTCTCTGGAACAGAAAGGAAGATTATAGACTAAGATAATGCACTGAAAAAATAAAATATGAAAAAAAAAACTGCCTTTACTGTAAAAACTGTTAAAACAACATTTACCTTCCCCCATTAAAACAAGGGCTTATTGATGTATGAGCATAAAAAATGGACACATGATAAAAAAAACTTTGTCTTTTTTTGTCGTAAGTATTTGAACATGTACATTCATTCAAACAATATTGAGAGTTGGAGGGTTGCATTGATTTTTTTTGAGATCCAAAAAAATCTGTCAATCAAAAAAATTCATTTGAAATGGTCAAAAGGTGAAAAGACTGAATCATTTATAACAACAAACCATGGCTAATTTGTTAGAATTCCTTTTCCAATGTTTCCTCCAATGTTAATCAATATGTTTTTTCAGTAGCATCGGCATCATTCGAACACCCCAAATGCTCAATAAAATGCCATCAGAGAACCAGAAAACAAACTGACAAAATGCAGGTTTAAGTTCATTTTTATGCTCTGTTCACGAACAAATTTAAAAAATCCTCCCACATTATTCATCATGCTTGGTATCTGTTTATTACAGCTTTACAAACAGTCTTTATTTCAGCTGAAATATACAAAAGCTAGATTAGTAACATAAGCTGACCTAACCAGCTGGCAGATTTTTGTATTAGATATAATGACTTTTCTGAAGTCTCTAGTGAGTTTTTTATTAAAGGGGCCAAAGAGATTTTGTAAAGTGGTAAAGCTACTACTAACAGAAGAGAATTTCCCAAACTGCAAACTCTCTCTGAATCTCCTCAGCTCTGAAAGATGAGGGAGCTGTGCTGTACAATGCAGTTAAGGACTGATGTGTTTAATTCTGTGTGATTTTTCTTAATCTTTAGTTCATTCCTATTTCTGAGCTTCTGATTATGTAATTGAATGCATGTAACTTACTATAGCTTTATTCTGATAAAATATATTATGATGGTGTTTTTTAAAGGATTTTTTTCTTCAATTTAGTTTTTATTGAAGTAAAAAAAGTAAGAATATAACTTCTGTGGTAAATATATTGTGCTTTGTTGGACTAATATTAAATAGATTAATTGTTTTGTATTTGCTTTGTCTTGAAATTCTTAAAATAGAAGAACAGAAGAATAGTTAGGATAGTTAATTCTATCAATGGTGAAAAAGTGGCAACATTTATTAAAATCTGTTGAAACCCGTTTCGTATTTGGTACTCAGTCATTTGGCCAAATGTTTTGTTTTGTTCGGTTTTAGTTTCAAACAAAATTGTTAATTTTGTTGCTTCACTATAACACAATACATCAAAACAAATATAGCCTTAGAAAAAATCCTAAAGTTAAGATAAACAAAGACATTCGAATCTGCTGCTGCTGCAAAAAATAGAATATTGTAAGATGTTTATGAAAGTATCCAATGATGAAGCATGTGAGGTGGAAAGGTCATGGTTTGGGGGCACATAATTGAGGAAAATATAACCTGTCTGAAAATATAATCTGTCCAGAACATTTTATAAGAACAAAAACAGTCAATTCACCAAAAAAAGCACAAATCTGAATCCTAATAATATGATGGGTCTGATTTGATCTGTACTGCACATATAACCTTATAGATATCCCCACGCTCTTACCTCACCTCTGTGATGAAGCTTCACGCTTCAAGCCCACCCCCACCTCACTTCTCTTACCTTTTCTCTAATACTCACCTCAGTTTTGGGTGTTTGGTTTTACAAGCCTTCCTTTAAGCTGCTATAAAATTCTAAAAAATATAAGTCTTCTGAATTCATCTAACTTACATATTCTCACAAACTGTCAATAGCCGTGGAATTGTTTAGTTGATAGACCTAAGCACTGTAAAAAAAATCTCTTTTTGACACAAAACTTTGTACTTCTTACACATTTTATTATAAATAAGGCCAGTCTAAAAATACACTGTCCACCATTTGTACTGTACTTGCTCCATAGTAACCAATAACTACTTTTTTATATGATGGTAATGTTATCTTAGTTCTGATTGGTCATAAAAAATTAAATACTAGCAGTGGGTTGAGTGAAAACAGCTGTGTTGAGCAGACTCCCTTAACAAATCCTGTAAAAAGAGATACACCCGAAAATCAAACAGTTACTGCCTTAAATAAGGTTGGAGAAGGTGAATACAGGTGCTAACTTGAGAACATTTGTGCTAACCCCAGAAAAAGCGAGCCACCACAAGACTGACCACCTGACTATGAAAGCCAGGAACTGACTGGACACCTATGGGTAAAGACTGCCCACAAAACTGACCCTGAAAACATTAAACAACTGGAACTGGGTGTCTAAGCTGCTTTAACAACACTGTAGCACTTAATGCAGGGGTGTACAAACTACGGCCCGTGGGCCATTTGCGGCCCGTTTCCTTTTATGGAGCGGCCCGCGAGGTATTTTAGAAATAGAATGAAAGTTGGCCCGCTGTAAAGCAGGTTTTTATAATGTGAGATTCAAAGTTTGAACGCTAGGTGTCAGAAAAGGGCCAAAGAGTCTAAAAGCGGAGAGGGTGCTCATTTCTAGCGCAGAAAAACGGGCCAAAGAGTCTAAAAGCGGAGAGGGTGCTCATTTCTAGCGCAGAAAAACGGGCCAAAGAGTCTAAAAGCGGGGAGGATGCGCATTTCTGGCGCAGAAAAATGGGCCAAAGAGTCTAAAAGCGGAGAGGATGCGCATTTCTGGCGCAGAAAAACGGGGCAAAGAGTCTAAAAGTGGAGAGTGTGCGCATTTCTAGCGCAGAAAAACGGGCCAAAGAGTCTAAAAGCGGAGAGGGTGCGCATTTCTAGCGCAGAAAAACGGGCCAAAGAGTCTAAAAGCGGAGAGGATGCGCATTTCTGGCGCAGAAAAACGGGGCAAAGAGTCTAAAAGTGGAGAGTGTGCGCATTTCTAGCGCAGAAAAACGGGCCAAAGAGTCTAAAAGCGGAGAGGGTGCGCATTTCTAGTGCAGAAAAACGGGCCAAAGAGTCTAAAAGCGGAGAGGGTGCGCATTTCTAGCGTAGAAAAACGGGCCAAAGAGTCTAAAAGCGGAGAGGGTGCGCATTTCTAGCGTAGAAAAACGGGCCAAAGAGTCTAAAAGTTGCCGTAATTAAGGAGTTGAATATTAAGAGACATCATGAAATTAAACATTAATTTGAAAAATCTTAGTTTACACATCACTGTCAAAGATAAAAATATTAAGTCAAGTAAAATGGTGTGTAAATGAAATAATCAGGAAAAAAGTATTATTTAAAGTGGTATATTTCATTATTTGTTTTATTACAGAGTGTGGCCCGAGACTTCAAATATATTTCTCCTTCTGGCCCCCAACAAAAAAAGTTTGGACACCCCTGACTACATAACACAATCCCAACAGCTCTTTGGAAGCACCAGGCATATATGGATCTCACAGTAAATATAAAACAGGGAGCATGTACAAGAATGTGTGTATAGTATTGTGTAATGAATATGTATTTGGAAAGTCTTACAGTATCAACAACTGGGCTTTAGCTGGCTGACATATACATTGTCTTAGAGATAAACGTGTAAAAAGATGTGGGAAAAAACAATATTCCATGTATCAATACCACTGATAAACATTTTAATAGATGATTGTTTAAGGAGTTTTACTTCATGGAAATGTGAATTTTTGTATTGTGTAAACATTATTATTGTTTTTAAGTATTTTTTACTTCATGATCAATGTCAAAAAACGTAATTTGGAAAACACTTTAAGAAGTGTATCACTTAAGAAGTGTATCACTTAAGAAGTGTATCACTTAAGAAGTGTATCAACCTGAAATTTCTTAATTGGTAGGCAATTTGTCCAACCATGATAAATGATTTCAACTTTTTAAAAAGGCACACAATGTCTGATTAATTAGTAATCAGACTGCAATCAGACATATTGTCATCCCTTTTTAATGTCCATAGCACCTGTGAAACCCACAGTTCCAATTTCAACTTCGTGATTGGTTCAATTTTTGCCAATAAGCTGTCTGAGAAGTCATTAACACAGAGGTTTACTTACGTTTTCTAGCCTGAAGTGTGGATGTTTCTGCCTTCTTTAGTTGTGTTTGTCCATAATTCTGAGTTAAATTATGGGAGAAATCAGTGTAAAACATTTGGGCAATCACAATGGGTTCACTTGCCTTGTTTTTGAAGTGTATGTAATATAATCTAATATCATCTATTTGACTGAACTCAGGATGAAATGTAGGTAGAAGAACACTTTTTTTAATCCCTTTTAATAATGTTCATCTCATCAAACTTTTCTTCTTTTTTTTAATATGTTCAAGAAACCTGACATTTTTTCTCAGTCATTTCAACAAAAAACCTTTTTAAGTTTTATTCTTAAACAGCAACTTCAGTTTAATCAGAAGGTTGTTGGTTAAACCTTTTTTAAAAATGTATTCGATTTTTAAAAATGAAGTTAAAAATGAGAAACCCTATCTAAAACTGGGTTATCTAAATTCCTATTACTTTTGTACTTCATTATTGTAAGTCGCTTTGGACAAAAGCGTCTGCCAAATGAAATGTAATGTAATGTAAAAGAAACGAGTGTAATTTGTCTCATCAGGGCAGTCATGCGCTTTCTCACATCTGGTCAGAGGAAGAACATGTTTATTAACTCCATGAGCCTCGGCCATCCTTTTGTAGCACACGCATCTTTCATTAAGTCATTAGCTCTCTTTTTATCTGGTGGAGAAACCAGCGACTTGCGGCAAGAATATGTGCCGTTCCTCACATGAGCAGCTTTCTGAGCAGGAAGCGTTTTAGACAATATGAGAAGTTACTGTCATTCATATTGACAGGAGTACAATAACAGTGCGGCCGCCTCGTAAACAAGAGGCGAACAGACGTGTGGGCAGTCCCCTGTTTTTTGATGCATGGAAACTTTGCAGCGCTTAACTGTCACAGCCGTCCTCCCAGTGGCCCCATTCACCACATCGCCTTCATCTGCCACTGCGGTTTTCTTCCTCTGCGTGAGAATGTGCATTTTGGATTTCTGCTGCTGATGGGTGTTTTACAAGAGCATCAATCAGTGGGTTCATCAGCCCAGTACACTTCCTTCAAAAACAACAAATGGATTTGGTGGTGCGGCGATGTGTTGAGAAAACGGAAAGCGTGCAGTGGTTACCGGTCATCTGTGCTCTAAGCGGCGCTCTTTTGTATGTTGTCTTTTACACGCCCAATTAACATGAAACAGCTAGAAGAGGAGCTGATCCCACAAGGCTGCAAGACAGGAATTTTGAAGACAGGCATCCATGCATTAAAAAAACACCCATACACAAACTGAAAACGCATTCAGCTATAAAATTCAACAGTAAACAGGAAACGCTGGGGCTTCAGACAGCCACATACATCCTGCCACTTAAGCTCCTGCTGAGCTGGTCACTGATTGATGGTTGAACTATTTTTGTGCAGGAAAAAAAGGCAGAAAAGTAGAGAAAGTGTTCTAAAATCGAAAAGAGGAAGTCAGTGATTCTACCATCGCTGCCAATATAATATCTGTGAAGACTGAAGAGGATAAAAAACAGATGAACACAAAAAACTAAATCACAACGTTTCTCACGTTTAATTTGACTTTTATTTGATTGCAGACAGCCCAGCTAACAGATAATATTATAGGAACTTTTAGTAATGTTTTGAAAAGGTTCGAGGAAATTCCTGGAACCTTGAAAAATGGCGACATAATAATAACAATTTACTTCACAATGTTATTCAAATGTTTCTCGCATAACATTTCCAGATAGAGAAATACTAACTTTATGCAAACGTTAAAAGTAAAAAAAGTAACATTCAAAAAAATGTTCTAAGAACATCTTGAAAACTTGACTGATTAAATGTACCGATGTTCAAAAAGTGTTCTACTAAGTATGAATCCAAGATATTTCATATTTTGCTGATCAACTTAATTGATTTACTAACATACATCAATTCCTGTATTTTAGGTCTGCAACACATTTCAGAACAAGTTAAGATGATAACGCAATTTACCACTTTTTGATCTTGCCATACCTTCTTATAACACTGAGGATACCAAGTAAAAAACATGAACTATCTTGGGTTCATACTGTCTGCAATCAAATAAAAGTCAAAGCAAATATAAGAAACACATACTCTCACAATTGAAGCTGTTCACGCCTCTCTGGGTGAGCTATGGGCCATGACCGTGCCCTACACTAGTTAAGGGGGTTCTGCTTTAGGTTTGGAGCTGTTGGCCGCCATCATGGCAGTCTTCCAGCTTCCAGATCACTTCATTATCTGTGCTTTGTGTCGTTGTGATGGCTGTGTGAAAATAATGAATAGCCAACTCTTTCCCATTAAAATAATAGCCTCATCAAACATGCTCATGCCAGGCTTGCCGAGTCAGTGCCAGCCTGTGGTATTCACTTCCTGACAGCCTGAGGAACGCCAGCCAAAGGTTGAATTTTAATTGTTTCTCTAGAACCGTCCAGGCTTTGGGTGGTGGGGGTGGTGAGGGTGTGGGGTGGCATGATGGCAGTAAATTTAGTTTGTCAATTAATCCCCTTAAAGTGCGGCTTTAGAGAGTAAATCCTGCTTAGGCAGGGTAAGGAGAAAGAGAAACTTGCTGTGGGTGGCACAGCGCTTGCAGAAACTATATAAAGGATGGGAGTCCTCAGAGATTACTGAGGTACTTTCTAATGCAGCACTTGCTTAACCCTGTCCCCGAGGTCATCAAGATTAACCTCTGACCTCATGCTGCCTCACAGGGCTCCATCAGAGCAGACCAAGTCATGGTCCTATTCAGTTGTTGCTAGAAACCTGGGACAGCATGAGTAAGGTGGGGTGGTGGGCTGAAAAAGGGTTATAATTGGACGCACATCACCTCAATTAATGCTCTCGTGGTTAATTCAGAGGAGGAGGACAGGGCAAGAGTTTTCCAGCTGGAGGGAAGTAAGAGAACCGTTGGCCCGGCACACTAGAGTTTAACAGCTCCACCTCTAAATCCACAGATTAGTCTCTGCCATTGTTTTCAGGAAGTCAGCACCCACCATCCCAAAGAGAAAGAAATTGTAGGGCGGGGGGAGGTCGGGGTGATTTCAGCGCCCGGGCCAGGGCTCTAAGCCCAACAGTACAGAAGAATAGGAAGTTGGGTGGCATGTGATGAGAAAAAAAAATGCTATCAAGACAGCTTAAATTCGTACACACAAGTCAAACCAGAACATTCCAATGGTCACGACTGCCTCCCTGACCGGCAGTTTACGGAATAAAGATATCCCAAAGGTATCCCTCTGTAACCTCTTTGTAGAGATTGTGTGTCTTGGACAATACAGGCAACCCTCAACATTTTATTAAAGCAGACTTTTTTTATATTGTACGACTTACCTCTGCAGTTCGAGACGAATTGATCTGTAAAATATTGGTCAGTGCTGAAAGTGAGACAGGAGACCCAGGGTTTGACGTGGAGGGAAACACTGAACAGTGAGATCAGGAACATTACATAAAAGTTGTGTGAAACTGGTTTTAAGCGAAAGATGTAAACAAATTCAGCTTTTTTTGAGCTTTCATTGATTCACCACAATTAAATCTTTACATTTCAATGATTTACAATTCATTCATTCATTTGGACTCCCCACATTTAACACAAAATTGTTTTTATTGTGTCGCAAAAGAGTCCATTCCACTCAATCAACAGGAGAATACACAGAAATAACACTGAAAGTTCACTCCGGGTTTTTTGGGTTACCTACAATAACTCAGTCAGTGCAGACAGTGCATAGACAGTAAAGTTGCAGGCTTTTGGAAACTGGAGGAGGTCATGTCAGCCCCATTGCCATTTCACAATGTCCAACTTTTGCTAAAACCTTATTCTTTGTTATATTAATTAACCATAAGGCCATGTTAAATGAATGTTCAACTAAACAATAAAATATTAGGAGTAAGCTTTGCCTTATTTACCTTAATTAACAGTAGGGAATTATTAGTTAATGATCAATCGGTTGCTCGTATGTTAGGATCCTATATTGAACCTCCTTGGATTCATGGTGTCATTCATTGTGTGATTTGTGGACTACTAATTTTTAGGTGGAAATAGAAACATGGTAAAAAATGAAAAATGAAAAAAAAAATGAAAAAGAAGAAGACTCTGTAAAATAAGACGCATTTATATTCAACTAAATGCCAAATGATCTATACTATATGATAATGTTTCAGTTGAAATCCCAGCCCCTGTATGAAAGGTTATGTGCTGTATTTAATGTGACCACTTTCTGAACTCCGAATTTTGGATGTTTTTAATGAAAAGAAACCAGAGCTGCTAATTGCCAGCTTTTCATTTTTAGGTCTGGGGAAATAAGGGTGAAAAAACAAGTAATCCTTCCATTCACACTTCCTCCCTCATAACACAGCCACTACGTTTTTGTGGGGCTGCCTTTCCTGATCGTTCACTCTCTTCACGAGTTCCTTTATGGCAAGCATGCAGGGTCCCTGAGAGTGTGGTGTGCTATGCAAATAAAAAACAGAAAAGTGAAAAAACAAACATCTCAAGTGAAGGAAAAAGCGGTGAGCAGGTTGGCCGAACAGACCAGGATTTGCTTGGGTTCTGGCTCTTACATTATAATACTAATTTGTTTTGTCTGTAGTTGTGCTTGGTTGTTTGTCTGAGGTAAACGCTCCAACTTCTGGGGTTTTCAGATTCTTGAAAACCACAAGCATGCTTGCTCGGTGCACCTCAAGAAGAAATGTTCCTTGACTTAGATTCTAAATGGCCTTTCCCACATTCAATTATCTTTCAGATCTTGCATTATCATTTGTACAACGGCGAATTGTGCGACCTCAAAAACTATTACCGAGCTTCATTACTAAACCATGATCGCTAGGATGTGTTAAAGACAGTGAACATTGTGTTTTCATTTAGGTTTGTGTTGAGGCCAGCAAGAGTACACTGGCTGCATTAACTTCAGCTGACCGCTTCAGATCTGATCATGAACTGATTTACTGTTCTAAAACAAGACATTACTCAAGACGCTCGGTCAGATATGTACATCTCACAATGTAATAATTCCTCGTTTAATTAATAGATAGTGGTCCGCCTGTCAATGTTCATGTCATTAAATACCAATATGAAGAACCATCCATTCTTGTCAGCTGTCAAAATGCATGATGAACATTCCACCAGTCTTCTTAACATAAGAACTGCATCAAAGTTATGGGGAACAATAAAGGGTAAACGTCTGTTTACATGAGGCATAATAGCAGAATAGAAATGGTATACGACCTCTAGTATATCATACAGTGTGTGTGTGGTGCTGACTTGGATATGCTTGGTTTGATTGGAAGGATATCAGTTATCCTGTTTTCCTAACCATGTACAGAGAGGATACCATCAAGATGCCGAGAAACTGTATCTGCCACAACTAGGAACATGGAGCCAGTGTGGTTCATGCTGTAGGGCTCTGTGACAAATATAATAACGGCCCATTTACCTTCACTGTGTAAATAAATACGTGTACTGTGCTCACTGCGTTGAATCATATGTCTGTGTTTTTGGATACACAAAGCATTATGTTAAACTCAGACGTTTGTGATACGAATGGGGTTTATGGAAACAGTGAACAATGTGCTTTATCAGTTCATTCAGAATTCTCTCATCCTCTAAAGGTAATATTTCTGGTTGATTAAACCACAAATATCCCTTAAATTTTCACCCACCCTCAGTGCTGAGGTCTTGAGTTCAAGTCCCTATCTGTGTCTAGTTTCCATATTTGCCCATGTTCTAGATAGGTTTCCTTCAGGACTAAGCTTTTCTTCTACAGATCAAAAACATGGAGAACAGGATATTTAATAGCTCTAAAATTGCTCCAAAATTTATGCCCAGATATGGATTAGCAATCTGTTCACTGGGCATGATTGGCTGCCATTCTCATCAGTGTATGTGGTTGAGTGCTAAATGAGACGTGTAAGTGTGATTGTGTTGAGTGTTAAGATAACCATAACTTCTTTCATTCATTAAATGGGAAAAGAACTCAGACATGGCTTTTAGGCTGTTAAGGTCATCTGAGGTCCTGCCACAGCATGTGTAGGGGGCTTAAAAGCAGATCTTTTTCCAAAACTGCTCCAAAATATAGTTTCTGTTTCTTTTCAGTCATTCAGTTTTGTTTATTATTTTAGATCACCAAATTGCTGCATAACCCAGTAGAAATTTTGATGAGATAAACAGTCTACTTAAAATATCTATGATACAAAACAGAATTCATGGATCTTTCAATAATAACAAGTTGTTTGAGCCCTGAAGCAGCAAAACATGCACACCCTGGTCCACCACCCTCAATACAACCACAATATTTGGAATGGTGTTCCTGCTGTAAAATGCAGCATTAGCTTTAGGGCAGATACAGAGAGGCCTCTGCTGCCCGCAGAACATGTGCTCTTAACTTTTTGGACTATTCTGTTCATAAAACATTGTTCATAAAGACTTATGGTTTGTCCAGTGCTATGTTTTGCAGACACTAATGTTTTTTGGTTTTGTAATTATATTTTCCATTGCTTGCTATGGCTTTATTAATTTTTAACCCTGGATATTGTCAAGGAACTTCATGAGTACTTTGTTGCTGTGCCCTTGAGGACATTTTGGCAGACCTGACCACTTCAGGTCCGGAAGGCGACGGACAGTTTCTTGTGGAAACAGGAGAGTTGAGGTGCACATTGAATTCTGCCATGATTTGGGTAGCCGTGGTTTTAGGTTTTTTGGATACAATCCGGGTTAGCACCCGAACATCCCTTTCAGACAGCTTCCTCTTGCGTCCACAGTTAATCCTGTTGGATGCGGTTGGTCCTTCTTGGTGGTATGCTGACATTACCCTGGATACCGTGGCTCTTGATACATCACAAAGACTTGCTGTCTTGGTCACAGATGCTCCAGCAAGACGTGCAACAACAATTTGTCCTCTTTCGAACTCTGGTATGTCACCTATAATGTTGTGTGCATTGCAATATTTTGAGCAAAACTGTGCTCTTACCCTGCTAATTGAACCTTCACACTCTGCTCTTACTGGTGCAATGTGCAATTAATGAAGATTGGCCACCAGGCTGGACCAATTTGGCCATGAAACGTCTCACACTAAAGTGACAGGTGTTTCAGTTTGTCCAACCCCTGTACATGGACACGAATGTTTTTGCTGATTAGTTTTATAGAATCTAAACCAATATAGGACACACACTACACTAACCACCAGATTCCTGACCATTTGTGTTTCACCATGCACGTGACTGGCATTACCTAGGAGATTCAGATGGCCACATGGAGGTGCATGAGCTTGCTGCAGTTGTTGATTGTGATGCTATTTGTGCAGAAGCAAACAATAAAAAAAAATGCTGGGTAAAGTTGTGGGTTGAGAGACATGGTCAGCATGGTTTCTACACATTACATAGCTAGAGATAAGAAAAAGAGATAAGAAAAACACTTAGCGGCTACAAATGATGCAACAGTAGCAACTCCAGCTTCATACATACAAGGTTACTTTGTGTATCCCAGCACAAGGGTTCAGCGAAGCATCGCCACACCCATTGTGTGTTTTTTGTTGTAGATAATTAGTTACACCAGTCATTTGCCAACTAGCACAGACTCACCACAACTGAATATCAGGAATAAAATTAGGGTAAAATCTTGTAGTATAATTCCATCTTAATGAAACTACTAAACTTTGCTGGAGACCAGCCCTGCACCATGTGTTATTTTTCTTTACACTGCAGACTAAAATATCTCAATTTATTTTGTCATCTTATCTGAATTTAGTTTGAATCATGTTCCACAGTGTGCTTGTTAAGAGCTTTGTGGCTCTACATCACTGTAAGGGTAAATTTTAATATGAATGAGTTCCACATTTAGCAGGACTGGCTGCAATCAACTTTTGCCGTGTTCAATCAGCAGAATCTCATTAGCAATGTCAAATGTTTCTTAAGTAACGGTGTGTGTGTGTGTGTGTGTGTGTGGGGGGGGGGGGTTACATTGTTTGTTACATTGGATACATTGGATATTGGATGTTGTGGTCCATAAATAAATAATAAAAAATATGTGTACATTTTCAAGTATTTGCTGTGAAAGGAACACAGACATGGAGTTTGGACGAACATCAGCTGTGTTTCTGTCAAACCAGAGATAGCATCTTCTCTGTTTCAGATGTAGATGTAGATGTCTCAGAGGTATGCAAAACCTTGTGTGAGGTAAATGAAAGCCAGATGTGTCTCAACATTGAGTTAATAAGGGTTTTTCCTTCTCCTGTAAAGTTTCTATTTTGGAGATGCTTGTTTTTCTTTGAACAATGACGTCATACACTCACTTAAAAAATTAAAGGAATCAACCAACAGGAATGAAACTTTGGTGAGTAGCCATGCCAGAATGCAATGAAGTGACATAGAATACCAGCAGGTCATCTTCAAGGACAAGATCGACAGTTTATTATCATGTGTCACATGTTCAGAAGGCCTGGTGTACTTTAACAATATAACATTATGTTTATGAGGTTCTGCAAACAGTGGCTCTACAGTGTGTTATACCAACAGAACAATCCTCATCCACACACTGCTGCCATCTGAGGAGCCTGTCCTGAAGACACAGAAGACACTATGCCATGTCCAGGTACATCGCCAGACCTATCCCTGATTGACAATGGGTGGGATGCTATTGGATGCCATTTCAATAATACAGCATGAATATTCAAGCTGTGTGTGATAGATTTTTGGAGAACGCCATTAGGAACCTCTACAGTTACATGCTGAGAGGTTTTGACAGGATAACTGCCCGAATATCTCAATAGCCACACTGAATCAATACAGCAAAAACCTAAAACTTCAGAAATTAATCAAATAATAGAAGATGAAATATTTCATAATATTTCAGAAACACTGCGATGGACTGGCGGCCTGTCCAGGGTGTATACGGCCTTCCGCCCAATGCTGCCTGGGATAGGCCCACCATTGATTTATGATAAGTGTATAAAATGGCATCTTTATCATTTTATAATCTAAGACGCTATCAGTATACAAACTCAAATACTCTACTGCATCAGAATAAACACTAGATAAAAAGCATAATAAGTTGCTCCAGATGGTCCAGAGAACTAAGATGCTGCTACTATAATCGGGAGATTGCTGGTTTGAATCCCGCTCATGCAGCTTGCCATCAGCGCTTACCTCTAAGTGCGCTGGATACTCGGCAATGCTGCATCAGCAGTTCGAAATGAGGCATTGATAGGGAATACACAGCTGAGTAGCAGCTGGATAGGTGGGACAATTGGCCAGATAAATTGTGAGAAAAAAAACGGAAGAAAATTAGAAATAAAATTTTTAAAAGTACAATAAAAAGCAAGATGTAATTTCAACGATGTGTGAAGAAGATTCTTTACCAGTTTAGGGTTCTTTACACTCACACATCTTTCTTACAAAAATGGTTCTGCATGAAAGCTAAAATGATTCTCCTATGTGATCACGTAAAAAAAAACATTTGTAGTTGTATTGTAGTTTTAAGTGTATTGTATGTAGTTGAATTTGTCCAAAATGGAACTTCATCATAGTCAAAATGATCAAATTTCATGTTGAAGAGGTTTGAGAAGAGAGTCTACCTGGATAAGTGTGATAATTGTTTTGTCAGTATTAGTAGTAACTTGATGACTGGATATCATGATCCACGGAGCCACAGAGGCAGGGTCCAGTTTTATTTTAGTACCTTTTATACTATAATATGTAATTTTCAAACTCATTATGCACTTTCCTCTCACACTCTCAAATACCTCTTCTTTTTTTCTGTTTTCTCTCCCTCTGACCTTCCCAGTACTGCTTGCATCTTCATAATTGAGGTCACGTCTGAAACAAAAGCAAAATTATGGGTCTGGTTTGGCTCGGTGCGAGAGGAGTGACCCTGGCATGTGGTTGGCTGAGCCAGACCAGGCAGAGGTGAGGTGGAGAGAGGAATTTGTGTGAATCTACTGAGTATTTGGAGAAAGCCCAGCCACAGCTAAATTAAATGTGTTATTAACAGAAGGTTGATCTAAACTGGTTCGGCCAGAGACTTAGGGAAAAGCCACATAATCCTAAAGTCATCCCTTGTGTTTTTTTTTTTCACTGCTGGGAGATTCAGGCGGCTGTGAAGCTTTGTATCCCTTGTGTGTATCCACTGTAATTTACACATCATCAATCTTTACTCATAAAACACACACAGAATTATTGTGTCCTAAGAGAGTGATCACTCCAGTCACTGTGCAGCTCACTGTTGCAGCGCATAGGATTTCACAGGGATGAAACGCATACCACAGCATCCCACACTCATTAACCTGACTGTGCCACCGCTGGCAATCAGCACAGGTATGTTGGGCTAAAATGTTGCTGTGCCATTCAATATTATACTTTTTATTTTCTTTTATTTTCAGTTCAATTCAATGTTATTTATATAGCGTTTTTTTTTTTTTTTACAACAAAGGTTGCCCTAAAGCAGCTTTACAGAGAAAAAATATGGTGTGAGGATCAGATAATATTAAGAGAGCACCAAATAAGATCAACTGAGCACGAGATACTATTAAGTGAGCACCATATTGACAGGTTTTGATGAAAAATAAAGTGCCCCTAACGGGACATGTTCTCACCAGATACAAGTTGGTTAATACTATCAAATAAGCACCTGATACTATGTAGTGAGCACCAGAAAATATAAGGTATAATATAAGCACTTAGTCTTAATAGGGAAAAAAAAAATCACTTTTCCCTGGGCTCCACAGAGTAGCTCACCACATGGTATCTTGTGCTCATTTGACAGTATCTGATGCTTATGCAATAGTACTTGGTACTCACTGATAGTATCTGGAGCTTACCTGATAATATCTGGAGCTTACCTGATAATATCTGTTGCTTACCTGATAATATCTGTTGCTCACCTGATAATATCTGGTGCTCAGTTATAGTATCTAGTCCTTATGCTGTAGTACCCAGTGCTCACCAGATAGTATCTGGTACTCACCTTATAGTATCTGGTGATCACTTAATAGTATCCAGTGCTCAGTTGATCATATTTGTGCTCTCTTGATAGTATCTGATCCTTACGCCATAGTACCCAGAACTCACCTGATAATATCTGGTGCTCACTAGATAGTATCAGTTGCTCATCACAAAATATATGATGCTCAACACAAAGTATTTGGTGCTCACCTCCAGCGGATTAAGATTTTGCCACTATGGTCTAAGAATCTCTGGTTTAAATCCCAGATTATGCATTTTGCCAACAGCAGCCGGAGTCTGAGAGAGCACATTTGGCCCTTTTTATCTCTGTGTGGGTGGATGACGCTCTCTCGCCCAATCACTCCCAAGGTGACGTCAGTCAGCACAGGCGTCTGTTCGGCGATATCTTAGAGCCAGGTACTCTAGCTACCCGGTGAGGTTACATCAGTGGCTTCACATGTATCAGAGGGGCACATGAGCTAGTATTCCCCCTCCTAGAGGGCATTAGGGGCATTATAAGTGATCGGCGGCATCTGTATGAGTGGGTTGTGTAATAAATGAGGATAAATGGGGTTTATAGGAAAAACAAAAAGAGGTATTTAAAAAGAAAAATATTCTACTTTTTTTTTTAAGAAAAGACATTAAAGGGTTAACATAGACGGTTCCCCTACAGGGATTAAACCTATAGTTCTTACTGCACTGCATTCAGAATGAAGATTCCCTATTAAAAAGAAAATGGGACCCAAGACTAGGCTTAATCCCTGACCAGGAACTCTGCACTGACCTGTGGGACACTTGTGAACATTCCCACTGTAAAAGAATATATATTTAATTCCTGACACAACACAAGGTGGAAGCTTAATTTAATGGATTCTTTAATAGCACCGTGCAGTGGTTAAAAATACATACTCTCTCTTCTATCACACATATGGTATAGTGTCAGATTTTGCGGTCTTCAGATCCTATTTGTATCCTGTGGGTGACCACAGCACAATTAGCCCACTACACACCATGCAGGAGGAAACCAGTGAAATTCCCAGTGGACGGAATACCCTTCACATGTTTACAACATGCCTGTACATGCCTGTACAATGCACTAAAAGACCTTTGGCTAAGCTGACAGACTTTTAGAGGAGTCACATCTTTGCACTGAGAGAAACAGAATGGCCATTTAGACAAATTGCTCCTCCCTCACCTTCATTTGCAGTGGTCTCTTGAATGAGAAACCTGGACTGCTTTGGATTAGACCATACTATATTTAGTAAAGAATTAAGGTGCTGTATGGGAACTGATGATGGTGGAGATCAAGTATGAGGGGTTAGTGATATCACACATTTGTGATACGATATTTCTGTTTTAATTAAAACAAAAGAAGAACTAGGTATTGTATTTGATCATTTTAAGAATTATGAACAAGCCTCTGGTGCAAAATTAAATATGGATAAATAAGAATGTGTGTGGATTGGGGATATAAAAAACAAATTCCGAATTTATATTTTGCAAAAAGTACATATTAAAATATTAGGTATGTATTTTAATAATAATGGTTGTTCTTATTATAATTGGAAACAGAAAGAAGAAATAATAAATAATAAATTAAGAAGTTAGTAAATTTACTAATAATAATTTAAGCTATGAAACCAAAATTATTGTAATCAAAACATATGTATTATCAAAAATGTATTTCCTGTCTTGTATTTCCCCTCCAGATTAATTTTTGGGTCAAAAAAATGCATTAAATTTCTTGTAATTTTATCTGGAACTGTACAAGAGAAGTTCCCAAAAGAGAATTTTTTTAAGAGTAGAGAATTTGGTGGCCTTGGGGTGATGGATATGGGCACTAAAACAAAAAATGCTGCATATAAAATAATTAAAAGCGGCATCCACAGATAAGCTGAATGGATAGGTATCATCTCTAACTGGAAAGAAAAAAAAAAGGAAAAACGAGGTCAGCTTTCCCATATTTTAAAATATTTTGTTCTGATTTTATTGTCAGACTTAAGTAAAAATATATATAAGATTATTTGTGATAAAATATATGGCATTATGACTGAGTATCGAGATTTAAATATTGAATATAGTGATTTCGGTGAGAAGGCTGCCAGTGAGGCCAGTGGCAACAGAGTTGTTTTGTTAAGACCGTAAAATGCCCAATGCCTCAGTGTCATGACAATGAAGGTCTAGAACACTTCATTTTGGAGTGTTATCATTCAAGAGAAGTTTGGGGCAAACTAAAATCACTCAAACTTGACGCTCCCATTAATTTTAAATCCATAGCCTCTGGCAGCTTTAAAAACAATCTCTCAACATCGGAAAATGATATCACGTGATTGGTCATCTGTATTACAAAAAGTAAACGCTGGAAAACACAATGTAGAATGACAATTGACCAGCAATTTGTTTCTAGATATTGTTTTTTTAAACACATTCTCAGAGATTTAAAAAGGAGAAGAACTATGGACTATCAAAATAATAACGGTAAAGCATGGGATTTTTTTTTTTATACAATTTTAGAATTTTATTATATTTTGCAAGAATATAAAATTACTTTAATGTTACAATGATTGTCGTTTGTGTAAAATGTTTATTATGTTATGATGTATTGAAGCATATTATTTTCTTGTGTATTGTAATAAATATTATTTATTAATAAAGTTTCTTTATAAAAAAAAAAAAGGTAATCACTTGAATCCTGTCATTGCTATGGAGCATCACACTGCCCCAACTGCAGGGGGGATGATGTGGGGTGCCTTCACATGCGATAGTCAGTCATCATCCTGTGTGGAAAGCAACACATTATGAAAGAAAGTCAAAAAAGGATTGAGAAAACAAAGTCGCTGGCATCTGTCAGTCCAAAAAACAAAGTCATGTCCAAGGATTTGGGAGAAAACATGGAATATTGGTGAACCTCTCAGGAGTCAACCAAAATTACTCCAAAAGGGCACAGACAACTCATCCAGGAGGTGACAAAAGAACCCATAACAACAAAACTAAAAACTAAAGAACTGCAGGCCTCAGTTATTGTCTCAGTTATTGACATTGTTAATGATTCAATAATAAGAAAGAGACAAAAAAAATTTTCCATGGGAGTCAAAAGTCACCGCTGACCAAAAAGAACACAACATTCTTCTTCAGGACGTGGACAACTTGCTCTAAATAATGGAGCCATGAATTTTGATCTCAACCAGAAATCCCTAAAGGAGAAAGTTTGGCCATCGGATTGTGACTTTCAGCTCAGGCATGCTTGGGTTCAGCAGCACTACATTGATCTGCTGTTGTGGGAGGTCTGTAGGAGGGAGGGTGGGGGCAAACACTTTTCCACAGCGATGTATTTGCTTATCACAGAAATACATTGAGATTGAAGTGGTCAGATAAAAGTTATGATGACAAAAAACTTCTTCTTGATGCCTGTGACATGGGACAAAATAAAGTGAACACTAAGCAAAATGAAAAATCGATACAGTTAAGTATTGTTAAGTATTTAGTGGGGAGTCTAATACAAAAGGGGGCAAAGGGAAAGTCAATGGAATCAAAACAAGCAAAATGCAAGTGGGTAGAAAATAGGAGAAGGCACTCCCAAAACTCTCATTCAAACTGACAGTCTATTTTCTTGAGTGTCTCATTAACGCTGAACAAATCACTCCATCTGGAGCAACAAGGAGATGAAAACTATGTGGCGTAATGCCAGAAAAAAAGGGGGTTCTTTTTCATCAATAGCACTGGCCACCCTAGTCGAATTGTTTTGTATTTAATACACTTATAATTGTACATTGGGGCCCTGGTGGGTGTTTAGCAGCCGTGTCGAGCAGCACAGCCGTGAACTTGTGTACGTCAATCAGCACCTGGCTTGGTAGAATACATGCTGCTTAGATTTTTCTGTCTGCCTTCAGTCTGCACTATCAGTATGGCACGATGACATGCTGTTTCAGAGCCAGATGTTGCAGTTGTTCTCACAGTTGACTGTGTGAGCTGAGAGATGACTTAATTGTGGTAGAGCTCAGTCCTCATTGGCTATCAGAGAAACCATACCAACAACTTTTAGGTTTAGGAGCGTTTCTCTTGAAAGCTAACAAATTTTAAGGGGCAGCTTCCCATAAGCTCTGTCTGGAAAACTGCACCTAAGAACTTGTATTAGAATGTAAATTGAACACATGCACGTATATAGGGGCATGAAAAAGTTTGCACATGCCATGTGAATACTTCCATGAGCGAGTGGATATTGTAATATATTCAAAAGACTTGAAGTTAAGGAAAAAAAAAACATTTTTAGTATTTTTACTTTTTACACACATTTAGTATTCAAATCTACTTTAAAGGCTACTGTTTTCTTTGCTGTTGCGGTCTGCTAATATAAAACCACTGTTCTTTTCACTGTCCATTTTTCACTCTATATGGCTTACCTAAAATCCTTAATTTTCCCAAAAATCATCAGTGCTCTTTATGTATGAATTTTACCAGTCAGGTTATAAGGAGCAGTAAAGCCACTCTGATAAAGTCCAGCGTTATACAAAAGTTTCAGTTTAGTTTCTCCATATTAGCATTAGCCACTAACCACGCTATGTGCTAGCTTTTTAGCCACTCAGAGGTGAGTATAATCAACCTGTAGCCTTCTGCTACAGCAGCATTAACATTACCGCTAGCGGTCAGCCGCTAATTCTAATGTTTAAGCTTTAGTGGAAACCTGGAAATCTAAGCTTTCTGTAAATAAACGGAAGCACTTTACTCACCCAAATCAACAGTTTTAGGAGAGAAATCTGTGTAGATTAACATCCACCTTTGAGACTTGTCTGACTTGTCTGAGGTTTTTTTTAAGAATTTAGTTTTTAAAAGTTTTGTTGACTTAGCTTAGCTTTACAGGTCCCCAGCTGAATTAGAAGGAAAACATTGCAACACCCATATTCCTCACTAGAGTCACGTAAAATGCCCCTCATAATCAGGTGTGCCTTTTGTTTAAAAATAGGCCAAAAAATAGACGTTCATTGATAGTGCGCCTTATAATACAGTAAATATAGTACATGCTTTAGATCATTATTGTCATTATAGTCATTTTTACTACCTCTCTCTTGCAGTTCCTATAGCAAGCAATTAACTGTATATTTTTAAATCTTGTCTTACATTTCTCCCATCCTCCCTCTCCTCAATGTTCTGTGCTGTCCTCTGCTATCTACATAATGCTGTTGCTTATCAATTCATAGTTGGGTGCTGGTGCCTGCCTACCTCTGGGTCAGACTCTTCTTCCTGTGTAAACTCACTAGTGTTGGAAACAATTCTCATAAAACTTTTGTTTTTCCTTTCTTTCTAATTTTCCTTCTTTTTCTTTCACTGTAAAAAAATTTCAGCTCCACTCATTGCACTAGATTTTGAGTTTTGAGACCAACTAAAGCTTTTAACTTTTGAAGAAAACCACCACCCATTGTGCCAACTACAATCTTTAGTTAAGTTAATTAATTTTTTCAATGTCAAATAATAGGTTTCACCAACTTAAAAACTTACTTTAAGTTATATGAAATGTGTATTGTACGTTCTGCAGACTTTCCTTTATCAACAACAAAAAGTCACATCAATAACATGTTTTACATTAATCAAATGCATGCAGTGGGTGCAAAACTATATGTTTTTCAACCATGCAAATCAAGTTCATCATTTAAATCCGTTGGTAGTCTGGCACACCCTTGTCTGTGAGTTCACAGCATTTGGATAATCTTGGATAAAGTTGTTCCTCCAGGGCTTTTCTGCTCTAGGTTAATGGACTCTTCTGGCAGAGTTATTGGTGTTGGCTGAGGAGGACAGCTCACGAGTCCAGTAAGCTCAGACTACTCACCACCCTTTCCCATATACTGCTCTAAGGCCAGTGAACACGAGCCAGAGTGTGCCTGGTGCAGGGTGATGTGTGTGGTCCTCACTGGCCCAAGGTCAGTGAAGGCTTCGGGCCAAACATGCAGTGGGATTCCAGACGTCACGACACTTTCTCAGGTTCGGAAATCATAAGGTTGGGGGGCCATATGAAAAACATAAGGATGTTTCAGCTGAGTTTATGAAAAGATGAGACCTCAGACTATAATTATCCAGGTCTGTGTTTGCACCTTGACCGACGCTGCCCTGAACGACACGGTCTGACATTGTGCTTTAAATATTGCTGCTCTCTAGACCCGACTAAAGGCCTCAACGTCTGGCACCAAAAACGTAAATGTTCTCACAGGCCGTAGATCTCAGGGCTTTCATCAGATACAGAAGAATATTCCAGAAGAGCTTTAATAAGCAAACTGCGTTCATCTCGATGCGTCTTAATGAAAAGTTTACGGTCAGTAGTAACATAATTGCTTAACCATGCTTAGAACCAGCTCTTAGGATGTCAGCAACTTGTGCAGTCTGTGAGACGAGAGCAGCCTGCACTCAATTGTGGTGAAGAGGAACTGGTGCGAGTTTCTTTCTTCTGAAACAAAAAAGGGGCTACAGTAGTTTAGGCAGACAGGATTTTCCAGCCACAGAACAAAACTCTATTTAGAATAACAGTCCAGGAATTCAAGAAATACCAAAAGCCCTGAGTCGTTTTAGAGGACTCATCTACACCAACAAACAGATGCAGAAAAACAACCGTTCTCTTTAATTGGCATGGCAGCTGTTTCTACTAGAGCCGAGACTTTCAAGGACAGTCATGGAAGGTCTGAAAGACAAAGCGTCTGGGAACAGACCGTGACTCTCCTGTGTTGGTGTTCTCCTCTTAAAATGGGGGTCTGGGGTTGAAACCCACAATAATCAACACAGGCCCAGGATGGGTCTGAAGTGGGTCATGCATGCAGCTGGGGAGCAGCCATCCACGGGGTCATGATCTGCTTTTCATTTGTCATTTGTGTTTTATGTGTGTGTGTGTGGCTGCCATAAGATTGAGAGGACATACGATTTAATGCCTGTCGTATACAAGCAACAAGATAAATGACTGTTCATTTTTTGTTAGTAATCCACATCACCATGTTCACATCACCATAACCATGACAATAGTCATAACAGTCGACTGTTATTGTATATTACAAATAATCTAACCATTCTAAACATTTGTTCTCTCAATACTTGTACCATAAACTTAATTTAATCATGGACAGTGGAAAATATACATTTGGAACTACACAAAACCATTGTGTTTTAAAAACACAGCAAATTTGATCAATCCAAATCAAAGTCAAAACGTACTATTTAAACCAATATAATTACTTTAATGTAACTTATAAAAAATTAGGCTTTTTGAACATAATGTATATATTGACCAAATGTCACATTAGTTGTATTAGTTCATCCATTAGACTGAAATAGATTTATTCAGCTAACATCATAATACAATCTTTACATGAATTACATTTTAATAGTTAAACTTAAATGTATCTTCACAAATGATGACAGCTAAATCAGTGCCGTATTGGTGCATGAGTGACAATATAAAATAAACCACAGTAACCAGTTAGGCAGTTATAGGGAATGTATCCTGGGGAAAAATGACACACAAAATGATAGAAAGGAACAAGAGAGACACTCATCAAGGTTGCATTACACAAACATAAGGCACATAATTCACCACCAAGCCCAAGAAAGGCACTCTTAAGCACTAAAACATCAGTTGCCAATGACATGAGTTCTGGGCCTCAACATGACAGAACATACATTGTGGGGGGCTGCCACTAAGATCAGGAGATCGCCGGTTCGAATCCTGTTTATGTGGTATGCCATCGGCTACCGGATCCCTGAGAAAGCACAATTGGCCTTGCTCCCTTTGTGGGGGTAGATGGTGCTCTGTTCCCACATCACTTTAAAGGGTGATGTTGATCAGAACAAGGCATCTATGAGCTAATGTATTGGAACAGAGTGCGCTGCGATGCTACTCGGCAATGCTGTATCAGCAGCAGTTTGAAAAGAAGCGGAGGCTGACTTCACATGTATCAGAGGAGGCATGTTCTAGTCTTTACCCTCCTGGTGTGTTGGGGCATCACTGGTGATAGGGGGAGTCCTAATTGGCCGTGTAAACTGGGAAAAAATGTGAAAAAATAAATAAATAAATAAAATAATAAAAAAAGAAAATATGATGTGTGCAGATGTTTGAACACCAATGAAATAGGTTGTTTATTTGGGTTGGAAAAACACTGTGCACTTCTTTTTAGATGCAAAGCATAATTGATCTGTGTCAAACCAGAATAGACTTTATTTCCTTTTTCTCCCAGTCTATCCCTTTGACTCAACCTAGGCCTATATCCGTCAGAGGTGTGGGTGGCTTAGCTCAGAGCTGATCACTTTGTTCTTTTGTCTGGGGGGGTGAAGGAATGCGGTCACTCCACAGCCCCTCTGAGTCAACAGGGTGGACGGTCAGAGTTCCAACGCCAGACAACAGGGAGGAAGTGATGGAGCACTAGGCCCCAGTGAGTTCCAATAATGTGGTTAGGCATTAACTAGTCTGCCTCTGTGCAAACTGGTACCAAAACAAAAACATATTGATGGATACGAGTCTGCAGCCGCTCGGCAGAAAGAAACCGGGGCTGCTTTGCAAAAGTCAAATGCAGTATATCAATAATCATTGGCCATGGTATGCCAAGCCTTTGTTTTGGTGAGGCAATTATTCATGGCTGTTTGTTGGCTTCAAAGAGGCCTGGAGTCGCGTATAGCAAAGGACGGCCCCTGCCTGCGTCTCTGTGTGGTGGCTGGATGAACCAATAAAGACAAGGTTATTTTTCTGTGAATAACGGCGCATAACAGCCCAAGCGACAGCAGTGTAAAAGAGAGGATGACAGCTAGAGAGAGAGAGAGAGAGAGAGAGAGAGGATGAACGAAAGCTTCAAACACTGAACATCCTGCCTCCAAAAACAGCCTGTTCCAGCGTTGCTTTGTTGGACAGCCTTCTCTCTCTCTGCATTCTCAGCCAGCCTGAACTCTTTGTGAGCTCCAGCTCTCGAGTTGAATTCTGAGACAGTGGTATGAAATATATTACTCTCAACTTTCAATGACTGCGTATCCTTGGCTGAATAGCTCTGCATGTATTATACCTTTCAGTGCTGTGCAAAATGCGGTAGACAATACTTATATTCTCTCTTCCTATTGGGAATTCTTCCAAACTCGCTTTTGCATAAGTGCAGCTAATATAAAGACAGCTCTTTTTGCTTGTTTGATTAATCAATATTAACAATTCTGTTTTTCTGTCTGTAATGCACAGAAAAGAAGACTCTAATATTCTACTATAAATTCTATATAGCAAATAAATCCAATTAATTAAAGACTTTAATAGTTGTTTTGTTTCCATTGCATTGCAAGCCTGTGTGTAATATTTTGTGTTTCATATTGATCTTTTTATTTCATAAACTTTCCCTAAACAGTAAAAAAAAAAACATGATTAAAAAGTGTTCTAAATCACATTAAATTAGTAACAATTAGCTGTTACTTTCCCTCAGTAGCTCTAGTACTAGAGTATTTTTCCAGTGTTTTTGCAGTGAATGGAGCCAAGCTAATGTTTCATTACTTTATAAACTTCATTGGCTGCGTCATGGTCTATTCTAATGGACAACAGCTCTAAAACAGTGTTATGTGCAACGAAACATAAAAAAACATGATGCAGAGTCTGGGCTGACTATTGTCAGTGCTGTGAGTACCAATGGACAGCTGCATTTGCCCAGATGTTTGTGGACACCCCTTCCCTTTTAAAACGTACATGTAATGTACAAATGCACACACACGCCACACAACAACAGTAATTCGAGGGATCAATTCTTTCAAGAAGTTTGTACACACTTCACTAAAGTTACAGTGTTGCTGGCATGGTGAGTCTAAAGTGGCAATGACTGACATTCAACATTAGGCAAAACAGTGGAGCTTTAAAAAAATGCAGAGTTGTTATTCTATTCCAAATTTGCTCCATAATGTTGCTTCATAACATGAGCCTACATATTGTATATTTTTGAAAGGTTATTCCAATAATAGGCTTGTACATTGTCTGATTTAATAAAAAAAAATGAAACTTTTTAAAATAAATCTGTATGAATGTTATTGTAGTTTTATTGCATTTCTCATTATAGCCCTATATAGGTGTCATGTTACCTTATGAATGTTACCTTATAAAGTGTTAATGATTTATGCTAGTCTGTAAGTCAGAATCATATTATGGTCAGATCTTATCATGGAGGTTTATGTAACAGCAATACTAGACTTTCTCTTTTAGAAATGTACAATTAAGCAATAATACACTCAAGGTTCATGCTATAACGTGTAATATTGGCCCTGCAACGTAGATCAGCACAGCAGTGCCAATATAACACGTTATAGTACAAACCTTGAGTGTATTATTTTGATTATACCACAGTTCCATTATCGCTGTTTATTGAAAGATTTTAAGTTAAAGAAGGCGAGAAAATACAATCTGTTTGAATATAAAAACTCTGCGAGTTAAAATAGTTCCATTGCTGCTCTGTTTGTAGCTGTGCTCTTTGGCTTGTAAGCGCTGCATCGTTGCTAGGTTAGCTGTATCTGTTGGAGTAATACATGAAGAGCTTCGGTTACAGTGCATTACTGGCTGATAATGGCACTTATAAAATGCCTCTCAGCCAATCACATTGCAGGGTCGGAACTAAATGGAATATAATATATCGTACAGACATTCTGCCACAGAAAACAAACATTCAAAGAAATCAATGATAGCCTTATACTGCTCTGTCATTCATGTTTAAGACGAGTTCATGTCAAATTCAGAGCAGAACTTTGAGTCTCTGTAGAGATATTGCCCAAACTGTGTTAAGGCATTTAAATGTCATTCGGTTGTTGTTGTTTTTTCACTGGTTGACCACAAGCTCCAACCCTGGCCATGCCACAGCCATCTATGGCCAAAACAGCATAACTGGTCTCTGGATGGGTTGGATCGTCTCTGACATAATGAAATTGGCAGTTCGTGTTCTCCTCAAACTGTATGGATCTGTCCAGTGAGTGAGTGGCTCCTGAAAGATGTAGTGGCCGGCGTCCTGGGTCTGAAAGAAAACATGGGCTAACCAAACAGACGAGAGGAAGATGATGGATACATACAGTAAATCCACTAGGTTGACATGGTGAAAGGAAGAAGACGAGTTTCTCAAGTATTTTTCAAAGCCTCGTAATTCTGGGTGTACAAACACCATGCCTTGCAATTAAAAGGGCAGACTCAACAGAATCTGAGATTTTGAATATTGATACAAAGTTCAAAATTGAATCAGATAAATTCAGTGAGCAGCTTATTCAGGGCTTTTATTATTGTGAGAACAAGACTGCAAATAAGTAAAGGTAAAAATCATGATGTAACGTAAAGGATATCAACAATTGTTGATATTTTGTTCTAGAAATCAAATCAGAACTAGTTATATGGAAGGTAAAACATGCATAGTTTGAACTGTTTAAACAGATCTGTAGAATCAAATAATTTTCTTTTAAATTTAGCTAGAGTTTTATCTCCAGAACTAACCCAGCACTCCTACACTCTGTAAATAAGGTGAGATGAATGAAACCAGATTCACACATTGTCCTGTGATGATGCTCTCAGTATGTTTAATAAGTTATATGTCATTTAGGAGCTAAATTCATGAGTTAAAGTAAGGGACAGAGTGCTTTAAAGAAAATTGACACAGCTTTTAAATGGTCTTTAACACATTTGTCACCATGAGTTTCTTTGTAGAAACATCAAGAAACATTGAAAATGATGCACCTCCGCATTTATTGACCCCAAAGGCTTATCTAGGTAAATGCTCTTCAGATCTCTGCTTACTAATAGTTAAAGCAATTACCTAAATACATTAAAGCTGTTTGCTAGTTTTCCTCACATTTGAAAAACAGAAATCCATAGAACCAGAACTTGGCTCTTAAACAAGGACTTTTTGTTGTGAAGTAAAAGAAGAGGAGAAAATGTCCCTCTTTACACAAGTTTATCTTTGTGATCTGCTCAACACTTCACACTTCCTTCTGGGTTCATCTTTATCCTGTTGCCAGTAACTGTTTTGAATTTGTAATGGATAACTTGATGCCATTTCTTTCACTTACTGCACAAGGCTAGGCTCTCTGGGTAAATGCAGAATCAGTCCAAAACAATTTCACACCTGACATCAAATATCAAAACACGCCGTATGTAATAGACTCACTGAAACCGACCGCCCGAACATGTGCACGCTGCATGGTTGCACTGTTTGTTATTCTGCCTAGGCCTCCGATTTCTTATAAGCGAAAGGCTGAGACGCAACACCTCGCGAGACACGACACACCACCCATGGGAGGACAACTGGGCGTGTGTTTACCAGCGCAGACAAAATAATACTCTCCCACTGTTAAGTGTTCTTTTCACACAAGGAAAACTAAAACTGGAGGGTCAAGAAGTTTGGTGATGTCATCATGGCTGAGAGGGAGAAAGACCAACGGCATGGGTGGATCTCCAACACAT
This sequence comes from Astyanax mexicanus, assembly GCF_023375975.1. Taxonomy (NCBI): domain Eukaryota; kingdom Metazoa; phylum Chordata; class Actinopteri; order Characiformes; family Acestrorhamphidae; genus Astyanax; species Astyanax mexicanus. The sequence continues at coordinate 49,581,646 of NC_064409.1, forward strand.
CACTTAAATCCTGAAATCCCCCAGAGCCTTCTGCTTTTCCAACATACAGACAGACTATCAGACTATCACTGTGGTTAAGACTAAAAAATGGGTTTTATAATGAATGGGAAATAATACGATGCCACACAGCAAATTTCTGGAGTTTGACAACTACAAGTTGAGTTGAGGGGAACTCTTTGGCGGTGTAGTTTTTCGGAGGTTATTCCAAGATGTTGAGGAGCGTGACTGAACTCTCTAATGGGCGTGTCCCCCAATCCTAGTCTACCATCAGTGTGTAGTCTTGCCCACCAGGGTTACCTTCCACAGGGTGTTTCGTTATATTTTATATAGTGGTTGTTTGCCTAGCCGATGTGTTGTTGGCTATAAGAGCAAGTTGCCATCTTCTGCACTGTTAACTGTGACAAGATGCTGGCAGTGCACTGAAAATGCAATGGGAAAATACACTGGCATACACTTGTTGAAAAGAATGAAATTGTTATTGAAATCAGTAATGATTCTTTTTGTTGTCATTTTCACTCCTAAGTGTTCCACGGTTTTAAAATATTACAGTGTTTTTTTATTTTTCCACTATTTGTTAACTTTATGAAGGAGTTTATGGTAAAATGAATTTCAGCTGAGAGCTGCATTTTACTCTAAATGGGATAAATATTTTAACTCCCACAACAGTTCAGATTTAACTCACTCCTGAACAGAGTTAAAAGGCCAACTCCCAGAAAAAAAAAGTTACTTTAACTCTTTTATAGAGTGTATTTGATGGTCACGCAAATCGTCGCTGTCCTATGAAAAACACTCATCTTTATTTTTGTCGATATTTAGTTTACTACATTTTTTGAACAGACAAACTGTCCCTTACACTGTGCCAAAATTTCTTAATGAACGGACCAATAGAAACTCTTCAAAATGACCTGAAATAAACTCTTTTTACATTGACTTCCATTGAAAGTTTACATGTTTTTTTTTCTCTCTCCTGCAAAGTTGCTGTTTTGGAGTGTTTTTTCATTGGACAGCGACGATATACACTTAAAATGAGTTGAAATTAACTCTCAGGGAGTTTATTCCAAAAAACAGAATTTGCTGTGCATTGACTCCAGCTAGAGTGACTGCAACGAAAAGCTTTTGGAGACATCCGTTCATTATTCTAAACAGATTCCCTACTTTTATCTTTTGAAGTGCCATTTTTCATTAGCGCAAATTTACAAACCTTTCAGCCCAAATGTCAGTTGGGGCATGGATTTCCTCAGTAAGCAATGTGCTTTTAATTCTGTTAACAAACACATTTGTTTTGAATGTTGCCCTAAGCCATGAAAGCCAAATAAATATGTGCCATAAATAAAGTCATTTTGAGGCCATCCGTCAAACCCAGGAACGAAAAGCAACTTTTACAAGCTGATGTCACACTCTATTTCTGGACCCTTTTGACTGTGTGAGGTGGAGGGCCTCGTCTTTCCATTCGATTATTTAGTATTCATCCGTGCTTACCTCAGGGACGTCAAATAGTGCCCTGTGAAATGAAGGGGCAGCACTCTGGCCTTCCATTCATAGGCTGCAGGAACTTCAAAAAGAAGCCCTTTGCTTGAAGCACTTGAATTTTCATGAGTGTGGGCTGCGTCCCAGTAGCCCTCGCTGTCACTCTGCTGGGTCTAGTGTGTACTCTGGCACGGCTTTCCAGCTCAGGGCTGGTTAGAGCTGGTTAGAGTTGGTTAGAGTTGGAGCTGTAAGTTATGTAGAGTCACATGTTGACATTGGGTCAAGGTAAAGGAGCCCTTGGTTAGAGTTCATTCTGTCAGTCGTAGAAACCTCAACCTCAGCGAGGTTCACTGATCACATAAAGGCCAGTATCGGGAGCGTCTGTTAGAAGTGCTGGAAAACAGCTTTGGAAAGACTTTCTGAACTGAAGCTTTCAGTTCTGTGAAGTTAGTTAGTAAGCTTGGAGTGTTTGGTTGTTGAGACTTGCTTTTATCACTCTTCACTCTCCTTAAAGGCAAGAGATGCCAAAGGAAAGGTCTAGTGCTGTGCATGTCTGCCACCTATTGGTCTGCAGGAAAACATCAGCATAGGTCGAAACGCTTGCATGATACTCTTTCTGTACATAGTATAACAACAAATGATAAATGAGCCACCCAATGACTATACAGCTCTGGAAAAAATAAAAGAGCAATTCAGTTTTTGATTTTGATTTTGCTATTCATAGGTATATGTTTAAGTAAAATGAACATAGATGTTTTAATCTATAAACATCGGACAACATTTCTCCCAAATTCCAAATAAAAATATTGCCATTTAGAGCATTTATTTGCAGAAAATGAGAAATGGCTGAAATAAAAAAGATGCAGAGCTTTCAGGCCTCAAATAATACAAAGAAAACAAGTTCATATTCATAAAGTTTTAAGAGTTCAGAAATCAATATTTGGTGGAATAACCCTGGTTTTTAATCACCATTTTCATGCATCTTGGCATGCTCTCCTCCACCAGTCTTACACACTGCTTTTGGATACTGTTATGCCAGTACCGGTGCAAAAATTCAAGCAGTTCAGCTTAGTTTAATGGCTTGTGATCATCCATCTTCCTCTTGATTATATTCCAGAGGTTTAGGTATTTGCATAATAATACTATTGTACTATTGTAGTTTACCTATAACTGTTTTTTTTTCTTGGAAGGGCTCAAATAATATTGAAATATTTATATTTATATTAGACATATGTACAGTAGTATATATATATACTTACAAATTCTACAGGTATCTTGAGGGGAAGGTACAAATATACCAATAAAGAAAAAGCAGCAATGTGTGGGCCTTTAAAAAAGAAAGCAGAAAGCAGATTGATTATTACCTAAAAATGTGGTTAAATGTATTACCCTCAGGCACTTACTGTACAATAACTGTTGGCCTATAGTCTGAGCTATTCAGATAGGGTCCTTAAACATCAAAACACAGTCTTGTTAGACACTTAATTGGTCCTAGATTTGGACAGAATCAAAGATTCTGCTTTATTCAGTACATTTCAAGGACTCTATAGCAAACATATCTAAAAATATTTGGATGTTAAAAGCTATTGCTGCCTCTAAAAAAATGGGAAATTGTGTGTGTTAAAGGCATACCTGTGTTAGTATTTCGAGTATTGGACAGGCTGGACACACCATGACTCCAAATGCAGCATTTTTGTGTTGAGCATAATGAGAAACAATGGTTAGCTAAACCAGAGAGGAGAAATACCCCCACGTTTTTATTAAAAGAACTCACTTATATCTTAAAACATGTGTTGCGGTAGAGGACAGCGGTTCTGGCCAGGAAAAAGCACAGGGCAAGGAGTGTGAATGTGTTTGGGAATGCATGCATGTGTGTGTGTGTGTGTGTGTGTGTGTGTGTGTGTGAGAGAGAGAGAGAGACCCTGCACAGCTTGCTCACTCACTTCCAAACCAGGCCTTTTTTCCTAAGCGACCCTGGCAGAACTGGACCTTGCTCACTCTCATCCCTCCATCTTCCTCTCTTTTCACCTCCGTCCACAGCCAAAGAGCCTCCCTTTCTCCAGGGGTCTGACCACTACCCTGCCACAGCACAGTCCAAATACACAAACACACACACACAAGCACGCCTACGCACACATGCAGTGACCACCATCTGGTGTGCAACCAGCAGGTTTAACTGCACTGCAGTTACGTTTCTCCTGCTCTGATCCAGCGACAATTTGATTCCCCCTGTGGCAGAGCTACCAGAGGCTTGAGGTATGGCAGAGGGAAGGAGAATCTGGCTCCGTTCTCCTACACATGTGGTCTCTTCTGCTGGTGGTGTCGGTGGCGGGGGGTATTCTCTTTCTGCTGGCTGAGGTCATATGCATTTGTGGTTTACTGTTTTGTGTCACGTTTCAAAACCAGAGACAAGAGTTTCTTACAGGAGAAAAGAGGAAGTCTGAAGGGAATAGAGCATCACTGTTACTGAAGAACGAGAGGATGGAGCCAGTCAGTGGTCTCTACATTAGAATGATTTGTGAAAAGTTATCTTAAATCAAATCATCTCTAGCTGCATTTCTCGGTAACAATTTAATAATAGTTAATAGGTTATAAAGGAGTTTATTAATGGTCATAAAAAGAGTTGTAAACACTTTAAAAACATCAATAAGCCTTTACAACACATAAAAAGAAAGAAAAACAGTGAACATTTAAATTTAACATATTTAATAAAATCATATATAAAGTCAGTTTAGTTATTTAATATGTTATTATAGTTAAATGAATAAGGTTATTAACAGAAATGTTAATGCTGACTCATGGAAAAGACAAAGTAAGATAAGTTAAGGTTTATCAGTATAAAGTAATGTATTAATAGCTTATAACCTAATTAGTAACCATCAATAAACCTCTTTGTAAACCATTTATAAACCCTTTATAAAGGAGCCTTATTTTAAAGTGGTACACATTTCTCTTTGATGGGATTTGGAGCTGGTTAGCAGTGATGCTAACAGCCAGCCTTAGCCAATTTGGAGCTGGTAAGCCACGATGTTAACAGCCAGCCTTAGCAAATTTGAAGCTGGTTTGCAACAATGCTAACAGCCAGCCTTAGAAAATTTGGAGCTGGTTAGCAGCAATGCTACCAACCAGCCTTAGCAAAGTTTGGAGTAGGTTAGCTGCGATGTTAACAGCTAGCCTTAACAAATTTGGAGCTGGTTAGCAACAATGCTAACAGCCAGCCTTAGCAAAGTTTGGAGTAGGTTAGCTGCGATGCTGACAACCAGCCTTAGCAAATTTGGAGCTGGTTAGCCACGATGTTAACAGCTAGCCTTAACAAATTTGGAGCTGGTTAGCAACAATGCTAACAGCCAGCCTTAGCAAATTTGGAGCTGGTTAGCAGCAATGTTAACAACCAGCCTTAGCAAATTTGGAGATGGTTAGCAATGATGCTAAAAACTAGCTGTAGCAAATTTGGAGCTGGTTAGCCACGATGTTAAAAGCCTGCCTTAGCAAATTTGAAGCTTGTAAGCTGCTATGCTAACAGCCAGCCTTAGCAAATTTGGAGGATGGATTATCTATTTTTTCAGCTCCACTGACAATATAGGAACATGTTGTAGTTCTTCATCTTGTTATTGATGCCTTTACTGCCCCTGTAGTTCTATAGGAGTGACACAGACACCTAGGTGTTAAAGAACTCCAGCAGCAATGCTGTGTATGATTTACTCATACCAGCACAACACACCCTAACACACCACCACCAAGTTTCTCTGGTGGCCCTGGTGGCACTTTGTACATTAATACTAAAGTCATCCAAACTATAAAAAAAACATATGAAATTCTTTAATAAACAAAAAGTGTTAAACAAACCAGAATGTGTTTTAAATTTGAGAAATATAACGCCTTGCTTAGATGACAGATTTGCACATCTTGGCATTTATGAGGTAGAGTCACCTGGAATGGCTTTCAGTTAATAGCTGTGCTGAACTCGCCTAGAGTTAATTACTTGAATTTCTTGCCCATTTTCTCTTAATGTGTTTAAGAGCATCAGTTGTAAAGTTGTGAAGAGGTAGAGTTTGTATACAGTGAATAGCCCTGGTTGAGTAATGTTCTAATCCATATTATGCTGAACTTCTTAACTGTGTAACAAAATAAATAATAGTGCAGTTGCAAAGAGCATCAAAAACCTTATGATGAAACTGGCTCTCATCAGGACTGCCCTAGAAAAGGAAGAGCATCAGTTCATCAGAGTTAGCAGCCTCAGAAACCACAAGTTAACAGCGCCATAGATACGAGACACCTAAATGCTTCACAAAGTATTTTGGTTTGTTTAACACTTTTAAGTTACTACATGATTCCTTATGTGTTCCTTCATAGTCTGGATGACTTCAATACTCATGTTGCAATTTCTGTGGTGTAAACAGCGTGAGCTGGTAAGTGTGCATGCACTGTATTTGAATGTGTTTAGGTTTGTAAAGAGCAAATAATATTTTTATGCTTCAAATTTGGCTGACAAAAAGTACTGGAAATCTGATAGTAGGTTTCATGTGTTTGGCGCTCACTATGTGATTTTTGTGTTAAAAAAAAAAGGAATCATAAAATTTGACCATAAAGTAAACTAGCCATCGTCCAGTAAGACTGTTAAGAAGTCAAAATGACACATAAAAATTGATGGTCAGTGCATCCCTACTCCCAGCGTTTTTATGATGAATAGACTAGTTGAAATAGGAGAGGAGATACTATGAGAACTTCATGCTTCAGCATTGTCTTTGAAGGGCTGGTCAGCAGTGTGTTTTTTTTTTTTTGCTTCAACCACAGTGATGATTAACCAGGCATGGTTCAGGCCAGTCTCTCCATCTGCTCAAATGAACTGGAGCTGCTTGCCTCATGTCCCCTGACGTTGAGAAAAGACAGTTTCGGTTCAGTGGCCCCCACTGGAAGGGATGTGGTCGCACATAAGCTTTCCGACCCTTCTGTACTGTATGCATTTTCCAGCTCAGAACTGAACGGGACTTTATTATATTAATTACAGTGGCATGCCAGTGCAGTGAGTTTATGCACAACAGGAGTACGGAGCTAATGAACTTGTGCTGGCGTGGCTTTAGGTCTCAAATTGACCAATGAGAAAAAAGGAAGAAAAAACAAGGCCTTTTATTTGTGGAGGCAACCACGCCGAGTTACATGGAAAGTTTGATTTACTTAATGATTTGAAACAACCCAACTAAATTATGGTCAAACCATGGGCATGCAAAATAATCAAATTACTCATTTTTACCAGGGAAACAAATACTATATGGGCACTTTGGGGTGTTTACCTTTCCATGGCAGCATGCATCATAAATAAACACGCAATTCAACTCAAGTTGGAAATAAAAACTGTTTTTAATGCCACACGTTGTGTTACATACATAATGAAAAGCTGTCGTATACACAAGAGTACAGTTAATCAGTTAATGTGTGATCAAACTCCTTCATTTAACAGTCGTCTTGGATCCACCTTCTGGAAGTCGCAGTGCCTTCAGTCTAACTCCCAAAGGCAGGTGCAGCAAAGGACATGCATGTAATACATTATGTAAAATCATAAAAAAGGACAAGATGTGCTTTTTGATCATACAATAAAAAGCAACAGAGCAGCAAGTGGTGATTCCTCACCAACAAGAATTAAAACATGATGATTTATATAAAAAAAGATAAAGACATTGAATGCATGCAAAGTTCATTTCTTACCTGCATTCATGTTCTTTATGTGATTGAGTTTGTGGGTATTATATAGGTTTCTTTATTTTATTTTAGGTATCCATTTATATTCGAGCAGGAAGATTATTATGAAGATTATTCACACAAATCAGCAGTCAGTGTGTTTTATGTCATATTTGTAGACCTTATGGCAAAGCTGCTATGTTCTCACCTAAAAGCTACCTATGGATACACATGATACCACTGCATGGCATGCAAACATTTGCCATTAATCATTCGGTAAGTGTAAGTGCACCAGTGTAAGTGTGCACAGTCAAAGCTTTCTAAATGTACACCTAAAATGAGTATCACTGATCACTGGTAGAGAGGAATGGTTTGCTTAAAACCAGAATTCAGAGACAAAGACGTGGACGTTGATGATGTTTCTGTGAGAGACGACTCCGTTCATGACGTAATTCATAGCCAGCTTCAGAACCGTGCTCGCTGGGCCAACCAGCGGCTTCACCTGTCTGACAACACCTGAGAAAATCAAGGTTCAAATAATTAGTCAAACTTAGGCAACAGTTTAATGTTGTTTGATTTATTAGCAAGAATGCCAGTTTAAAGTTTTAATACCAGTTTCACAGTTCCAGTCAAAAGGTTGGACACAACAATTAATTAATTGAAGTCATTCAGACTATGAACAACACATATGAAATCATTTAATAAAATTAAAAGTATCGAAACAAACCAAAAAAGCTGTATCCTGCATTTAGGTGCTCTTATCTGAGGTTCTGTTAACTTGTGGTTTCTGAGGCTGGTAACTCTAATGAACCTATCCTGTGCAACACCCTTCTTAGGGTGGTCCTGATGAGTGCCAGTTTCATCATAATGCCTTTGATATTCTTTGTGACTGCAATTTAGGATAGTTCTTGGAAGTTTTCAGATTGACTGACTTTCATTTATTTTTCAATGTTGTTCTTTCTTTTTTTATTTACTTAGTTGAGTAGTTTTTGCCATAATATGTAATAGAACATTACTCAAACAGGACTATTTACTGTATACCAACTCTACCTCTTCACAACTTTACAACTGATGCCCTCAAACATATTAAAAGGGCAAGAGTTTCATGTAATTACTCTTGACAAGCTCAGAGCACAGCTGTTAACTGAAAGCTATTCCAGGTGACTCTACCTAATGAAGCTGACTGAGAAAATCCAGCCAAGATGTGTAAAGCTGTTATCAAAGCAAGAGGGAAATTTTTAAAATTGTAAAATGTAAAACATATTCTAGTTTGTTTAACACTTTTTTGTTTAGTAAATAATTTCATATTTTTTTCTTCATAGTTTGGATGACTTTTGGACATCCAATTTCTACAATGCATAAAAAAATGTACTAATAAAAAAACAATGAATTTAAGGTTTGTCCAAACGTTTGACTGGTACTGCATATCCTGCTTCTGTCAGGCAAAGAATGTCAAAGTCAAAGTAATGATATATACGATATACTGATAATTATCTGTGATTCTTTGCGACATCTGTGTTACTGAAGGGGATCAAATACTCCTAAATAAGTAAATACAAGGAATTATGTATTAATTGGTGTCAATTTTAAAGAATTTAACAACCAATATTCTTTACTGCAGGTATAACCTATTCATTTAGTTACTTTAGTAAGTCACATTGGAGGATGAGTTTTAGGATGTTTAGAGCGCCTATTATTCAAAAAATATATCATTATATTTGATGACACATACTGACAATATATAAGAACACAAAAACGCTAAGATATATTGCAATATCAATGTTTTGTCCCATTCCTAATAAATATTATTTATTTTTGCCACAATTTCACTTCAAACTATTCTGAAAGACTCGTTTACATCAGAACCATTTAATTAGACAGCAATTCTGACATGTTGAAGGAGTTTAATGTAAGTAATTCTGTTCATTTTGGATCATTTCTATTGGCCTATTCATCATAAGATATGCACACAATTATATAAGCATCTGGAATTTTCTAATGATAAAACAGAGTTATTGTGTTTTGACAGTGACAATATACTACTCATTTTTTTGTAGTACGCTGACAACATAGAACAACATATTTCCTTTCCATAGAAGAATAACAAAGGTTCCACAGTTCAGTTGCAGTTCAGGACCGCACCACAATGAATAGTTATATTGCAGTTATGATATAAAGCCTTTTATGAAGCTGATAAGACAATTTAAACAGAAAGCCCTTCATTATGGTTAAAGGATATAAGTGAGCTTTAAGTACATTATTACTGAAACAAAGACAAAGACCTCTCTTCTCCGAGGACACGAGACACTTTACATCACAGAGAGGAGAGAACACACCCATTCTGAGGATGACCGAACGTGCCAAGAATGCGTCGGAAAATCTTTTTTAAGTGAACATGCGATTACAAGGAGGGGTAAATGCACTGTTTATACAGGCTGTCAGCAACTGCTCTCGTTGTGGACGACTGGTGACACTATATACCCCTGTCCTGTTTGCACAGACTTCATCACTCTACACAGAGCAGCCTAGGAGCAAACTCCCTTTTTACTTCACTCTCTCCTCCCATCCCATCCATGCATTATACTTTCAACAATGGTTTGTTGCAAAGAGGCATCATTAAAAAAAATACAAGTTGTAACTACAACCACACTCTATTTACTCTATTTACTTAACACGCTTAATAATTACAAGCAAGCAGTTTAATATAAACTGAAGTACTGCTAAAGAAGATTGGCCAGCATGTTAATATGTTGGTGCACGCTAAAAAGGGATTTTGTCAGATGAGCTAGTGCAATAGTATTATTCTGTTGAGTGAACTTAACGGCCAGTACAACTCAATAAAAGAAATATGTAACGTACATACAGCTCTGGAAAAAATAAGAGTCACTCCAGTTTCTCAATAAGTTTCTATGATTTTGCTATTTATAGGTATATGTTTGAGTAAAATGAACATTGTTGTTTTATTCTATAAACTATGGACAACATTTCTCCCAAATTCCCAATATAAATATTGTCATTTAGAGCATTTATTCGCATAAAATGAGAAATGGCTAAAATAAGAAAAAAAATGCAGAGCTTTCAAATCTCAAGTAATGCAAAGAAAACAAGTTCATATTCATAAAGTTTTAAGAGTTCAGAAATCAATAACCTTGTTTTTTAATCACAGTTGTCATGCATCTTGGCATGTTCTCCTCCACCAGTCTTACACACTGATTTTGGATAACTTTATGCCACTCCTGATGCAAAAATTCAAGCAGTTCAGTTTGGTTTGATGACTTGTGATCATCCATCTTCCTCTTGATTATATTCCAGAGGTTTTTAATTTGGAAAATCAAAGAAACTCATTTTTCTTTTTAAGTCGTCTCTCATTTTTTTACCAGAACTGTATATAGTTAGCCAATGTGAGACAGGACTTCAGTTGCTTAGAAGTTAACCTGTGGTCCACACACCTTGCTCTTGGAGTAATCTTTGCTGGTCGACCAATGTTGTAGGCTGTAAGAGCAAGTTTCCTGTGTTGCTTAATAGGACTGTGTGTTGGCGTGGTGATACAGTGCTTAAATTTGTGACACCACAAGGAGTATACTGTACTCTACAGTCTTGGTAGATTTTTTAAAGTGTTTAACTGTTTCTGTGTTTAAGCCTATATTTACAAAATAAGATTTAAAAAATAGCCAATTTTTGTGAACTTATTGGATTGCTCTAAAAAATATTAAAAAATTGTTTTATCATTGTTTAAAATTCTCTAAACTAAACTGTGTAAAGTTCTGTAAACATTACTTTAAATGTAAAGTTAATTAAGCTTAACATGTTATGTCTTTACAGCTTAACTGAGTCAAAGCAAAAGGATGACTTGAGGTAAGTTGAGTCAATATTATTTTTTTTTAAGTGTAGAAGACAGATCCTTGCAGTGCTTCCCTGGCATCAGCCCTGCTGTTTGTGGAAGAGGAGGGTAAATGAGGCCCATCTGTTGCAGTCACGCGATGCACTCATGCAGGCATAACTCCCTGTTGTCATCGTCAATTCTGAATCTTTACTGAGCTGTGAACGAACACACACTGTACAGATCACCCTTACTGTGCATGCACCGCAACATATCTAAACATCAGCTTTCACACTGTAGAATACTTATCTCTGTGAATACACTGTTTACTGGCAACAATTTATGATGAGTATGACAATCTCAACAGGGCATCCATGAGGATTAAATAAAGTAATCATTTTGGTGGCTAAGATGTTCACATTAGCACATATCACATATGCAACTTATCCCAATGTGACTTTTCAAACATTACTGTGATCAAGATCCCTATGAAGCCCCTAAGGTTATTAAGGTGTGGGAAAAAGATCCTAATGTGTGGGAATGAGATAAATAAGGCATGGGAACGAGATAATTAAGGTATGTGTAACAGAGTTCAAATACACAAGTGTTTTATTGTTAGAATTCCCCAAAATTCTTCTCCTTATGTTTGCCTATATTAATATGGAATGGATAGGTTGGGATGGCTCCTCCCCTTTCTCCCTCTTATAGACGTTTCAATGAGGAAAACAATAACAATTTATATATATATTTGCATTTATTTATATATTTATTAATTTCAACATAAATGTATTTATTTATTTATTTATTTATATATTTATACATTTATATGTGCATTTATTTATACTTACGTAATTTTTGGTCTTCCATAGTTTACTTTTTAAAGGAACAATTTGACCTGATTTCCAATGTTTGTGACTCTCAGATTAGGTGAA